>NC_090265.1:168883681-169489450 GCF_040414725.1 Anabrus simplex
ACCATACCCCTCGTAAAGTCGTCTGTCTGCTGGAAATGCCTCCGTTCACGGCGGCCTGGCATTCTTAGCTATACACGTGTCCTGTGGCACACGACAACACGTTCTACAATGACTGTCGGCTGAGAAATCACAGTACGAAGTGGGCCATTCGCCAACGCCGTGTCCCATTTATCGTTCGCTACGTGCGCAGCACAGCGGCGCATTTCACATCATGAGCATACCTCAGTGACGTCAGTCTACCTGCAATTGGCATAAAGTTCTGACCACTCCTTCTTGGTGTTGCATTTGCTCTGTCAGTCAGTGTATATCATTATGGATTATATTATCACTGTCAGTCTTTGAAGTTTAATATATCTTTTTCTAAGTATATCAATAAGCACTTAATCATTGTCTTCGTCTTCATCATTTTGAGCTTGTTTTGACTTGTGGGTATTTTTCACAGTTGGAAAGTCGACATTCTTGAAGGAGGAATTGTTGGTGGGTGGAATGTAGGGTATCAAATCCAACTGTACGACGCGCCGTGGAGTGTGCAGGAGCTCCATACGTGGCAGTAAGAGCGCTAGTCTTAAATAATTACACAACCCTAAGGCCGACCTGTCTCAACGTACTTCCATGAGGATATTCTTTCTGCGACTGGCTACTATTTGACAGAGAAGATTTTAACCACGTTATTACATTGGATGAGAAATTCAACGATTCTATTTTTGCCAGAAATATTTATTTATTGACGCAGTCGAAGGCTTTAGTGAGATCTAATAGTATTCAAATTGTTAGCTGACCATTGTCCACAGCACATACGGTATCACTAATTACTTTCACCGGAGCTGTTGTAGCACTGTGGTCTGGGTGAAATTCTGACTGACACTTATTGAA
Organism: Anabrus simplex; assembly: GCF_040414725.1. Lineage (NCBI taxonomy): Eukaryota > Metazoa > Arthropoda > Insecta > Orthoptera > Tettigoniidae > Anabrus > Anabrus simplex. Next base: position 168,884,555 of record NC_090265.1, read on the forward strand.
TAATTTGTTATCAAATACGTAAGTCATAATCTGCTTATGAACTAATTTTTCAAGAATTTTTGTCACAAAAGGTAATATCAATGGCTTTCTTTTAAAACCTCGTATGTCCATATGTTCTTCCTACCTATTATATCCCTTAAGAATGGCCACGCCTCCCGGTCACATATTTGTATGCAGTCCATCAGAATAATTTTCGCTGTGTTCATTTTCCTTTGCTAATGTCTAAAGCAAAATGGACCTTAAGGTACCGTATTGTAGGGATGTTGATTGCATGGCAAATTTACACACTCCTACATTATAATGTATTTAAGGTTCATTTTCCTTTAGTAATGGGCAGAGGAAAATGACCATAACGAAAATTATTCTTTTGGGCTGCATATAAATATGGGACTGGGAGGCGTGACCAGTCTTAAGGAATATAATGGATAGGAAGAGTATTCGGACTTACGAGGTTTTTAAAGAAAGCCATCGATATGTTTACAGGCCATAAATCTTCAGGTAAAAGAGGATTATTGTTTTCTAGGATCGGCCGAATAATAGCTTGTTTCCACTGCGAAGGAAAAATGCCAGTCATTAGGTATGTATTTATTTTGTGAGTTGAGGTAGGAAATATTATATCTAGTATATCGTTCAACATCTTAAAACTTATACCAGCACGCGAGCTGATAGATAGGAAGGTTTGCTTCACTGGAGTGGGTGAAGCATGAGAGTTGTTCAGTACTTGGTTTCTGATCACATTTAATTACTTTCAAATATACCATTTTTTTGTTCTTCCATCGGACTATCGGACTCGGTGACTGCTGAGGTCCTCAATACCTACACTATTAGGTTTTCACTGCTTTGAGGAGCCTTACCTATACATAGATCTTTAACTGATTTCCACAGCTTAACTATGTCGTTGGAATTTAGTTGAGAGTAGCGTTACGAATAATCTGTATTACTTTATTCCTTACTTTTGTAACAATCAAAATGCACAGGTGAACTACCTTTACGTTAGATTTTATAGGCCTTGTTTCTGTGAGTCATCTGTTCACGAATATATTGGTCTAGCCAATGAGCTGTTTGGCGAGTGACCCGTGCTGTTTTCAGTGGAGCGTGTCTATTGCACAGTGAAAAGAAAAGGTAACTAAAGTGATGAGCTTCATCATCAACATCATTTAGATGCTGAACTCTGTGCCATGGCGTGGAAAGAGCATCCTCAATGAAGACATCCAACTTAATGTTTTTAAAATCCCTGAAAGTGACAGTTTCATGTATATATTTGTGGAGTTTGAGTGAACATACAACATATACAGCGTCATGATGGGAAATTCAAGGAACAGGAAGTTTACCGTGTGTTATGATCTTGTCGGGATTGTTTGTTACTATCAGATCATGTAAACTGCGGGAAATATTAATGTGATACGTCGGTCCTAAGGGCAATACCGTCATGTTGGAAAATATAAAAATGTTGGTCGGTTGCGTGGTCTCATTGGAGCATTTTTATTGTTGGTATTAAAGTCTCCTAGTATCAAAATATGGTCATATCTGGGGGTAGATCCAGCAGTACATCATCTAGATCTGCTGTATGACAAATTTGTGGGGGTTTGCACACCACACCCGAAAGAAGCTACCTACCAGACACTTAAATTTCAACAGACATGAGCTCGGGTTTTGCAGAGTAGATGTTCTGCGTTCGGTAATCTATTTTATACTTTAAATCGTTACGTACGGACATACATACACCTCCCCCACGTTTTCCCTCTCTGTCACATCCTTCAAGCGAGAATCCATTTGAATTAAGCAATGGACTAGGAAGAGATTTCTTCAACAACGTTTGCGATAATAGAATAGATGCGGATCACATGCGGAAAATGTTTCAGTTACATCATTTAATTGAGGCAGGAGTGACTGAACATTAGCTTGGACGACTCGCAATGCATTCTGAGGACAGGGAGAAAATAAATCCTTCAAGGAGGGGTCATTGTCCTCAGCCGGAATTCCATTATTACCAGGGAACACCCGAACAGTTATCCGGCAAAGTTGTCGGACTTATGCCCTTACTGATGGTTTCACTGTTAATAGATGAGGCTAAAGATCAGAGTAACTTAAATAAATCTAGAAACTATTGTACACAACTAAGAATGTATTGTCAAGTTATTTGCATTCAGTTGCCCTGACACTGATGATTGTTACGTATGTTACTACTCAAGATGTAATCGAAATGAGGATGCTGGTGTGAAATTAATTAATGTCACATCGGCACCATTGATGCTCGAACAGAACGAATTAATTCTTTCTTTTTTTGCTATTTGCTTTACGTCGCACCGACACAGATAGGTCTTATGGCGACGATGGGACAGGAAAGACCTAGGAATGGGAAGGAAGTGGCCGTGGCCTTAATCAAGGTACAGCCCCAGCATTTTCCTGGTGTGAAAATAAGGAAAACACGGAAAACCATCTTCAGGGCTGCCGACAGTGGGGTTCGAACCCACTATCTTCCGGAAGCGAGCTCACAGCTGCGCGCCCGTAACCACACGGCCAACTAGCCCCCCCCACTCGAATTAAATTTACTGAAACAATATATTATGTATAACAATTAACTTAAACTAGTTATGTATAACATTACACAGTGCTTATGAAAAATAACAAGACTGTCGAAATAGTCTTCGAATGTGCTCTACCATTCAATTTTAAGAATGCCCTGAGTATTAAAACACCGAAGTAGAAAATGATCATGCTGATTTGAACGTCAGCGAAGTTCTACGAGTTCTTTCATTGTTTGTTGTTAACTAGTTAGACTACAATGGGTCCATCCATTGCCCAATAGTTGGAGATTCCGTATTTCTCTATTGCGACCTTCGGTATATCAAGACGTGTTGAACCTAGTTCGATAGCTGCAGTCGCTTAAGTGCGGCCAGTATCCAGTAATCGGGAGATAGTGGGTTCGAGCCCCACTGTCGGCAGCCCTGAAGATGGTTTTCCGTGGTTTCCCATTTTCACCCAGGCAAATGCCGGGGCAGTACCTTAATTAAGGCCACGGCCGCTTCCTTCCACTTCCTAGGCCTTTCCTATCCCATCGTCGCCATATGACATATCTGTGTCGGTGCGACGTAAAGCAAAAAAAAAAAAATTGTTGAAGTAAGATCCCCTCTGATTGTGACCCCGCTACCAGCTAGCTCCCGCCTGCTTCCGAAAACCTCTTCTCGCTTGCTATAACTAACGAACTTGACGATTATAGATCGACTACTGGCATTTTTTGAGTTTCTTATGCCTCCTCGGTGGCGTCGATCTATATAGAGGGTGCCGAATTAAATCCCTAAGTTGTCCCTACACACTTTGATCGCAAGCTGGTCGGTCGTTCTGAGACGTATCAGACACGCCGAATATGCGGAAACTATTACGTCTCTGGTACATTTGCAGTTCGTCAGTTTTACGTTGTAGATCGATTTCAATGGCCTTCATTCCAGCGTCCTCTTTAATCAAATCAGCTTTCACTTCACTTTTTGCGGCCAACTTGATGGGTTCAAATCTGAGTGGTTACAGTGCTATCTGAAGGTGTTCAAATACATAAGCCTCGTTTCGGAAGATTTACTGGCAAGTAGAAGAACTCATCTGGGACATAATTCCGGCATCTCGGCTCTCCGGAAAATCAGTGAGACGTAAAATTAAAGCACTTTTTTTTCACAATGTTGTGCCCAAGTAATGAATGTGATTGAACTTATTTAGCAAATGAATTGACTTTCTTCTCTTCCCGGTATTTCGTTAGATTCTGGCAGATAACAGACCAAAACTTTAGAATCCTTAGAAATCTTCGGCTCTGTATACATACAAGTAGTGTGGATGGAAAGGAGTTTTCCTGAATTATACCAGCATTCTGAGAAGTATGAGACACTGTTACAAAGAGACGATTTAAATTTTATGACCATACTAGCAAATGCACCCGTGCTTCGCTACGGTATTCTACATTGTATACGGATATCGAAATAAATACTGTACGTGCAGTAAACAAGATTGTTTTAAAATTGCATGGTTCTTAGCGTTTCCCGAGAAATAGCATGAGGAATTCCCCATACGTTGTTTCCAATGTAAAGTGTGGGTTGCGGAGTTGTGATGATAAGGGCAGGCTCTCTTGACTACTGCCGTTTACAATTGACTTGGGAAGTTTACATTATAATTGCAGGCCGCAGTGCCTACTGTGCGGTCACAATTGGTTTGGGGAGTTTTCGTTACAATGGCAGGCCCCTTTCCAACTTCCACACCGATTACATTTGAGGAGTTTTTATTATAATTGCAGGAAACTTCCCTACTACCAGTAAAATTGAGTTGTGCAGTAATCATTATAATGACAGGCCCTTTTTCCTGCTGCCAGCCAGCTTACTGCCAATTGCACAGAGTTAATGAGATTCCATTAAAATAGCAGGGCACTATGCCTAATGCTTGTCACACTTTAGATGGGTACATTTGTTTATAATGGTGGACACCCTGGCCTACAGCCAAACAGAATCGGGTAGGAGCGTTTTGACTGAAATTGCATGCTCCCTTTCATTCTGCAAGTCAAATCTAGAAGTGAATTATTCATTACAATGGTAGGCCCTCGTTACTAATGCCAGTTACACATGAGTTGGAGAAGCAACCCATTCTTACTGCCAGTTAAAGTAGGTATGGGGAGTATTGATTACAACAGCAGACACACCCTTTCTCGATAGCTAAAAATCGACATCAGTGAATTTATATAGATCGACATACGAAAGTATATGCATGTTTACAATATTGCAGACCTTTTATAGATTAACTGCTGCTAAACGATACGTCATATCGACAAAGGATTGTACCATAGGACGCAGTATGTAGCGACCTAAATGGCTAGTCCTATGATATTTTCTCGCATCCCATCTATTTATGGGTCAGTTCGAGTTAGAATAGTTGAATAGGGTGAAATTTGTGTAAAATTATCTTACATTGCATTACTTTTCGGATAATTATGTAACATTGCATTTGGCTCACATATAGGTACTGGGTGGGCCAATGTTTGTGTAAAGTTTGATGATTCCTCCCTGTAAGTGATTGAAAGTATGAATTATGCATGTGAATATCCATGTTTACTTAAAATCTAGAAATAGAGACGAATGTAACGTATAAGGGATACAGATACGACAAAATGTCATACAATAAGACCAAGGTTGAAGACACTCCAAATTGAACGGAGATTCTGCGATCCGTTATGTTATAGGACCTCCCGTTTATCCCACGAAATACCTCGAAATGAAGGTCTGCACCATCAATAAAATTGCCTCCATATTTTGATATTCTTCGATGAAATAAAGTGAAAAATTTAAAGATCTTAGAAGTTTTCGGTCCGTTACAGGCTAAAACAAATAATTTTGCCAAATTTCAGTATTCATGCTCGTCTTGCTGATTATGCCGCAATCTGGGTTTTGGTTGTGGAGGTCAAACATTAGGACTTTCAGGAAACTACAGCAAGAAATATGCAGATGGCCATTATTACCCCTCCAACTGGTATCTGTACGAAAATTACACCAAAATAGTCAATGTACAGACACACACAGTCGTTAAGATTTTATTTATATAGATAGATAAGGAATCTGCTCCAAGTACTACACATATTCGACTATGTCCGCTGGACTTATCCTGAAAAACCGTCCGTTCATGATATCTCACTTATTAAACCTCCAGTCGAAAAATTCACTTGAGAACAAGTTTTAATAAATGGATTTCCATTAAGGATTGTAGATTTCCATTAATTTCGGATGAGCATATTTAGAGGGAGTGCAAAATCATGGTTTCGGTTTCGGATAAACCCCTAGTTAACTTAGGTATTCAAAATAATATTGGCCCGGAAACCTACTCAAGGACAGGTGGATTCTAAATATCAAGTTTGGGAGAAATATATTCAGTAGTTTTCGAGTTATAAGAAGTCATACAATCAAACAGACAAACAGACACCAAAGCCAAGAAAATTGCAGATGGTCATTATTACACCTGAAACGGATAACTTTACGGAAATGCCGCCAAAATAGTCAATGTACAGACGCACGGTCGTTACGATTATATTTATATAGATGACAGATAAGCATGGTCACTTTTGTAAGTGCATACTTTCATTTCGAGATCTCGGATCTTAAACGGTAGATCATATCAACAAATAGTTTGCACCCTCAGACGTCCCTTTCATCGCTCTACACGTCTGGTCTTAAAACATTTTCTCGTATCTCCCGTATTTATGGGTTCGTTTGAGTTACGATATTTGAATGGGGTGAAATTTTAGTATATTTTCAATATTTTTCACATAGTTATGTGGAAGCTAGAATGATGAAATTTGGTTCGCGTATAGCCATTGGTCGTACCAATGTGAGTGCCAATTTCGATCTCTCTATCTTTCGTATAAGTGTGTCAAAATATGTAACATACGTGTAAAAAGCACAAAATTTACGAACAATCGAAATATACAGCCAAATCTACCCTATAAGGGAGAAAGAGAGACGACAAAATGTCACAGGACCAAAGTTGTAGATCACTCCAAATTGAACGGAGATTGTGCCATCCGTTTTGTGATAGGACTTACCGTTTAGCCACGAAATACCTCGAAACGAAGGTCTGCACCGACATTAAATTTCCTCCATACTTTCATAATATTCGGCATAAAAAGTGAAAAATTCAAAGATGTTGGATGTTTTCCGTAGGTTACCGGCTAAAACGTATAAATTTGCTTAATTTCAATATTCCAGTTCGTGTGGCAGATTGGGAGGCAATCTTGATTTTGGGCTAGGGGGGTGAAATTTAGGACCTTCAGGAAACTAGTTAAAAATATGCAGATGGTCATTATTACCCCTTAAACGTAAATCTGTGTGGAAATTTCGCGAAAATAGTCAATGCACATACACACGGTCGATACGACTTGATCTATATAGGTAAATAAAGAATCTGTTCCACGTACTACACCTTTTAGGCCATGCCCACTGGACTTAGCCTGAGTAAGAGACCTGCCATGATATCTCACTTATTAATCCTCCTGTCGAAAAAACGCACCTGAAAAAATTAGAAATGGATTTTCATCAAGTTTGGTCGATTTCCAGTCAGGGTGGTCTAGTACGGTATATATTATAGGAGAGTAAAATCACCATTTCCATTCCCTATAAAATTCCAGTCCATTCCAGGAATTTAAAATGGTATTGACCTAAAACATACCATTGGACAGGTGGATGCTAAATATAAACTTCAAATATCTTCAGTAGTTTTCAAGTTGTAAGAAATACGCTTTGCACGCACCCGATCTCGCGTTAAGTCCGGTGGGACTTGTATCGAAAAACGGTCCGTTAATGATATCTCACTTATTAATCCTGTTATCGAAATTATGCACTTGAGGAAAAGGTTTAGAAATTAATTTTCATTAAGGCAGGTAGATTTCCATTAAGTTTGGTTGTGTATATTATGAGGGAGTGCAAAATCACGGCGTCGGTTTCGTATAAACTCCCAGTCAGTTCAGGGATTTAGAAATAATATTTACCCTAAAACCTACCGAAGGACAGGTGGAATCTAAATATGAAGATTGGTGTAAATATATCCTGTAGTTTTCAAGTAATGGAAGGACAGACAAACAGACACCAAAGTTAAAAATTATGCAGATGGTCATTATTAAATCTGAAACGGATAACTGTTGGAAATTTCACTAAAATAGTCAATGTACAGACACATGGTCGTTACGATTTTATTTATCAAGGAATGGACAATGAAAGACACTTAAAACATATTATGCGTCATCACTAAAAGTCAAGAGTAATTGGTTAATCGAAATTGAAAATGGCCTTCAAGGAATCAGCATATCAGGTAAAATTTTATGGGAAAGGCATAGCTATAGAACCCTGCTGAAAAAACATCGTTTTGCTTAAAAATCCAAGATGAAAACCATAACCGCATGGAAGAAAGAATGGAAGGAAAAACAAAAAGCATTATTATTATTATTAGGAACGGTATATGGTCGTAATACTGGGCACAGTGCAATACAGTTCGCACAAGCTACCCTATCCTAGCGCGTGAGAAATACGGTGGAGAAACAGGCGACCCTGGTGAAAGTCAGTGACAGTCTATGTAATAGCTAAAGACCTCTGGGGATTCACTCTGCATCTACCCGACTAATATGACTCAGTCCAGAAATCATACAGTAGACATCTCCTTCACTGGTATCAGGCAGCATGACTGAATTTTGAAATTGGGATCCAGTCAAAATGGCACCATTTTAGAAGACTTGCAAAACGGTAGCCAACGTCATTCTATTATTATATATATATATATATATATATATAATTCGCTGGGTCCATCAAGGACCACGTTAAGTCTTGTTGCATTTGACACTGAACTTGGCCTTCTTTAGAGCCCAAATTTCCCTCATTCTTTGTGAATGGGCCTGCTTACGCTCCTCTGTCCAAGGGGCACCGTGTCTTCTCTTCGGTTGCTCGTCTCGGTTTAGCCCGTTCGTCAATATTTTCTTGCGGAAGAGATCGCTGTTAAGGGCGTCCTCAGCTGAGGTATGCAGCATTTGCAGGTCTTCTTTGGTATTTCTAAACCAGGGAATTGTGGTTTTGGGGTTTGAATCAAAAAAGTGAAATATTTCTTTAGTTAACTTTCTTTCGTCCATTCTTTTCAGATGACCGTAAAATCGTGCCCGTCTTTTTCTGATTGTGTCGGTAATTTTCTCTATTTTTCTGTAGACTTCCTTGTTGGATCTCTTTTGATGGATTCCATTTCTGTACTTTGATCCCAAGATTCCTCATTATTATTATTATTATTATTATTATTATTATTATTATTATTATTATTATTGTTTTGAAAATACACTTTACTAATCACATCAAGTCCATATTCTTCATCTGAAGATTCCATTGTCTGTTGAAATAAAATGACATAACCTTTGCAACTGTGTCATTGATCTACGTACATAACAAACTGGTACAAATTAATGTATATAGAACAACTAAATGTTCCTTTTCGAATCAAGAACGTAATTTTGTCCAAGGTATAAAATAAAAATATTATGTTCACTTTCTTCTACCAAAGTATAAATAAAACTGCATCTTAAGGAGTCACAAAATCTCAGCTATAATGTTCTTCTTCTTTGCAGCAATGCCTGGATTCGTGGATTAATAAAATGATTTTCAGCTGATCTTTTTATGTGTCGGTCGGTGTGTGTATATAGCTGATGTTCGTTCATGCTGTCAATTTCAAACTAACACAATCTTCGAGATATATTTGAAAATTTAACACAAAATTGTCAGAAAACTGCATTATTGATGCCAATGTGCTATAATCAAAGGAAAAGTCTCTATCTCAGGATTTCTAGAAAAATATTATTTAAGTCCTTTATTTTCGTAAATTAGTACATTTATTCGAATAATATGCTTACGTCATTGCAGTTAACTGCATTCATGGTAGATAGTTCTATGAAAGTTGTTTCCACTGATCTTTCTATGCCAGTCCGACAGAGGGCTCTATGGTTGTTGTGTATGCAGATATTTATATCTTAGTCCAATAGATGGCATTGTGAAATCAATTTATCGGCAGAATGTAAATTCTTGCACCATTTTGATTTTAATAAGTGATGTATTCCAAAATTATAAAATTAGAATTCATTACAATTATTTCGAATTATCAGCTAATTTATCTACCTAGGATTGGTTTGGTTTCTGCTGACAGAAACATGTCTTTCGAATTCAAAGGGAGGCAGTTTCCGTTAGGTCTTGCTTTCGAAATGACCATTAACAAAGCACAGAGTCAAAGTTTTCACAAAATAGGTATGTACATATCTCAGTGCGTTTTCCGACATGGTCAGTTAAATCTACATTTATATATTTAGTTGAGTTAAACTTCCGAGGGATGTCAAAATTAAAATTAAAACTACACCATATCATAATCACTTCCCAGACGAAACATTTACAATGAAAAACTACAGTCAATGAACAGAAGAAGATTATGATAGGGCAATTGTAAAAGTTGAAAAATTCCGTATTTACAGTCACAACGAAAGTGTAGGATTAAAGTCAAATAAATAGTCTTCTGAACTCAGCATATTCGTTACATTTCTCACGCTTCCTTTATCATCAGTTTAACTTTTATTCTCTGTTCGCAGCTATTGTAGGTATAAACCGTAACGAACTTAAAAAAAAGGAGCGATCCTGACTTCCACAAATGAGTTTGAAATATCGGGCAACTGTAACATTTCGTTTTAATTCCTCAATAATAAATGTGTTTCTAGTTATTGTGGTAGAGTCTACAAGACGAAAAAATAATAAGTAGTTACTTTTCTCATTTTGCAAACACATAAATATTAAAAGAAGGAATAACTGTGTTTTCAACCTTACGAATTTTATTCTACGTCTCCGTGTATCTACCAAGTGAAATCGCATTCAACATTCATCAGTGCTCTGTGTACACAAGAACGGAACATCTACATTCTGGAGTGAGATTATATGAAAAGTCATTTACGAGAAGTTTATTTTGTATTTCTCGTGTTTACAAAATTCTCTGCGAACCTCTCACATAGAACATGTTAGCGAGTTCGGCATCATATTGTGTGAATTGTTTGAAAATGAAATACTGTATGTCAAGACCTGGCTACAGCAACACATGAATGTACTCTGTCGCTATACACGTACACGAGTCTTAGCTTACGGCAACACTAAGTGAGTTTTAGTTATACATTTTCCAAAACTTCCTTTCTTCTTCAGCAAAATTTTCCGATCTCTGATTGGGTCGTGGGTACGAAAAACCGCTATGTGATAACATTTCACCTTAGAACACTGTCATCTAAGATTCAGTATTGCATGAACTATATCAACAAATTTTCGTTGTAAGTGACACATGTGCTGCGGGTGATTATTTTTCCACTCAACATTCGTATAACGGCATTTCAAGGCGCAGTGACGATATGTAACCTTGGTCCTGTTTAACATCTGGCTGCTCGTCCTCATCCGAAAACATTCTTTCTATGCCTGTTTCGTGTCAACACATGATTCTTGAAGTAATAATAATTTGATTTATTCATACTGGGTATACTTTAGAAGGTAGTATGTTTGATTTAGTTGCTAGTTTCATATCCATTGATTAAGAATCTGATCCCAGTGGATACTAGGGTGCAATTTTCACCTGAAACAACACTTAGTGCCAGGAAGGGCATTTGGTCTTAATCCTGAGCCGAAAACTAAAATGAGCCATGTGACTGGAATGACCCCAGAAATAACTGAGATAATCTATTTGTTCTAGAGTACGGATGATAAAAGGGAAACGAGGAAGGGGAAGTAGACGATACCAGTTATTAGACAGCATTAGGAAAAGAAAGGAAGATTATGAAGAAGTGAAGAAAAGGGCACTAGATCGAGGGATATGGAGTTCACAGCTATGACTGGATCTGTCGGATGTCAGAACAACCTATGATGATGTTCTAGAGCAGGGATGGCGAACCTATGCCACGCATGTCACTAGGTGACACGTGAACACTATTTCGGTGGCACGCCACATGAACATAATAATGTTTTATATATACATCTTGTACTACAGACAATACGTATCTTATAGTGTTTCACGTGTAAGAAATAAATATCGAAAATCTAAATACTAGTTCCATTCGGACGTGCAATATGGCAACACTTCTACACTGATAGGTCAAAAAGTCAAGTGAGATAGTGTCGTTTTCTGGTGGTTTTGTAAACGGACATCGCAAACATATTTTCGGTGCCGAAGAGATCAGTAACTTAGCAAAGGTGGTGACCGTATTTTTCAAGAACTCTGGACAAGGGAATTCGGACTGATAGAAAAATGTGCTGCCTGTGTTCGAAAACAGTTGTATCCCCCACAATTAATGTAAAGCGAAATTTCGAGACTGATCATTCAAATGTCTCTTCCATTTCAAATGAACAAAGAAGAGAGTTCGTTTCACAAAATATCGAACATTACACAAAACTAACTAGTTCTTTTGTATCATATTTCCGGCCCAGGAATAATATCAGTGCGGCAGTTTCCATCTGTCTCACTGCATGCATGGAAAACCTATTTCTGACGGTGAGTTGTTGAAAGAATTTTTCTTATTGACGTCCGACACATTATTTGAAAACTTCCTTACCAAACAACTAATAATTAACAGAACTAAAGGAATGCAAGCCAGCTGAACCGCTGTCTAGGATAGAATAATAAAAATGAGTGAAGAAGTTTCGGAGCAATTGAAAGCTAATTTGGATAACTCCTACATGAATGCAGTATGTTTTGATGAAATCATGAATTTGACCTTACAAGCAAGGATAGCTGATTTTTTCCGATTTCCTTGCGGATATGTGACGAGGGAGAAATTAGTTTAATTATTGAGCATACAAACTACGACAACATGGAAGATAATGAAGCTAATGGAGGAAGTGAAGTCCATTCGCAATATTAGTACTTTTGATTTTTATATCTAATAATTATTTTTTACAATTCATTTTACATCGCACCGACAGATAGGTCCCTTGGCGACGATGGGATAGGAAAGGCTTACGAGTGGAAATGTAGGTTGTAGACATTCCTTAATGGAAAACAAATGGCACAGTCGACAGTTGAGAATAATAAACCAGACTTAAAATGGCATACTTGTTGGAAAAGGTTCGCCATCCCTGTTCTAGAGTACCCTGTCCGCTTTTCTGTCTGAATAGTAAGTAGTAATATCTTATATTCAGATAGTACTGGGCTCGATTCACGACCGGGACGGAGATTTTCACTACGTCTCATAAATTCGTCTGTTTTTGGGACTGGGTGTTCGTATACATCTTATTACATGCCCCTTCATTAATGAATAATATATTACACTACCACCACCACGAAAGTGAATACATTCTTCCATTTAGTGTTGGAACCTTGAAGGTCATCAATCCGTAAAACTAGGCCAGGCCCACAAAAACTACAGAGATTGCAGATGTGACCCATCAGGGTGTGGGTAAAGCAGAAAGAAAGAGGAAAAGGATTCTGGAACAATCTGAGGAATAATTGCATTGTCTATTATATCCGGGACTACTTCGATAATGAATCAATACAAATGAGCCATGACATAAATCGCCGCTGTTCGGGCAATGCTCGTAACATCCACTAATTTCTTTAAGACTGGTCACGCCTACGGATATTTTGTCCGTCAAAACAATAATCGCTGCGTTCGTTTTCCTTTGTTGACGTATAAAGGAAAATGAACCTTACCGTACCGCACTCTAGGGATGTATGTTTGCATGACTTATTTACGTACCTTTTTAGTGTAATGTACTTGAGGTTCATTTTCCTTTACACGTTAGCTTACGATAATGAACACAAAGAAAATTGTTCTGATGGACTGCATGTTCCTATGTGGCGGGGAGGCGTGACGAGTTATAAGGGAAGTAATGGAGAGGAAGAGCATTCTGAGATATAACCTTTGGCCCGAACAGCGACGAATTGTTGTCTTCTCATGTCGCGGATTCGAATACCAATAAGTTATAGTTAAATTAAATTCTCCCCGGAAACACTGTGTGCTAGTAGGAAAGGTATCCGACTGCTAATTCAAACAAGAATTAGATTATTCAGAAAACAGGAAGTGTGCAATTCGTCTTTATTTCATAATCCGTTTACCCTCCAAGTTTGGCCTTTTCTATCGGGCGCAGTGAGGTATCCCACCTCTACCGCCTCAAGGGCAGTGTCCTGAAGCGTGAGAGTTTGGGTCTTGGGGATACAACTGTGGGGAGGACCAATACATTACCCAGGCAGCACCACCTGCCATACTGAGCATGGGCCTTGTGGGGGGATGGAAAGATTGGATGGGATAGATAAGGAAGAGTGAACGAAGCGGCCGTGGCCTGAAATTAGGTACTACGTGCTTCCCGCGTCCAGAATAAGTGACGTAAAGAAATCCCGACCAGATCTCAGGGTAAATTATTTCTACCTTCATAAATATTTTTAACGTGGCAACTAGACAACGCTGATACGCTATACAGGCTTATCTGTCATCAAGATTGATGGACAGGTCCATCTCACGTATCATGAAATTGCAATAAAATCGATAATTCACCTGCTTAAATCTTAGCTGACCTTTGTTATAACGGAAAACTTCAAATAACACATCATATGAACATAAATTAATATCATTTATTCAATAAAATAATGGCGTAGACGAAAAAATACAATTGTAAAAAAAGTTTGGAAATTGATTAATGTTGTTCTTCTGGTAAGTAATAATCATCTTTGCTCATATTATTTGCATTGATCATACTATTAGGTTCATATATATTGTACCAGAAACTGTTCCAGCCCTGTACATTGTTTTATAATTTCCGGAACATATGGAAAAGGGACGGCGATAATATTTATTCGTATGCCCGACATCTTGTGCTAGCGCAATACGAAGTTCCTCGTGGCGAGCTGGACACGTCACGAGCAAGGAACCTGCGGGTGACGTCACTATCACATGTTGCACTTCTCTCTATCGAATGTACTATTCTCCGGACCACCTTTCGAGCAGACTAAAGCGGAAGTGACGTCATTGTCTCGTCACACTCGCCGTGGTTGCCAAATGACCCGGCGCGCGATTCAAATATGTACTCCACCACTATAATACAGCACAGCTCACGGATTGAACCTCGAATGAATTTAAAATAATTAATACATTAACGTATGCGTGTTAGAATCCCATACATTTTTTAACGGCTTACAACTTTAAACAATTAATTTACTGAATTAGATTTTAAATGTGAAAACCTACAATCTGTTTTCCAGTCAATGGCCGGGTCAGGGATGGAATAAATGAAGCCCCATCTTGCGGCGAGGACAGGAATTGAGCCGGCTGCCGAAGCCTGTTTCACTCCTCTGGGGCAATGATTAATGACTGACAGATGAAATTAAATGATACTGGAGAGTGATGCTGGAATGAAAGATGACAGGGAAAACCGGAGTACCCGGAGAAAAACCTGTCTCGCCTCCGTTTTGTCCGGCACAAATCTCACATGGAGTGACCGGGATTTGAACCACGGAACCACGGAACCCAGCGTTGAGAGGCCGACGCGCTGCCACCTGAGCCACGGAGGCTTTCACAATTTTAATGTACTAAGTACAATTTCACAGTACAATTTCAATAAATTAGCTATTACAAATATACTTTTATAAAAATATTATTTTTCTTCTTAATCTGTTTACCCTCCAGGGTTGGCTTTTCCCTCGGACTCAGCGAGGGATCTCACTTCTACCGCCTCAAGGACAGTGTTCTGGAGTTTCAGACTTTGGGTCGGGGATACAACTGGGCAGAATGACCAGTACCTCTCCTGCTATGCTGAACAGGGGCCTTGTGGAGAGATGGGAAGATTGGATGGGACAGACAAGGAAGAGGGAAGGAAGCGGCCGTGGTCTTAAGTGAGGTACCATCTCGGCATTTGCCTGGAGGAGAAGTGGGAAACCACGGAAAACCACTTCGAGGATGGCTGAGGTAGGAATCGAACCCACCTCTACTCAGTTGACCTCCCGAGGCTGGGTGGACCCCGTTACAGCCCTCGTACCATTTTTGAATTTCGTGGCAGAGCCGGGAATCGAACCCGGACCTCCGGGGGGTGGCAGCTAATTACGCTAACCACTACACCACAGAGGCGGACTATAAAAGTATTATGTCATATTATTATTATTATTATTATTATTATTATTATTATTATTATTATTATTATTATTATTATTATTATTATTATTATTATTATCATGCAGGAGGTTTCAGCGTTAGCTTACCTTGTGCCGCAGTAATTAATCTGTGTCACTATCGAGTGGCTGCACACCCAAGTCAGAATCAGAACCGGGGTCAGCACACGAGGTAAACTAATCCCGTCGTCAATACTATTCGCTCGGAAATGCTTATAAACAGACAAAATCATATTTCTCTCGCCGGAAGTAAAAATCCTGCGTTTCTTCTTCAACTGATAACAGTCTGGTGAATTTTTTTTCGGATCCATCGCACAATAATATCCAATAACGAGTAAGAAGAAACCTACAAACGTACAAGAGACTACAAGAATTATGAATTAGCACACAATACGCACACGCACTGTTTTTGTAAAAGCGAAGCACACGTGTTCAGCACATCCACTGAGTGAGTAAGTATGGCAGCTCCGCATTGACTGCAACATTGCCCAAACTCGCTCTGAGTAGCGCACCCCTCTTGCCCCCTCACCAACCGTGTGACAACACCGAAGGCGCTGCCCCTGTCGCCCGCGCCATCCCCTGGTCTATGCACTCACTTCCGCTTTAGTCTGCTCAAAAGGTGGTTCGGAGAATAGAAGGAAATCTGTAACTTTTCAGCCGATTAAGTTACGGAAATGAGACCTACATCATCGTGTAGCTCATGTTCTAAATGTAAACATATGTTAATTTCAATAAAATCCGTCACAGCATTCAAGAGATATAAGCACATTTCCCCTCCGTGACGTGGCAAGCAGCATTGAGTCGTACGGGATATAAGCAGCAGGCCAGACTACAGCAATTCAAAGGAGCAGCTGACTGTCGTAGCGAAAGGTCGTACGTGCCTGTCGCTCCGCTGTCTCTCTCCTCTCACCGAGACCTTCGAGACCACGAGAGACTACACTACCTGTCCCAATCGGTTACCGCTTCTCGGTACCTAGGGTTAGATAGGGAATCTGTAGGCCAGGGACCCGCTTAACAACGGATCATCCCGCGTCTACTAGCTCGCTTTAGAATGTCCCCACACAAAAACGCACGGCAACAGACTCGTAATCTCCAAAAGGGCAATTGTCATGCACTTAGGAAAGAGCAATTTGTCAGCGAGTCTGGAGCCACTACAGACATAGGCGACGAACTTCAAGAATTAACGGCGAGTGAGGGGCAGCCGTTATCACGGCAAGCTACTCACTCCACGGCCGTCAGCCCACCAGCGGAGGGAACAGCGCTGTTCTCACAGCGCAACCCCCCGCCAACCACCCACAGTACGGTGGGGCTGACCAGCCCCATATCACTACACAAGGGCACTTTTAAGGACTACCTCCATTTCCTGCCTTCAGGTAGCCCTACCCTGGCCGCCAACGGCCATACCATGTTGTGCTCCACGGTGCTGTCACCGCAGTTAAGCAACATAGGCCTTGGTCAGTGTTTGGATGGGTGTCCACAAGCGCGCAGCTCAGCGCTAACGGCCCCCGCTACGGCCACGGACCCGGCCGAGCGGGGACTGTTGGCGACCCACCACTGCGTGCCCCCCGTGAGCAGTGAGCGAAATGCGCCAGACGAGCACAGAACAGTCACCCCTGATTCTGTGCAAGTAAACCTGACGCACGAAACTCACGTAACGGGGTGCGCCATGCAGTACTTTGCGCTCACCACCACCACGAACACAACAACCACCACCACTACCAGGACAACCCCCATAGCCACCCCGTCAGTAGCCACTGGCAAGCACATACCTGTGCAGCTGCTGCCCACTCGGCCGGCTGGCTCTACTCTAGCTGAGCCCCGAGAAAGGAGCGCGCAGCGCGGGGAAAGCGAACTAGGAGGCCTGACGTTATGTGCGAGTGAGCGGGAACC
Organism: Anabrus simplex; assembly: GCF_040414725.1. NCBI lineage: Eukaryota > Metazoa > Arthropoda > Insecta > Orthoptera > Tettigoniidae > Anabrus > Anabrus simplex. The sequence goes on from NC_090265.1 coordinate 168,902,102, forward strand.
GGGGTTCGACCCTGAAGTGCCGGAACTCGCACATGGGAAAGTGACTGGGGAGATACCTGAACATAAACAGGAGGCCACCTCTCCCCCTAACACAAATCTTGCCCCCAAACCCAACCCAGCGGCAAGCCAGCCGGACGCCGGGAAAGCGGGACCCAGTCCCGCCAACCTGTGTGATGAGGCGGCGCCCAAGGTAAGGAGAGAGGGCAAGAATAAACGAACTGGGCGAAAGGCCCAATGTAAAGTTCAACCCCACCACAAGCAAGCTGGCAAATCGGACTCCGACTCAGATGAGGAACAACTGGTGATAGATGCATCAAGCACATCCCAGGATGCCGACTCTGAAGGCTCGGAGGGAGAGGAACCGTGCGAGCGCGTGGCGACCGAACCCGAGGTCCCAGCCACCCGGCCGGGAAACCAGGGCGACGGCTTCAGAGAGGCAAAAGGGAGGAAGAGGGGGAAGGGGAAAGGCAAAGTAGCCCAGCCCCTGAGCCGCAAGGCTCAGAAAGGCGGGGTACGTAAACCAAGTACCCAAGCCGATAGCAACACAGAAACATCTATCGGCCCAACCCAGCCTCAACACGCCACCCACACGAGGCAGGCTCGGCTGAGCCCACCTCAACCACCACCACCACGAACACAACCAAACACCCGTAAGGTGGCAACCCCCCCACTCCTTACGGTGTACACCAAGAACACCAAGTCACTAGAAGAGGAGCTCCTCAAAAAGCTAGCGCATGATCAGAGAAACTACTACTTCTCTAGGCCGAGAGTAGATGCGCACGAAGCAATCCGGCTGCATATGACTAGCTTTGAGAGCTATGAAATCGCTATCGAGGTGCTGAAACGGCTGAATATTAACTTTGTAAGAATATTGCCCAACAGCACTATGAAGCGATTCGTAGTGAGGACTCCCATTAACGGAAGTAATGCGGATGAAATCCAACTTGCCCTGAAGGCGCAGGATATCCCCGCATTCTCCGTGGTGCGAATGAGACCAGGAAATAGGCCTGCCAACGGCAACCTTTTCCTAGTTGCCGTGGCGGATACCCCAGGAGCGGACAACATGCGGAAAATGAGGATGCTCGCGAACATGCTGGTGTCAGTCGAGCCGTACCGCCCCCCAGCCACTGGCCCCCAATGTGGAGTGTGTCAGAGGCATGGCCATCCAGGGGCAGGGTGCCGACTGGAGCCCAGGTGCCGCAGATGCGCCGCCTCCCACTTGTCTCGCGACTGCCCCCATGGCAACGACCCTGCGTACTCCAAGTGCGCAAACTGCGGGGAAAAACACGCGGCTAATTTCAGAAACTGTCCCAGCCGCAGGACACTCGAAGCCGTCAATCAAGGCAAAGGGCCAAAGGGTAATAAGCGTGGCAACCCTAAAGCCCAAGCAGGCCCTTCAGGCAAAGGCGCATCACGCAAAAATAAACCAGGCCAGTCAGGCAAAAAGGACCCTTCAGGTCCTGCAGGTCCCTCAGACACAAAGGGCCAAGAACAAGGCCCTTCAGGCACACAGCGCCCTTCAGGCATAAGAATATTAAATTTTAAACCCCTAAGGACGGTGGGTGAACACAACCCCTGGCCCTCAGCCCAACCAGCCCCCACCACCGTTCAAACCAAGAACTCCAATCTAGATAAAAAGAAGGCCCAGACCCAAGCAAGAAATCAAAGGCAGGCTAAGCCCACGCAAGCTCATCCCGAGCAGCCACAGGGCCTCCCCCAGGCCAGCTCCACCCCCCGCAGTGAACCTGCCACTAGTAAACCGGCATTCGCACCACCGCCCCCAACGCCCGCCCCCTGCACCACACCAATCACAACACCTACACAAGAACAGGCACAGAAGCCAGAAGGGAAAATGGTAGTAAAGGCGTTCAGGGAAAGGATCGAAGAAATCCTGAAAACCTTCTTCCCGAACCTGAACCTCACGGCAGCCATAACCACTGGGGTTATGATGGCCAACATGCTACCATTCCCCTGGCTGAAGGACCTGATTAATGCCATTGCTGACCTCCTGACCCTAGATGGCTGAACAACCAAACGAAGACGATAATAATAACAATAATAACACGCAGGAGCTTCGAGTTCTAATATGGAACTGCCAGGGCGTCAGGTCTAGGAAATACGAACTCGAAGCCTTCCTAGCCGCGAACACTATACACGTAGCTCTCCTAACTGAAACCTTCCTCCCACCGGGGAAGAAGTTCACTATAAGAGGCTACAAAATACACAGAAGCGATAAGGCTAATAGAGTCGGAGGAGTGGCAGTTCTGGTAAGGAAGGACATCAAACATATGGAAATAGACTTACCAGAACTGGTCGAGCTGGAAGCGTGCGGAATTGCCATGCCAGTGCGAGGAACACTCGTCAATGTAATATCGGCATACTCCAGACCTAAACACCTTAACACTCAAGATATAGAATCGGTATTAAGGCAAAATCGAAACACGATCCTAGGAGGCGACCTAAATTCGAAACACGCCAGCTGGGGGTGCCTGAAACCTAACGCAGACGGCGACAGGCTGTACAACCACATGCTATCCCAGGACTATGTGGTAACAGCCCCCAGTGTACCCACGTTCCTAGCACCAAACGAACAGGTCGACGACATATTGGACATCGCCCTACTGCGAAATATTCCTCAAAGACACACCATAAAGGTCATTAACGACCTAGGGTCGAGGCATCAACCAGTAATATTTACACTGGAAGCGAACCCGGAGGAATATGAGAATAACCCCAAGCGCCGACTCAACTATAAAGCAGCCAATTGGGGTAAATTCGAAAGAAAATTAGATTCACTCCTGCAGGGGACTGAGGACATACAAATAGTAAACCCAGCCCAAACGGATGAATCACTAAGAACACTCGTAAATGCGATCCAGGCAGCCACAACTGCGAGCATTCCGGTACACAAACCTAGACAAAACACTAACATTGAAATACCGGCCCACATTAAAGATCTAATACGCCAGCGCAACAGACACAAGCGCAACTGGGCCCGACACCACCGCGATGAAGACCGGATACGTAAAAACGAACTCAGGGTCGAAATCGAAACCGAAATAATGGAGTATAGGTCACAAACTGAGTACATTCGACACAAATACCAGACCGGTGTGGAACTTAGCGAGATATTTTACGCGAGAACCACACGTGATCCCAACAATTAAGGGACCCAACGGACCAGTATACGAAAATCAAGACAAAGCAGAGGTGATAGCCGACTCACTCGAGGAGGCCTTTAAGCCCAATGATGAACCGTCGGACCCCGCCTTCATTAGGCAAACAGAGGCCAAGGTAGCGGAATTCCCAGCAAACGCACCTAAGCCCGAGGTTAAGAAGACTAATATCCACGAAATTAAGTGGATAATAGATCACCTTAACCCGAAGAAGGCACCCAGCCCAGATGAGATTCAAAATATAATAATCAAAAAGCTAACACCGAAAGCCCTCGCACTACTCACTAAAATATACAATGCATTGTTCCAATTGCAGTATTATCCGGAACAGTGGAAAAAGGCGAGAATTCTTGTATTCGGCAAACCAGGCAAGGACAAATCTAACCCTAATAATTATAGGCCCATCAGTCTCCTGGACGCCCTCAGCAAAGTATTTGAGAAAATACTGCTGAAAAGGCTCATAGCACATATCAAGGAAAGAGGAATCATTCGAAACGAACAATTCGGTTTTAGAAACGGCCACTCCGCCCCGCAACTGCTTACCCGGGTCCTAGAACAAGCGACCATCGGACTAAACAAGCGGAGGGACACAGGCACGGTATTCCTTGATATCCTGAAGGCATTCGATAAAGTCTGGCACGAAGGCCTATTAGCGAAATTAATAGACCTCGAATTCCACCCAGGGTACATAAGATTAATTAAATCATACCTGGAAGGCCGAGAGTTCCAAGTAGATGTTCATAACACGCTGTCAAGCACGCGACCAATCAGGGCGGGCGTAGCCCAGGGGTCACTTATAGGGCCAATCCTGTTCATTCTATTTACGAATGACATGCCGACAGCGGAACTCACTACCCCGCACCTCTACGCGGATGACACTGCTATCACAGTACAACACTTTCAGCTAGCATGTGCCCGAAAGAGACTACAAGTAGCACTGCGAACTCTCGAGCCCTGGCTAACCAAATGGCGTATCAAGGTCAACGTTGACAAATGCCAAGCTGTGATGCTCACTAGGAAGAACAGACGCACACGTATGCCAGCTAACATAAAACCGCTCAAACTATTTAATCGAGATATAGCATGGCACGACAAGGTCAAATATCTAGGAGTAGTCCTAGATAGAAAAACTAACCATGCTATATCACATTAAAGACATCCAGCGGAAAACAAACGCACGACTGGCACAGCTCTATCCGATACTGAATAAAAGATCCAGTATTAACAAGCGAGTAGCAATAAACATGTACAAGGCCCTAATTAGGCCGATAATAACGTACGCAGCTCCCGCCTGGGGCTACACTGCTATGACAAACCTGGATAAGCTGGAACTAATACAAAACAAATACATTCGAGCAGCGGCTAGACTCCCGTATGACACACCAATACGCCACCTACGCGCAATTGCGAAAGTCAGCTCGATAAGGCAACACATACGAAATCAAACACTCCGAATGTACAGGAAGTCATGGGGTAGTAAGGTGAACCCACTAGTCAGTGGAATAGGACGCTATGACGTCGATCTATACACCAAATACCCCACACCGAAACACATTCTGTTCAGGCACAGGGCCAGGAGGCCGGGGGCCCAAAACCGCCCTCGCTCTTAAACTGACACCAACTCACAATACCGCACCACTTAACACTATGCACACACACCGCAACACCTGTATATATGTGCATGCTTGTTTACAACATACATCCTTTCCCTAGATTGTGTTATGTTATTACTATGTTACAGATTTGGCCAAGCGAGCGAGGATTGAGAGAAGTAATACAACACGGCGAAGGCAACACAGCCAAGAAAGAGACGATCCAATCCAACCCGCTCCCACCAACGACAAAGGAGTGGACAAAAAACCCACGCCTGCTAATATCATTAACTATTAATCTACTAATTGTACTTGTACTTGTTCTACAGGACACGAGAGCGGAAATGCGGCCCGCACTCTAAAGAAGAAAAGTAATAATGTATATATAATAGGATGTGTGTATATTTGTGTATATATTTACAGAGACAAGTGTGTGACACCAACACCGCAAAGAAGGGACGTCATCAGGCGGGAAAGAAGATGCCCCTTACAACAAGTAAGGCTTGGCACTAATCCCCTTCTCCTTAAAAGGAGACTTGGCACCAGGGACTGCTGGCTGCTGGACCAAGGGACTAACCTGTGGCCCAACGCCCAGACGCCAGCGGACCCGAGCCGCACCAGGCAGTGACAAGTAGGACTGATCCCCCATAATAATTGACAAAAGCTAGGTAAATGGTTATGATTGCATGACACATATTCCTAACTAACACAACCTCTGGTCTTTTTCCAGCCCACATCCTTGCATGTGCTATCAAAAGATGTCAGGTTTTACATGTAGGCTCTTTCTTCTTTCTGCCTATGTGGTTTTTCCCTGACCCTTCAATACCATACTTCAACACCATATTGCACCCGTCATGCCGGGCTCAGCTCGGCCGGTGAGCGAAGATCTCCAGGGTGCAGATCGTTCGCTTATCGGCTGTGCGAAAATTTTAAAGTGCAGGGATAGATGATGAACTAGTGGCAAATGAGAGAAAGCTAAATAGGTTTTAGACATTTATTACAACTATTGCTCTTCATAAATTATACAATAATTAACAAAATCTAGGTATTTTGTTTATATGATTTGTCTTCTTTTACGTCGTAGTCACATAGATACTTCATCGGTAAACGAAACAGGAAATGCCTGTATCTGCAAATATAATCTTCATATTTTTAGTGAAAAATTAATTAAATAATTAATAATGATTAATTTGAGATGATCTCTCTCTTTGATAATTTAATAATTTGAAAATAAATTTCCTTCCTTCATGAATTTGATTTTAAACAAATTTGAAAATGATCATTTTCATTTCTCTTTGAAAATTAAATAAAAATTTTCTCTTATAAAATTATAGTTAAGTCGTCTTCCTTGACCTTTAAATTAATAAATAAACTCAACTTTATAATTATTTAGTAGTTGCTTCTCACATAATAGCTCGGAACTTGACCTCATGTCAATTTACATTTATCCGTTACTTGAAACAATTAATTAAATTATTCTTACAATTTTCGACTTTGTGAGTTCAATCCACTGACATGGCCTATACTTATTCATGTGTATTTGTTAAATAAGATCCTATTCCTCCTTAAAAACGAATAAAATTTACTAAAGGTTTGAAATCATTCAAATGGTGAACCACTAAAGTTGGCGTAAATTAGGCCGAAAATTCCACAAAATAATGAAGAGCATCATCACAAATATGGATTATAAACTTACATTAAGCAAAACACAGTCAAATCACACATATTACACTCACACAAAGATACACGGAAATATTATATACATATTTACACGAACGCTAGCCCTTGATTATTAATTTTTATGTTTAGACAAAGTTAGGAAAATTATTCTCACGATGACACTATCGTGGTGACCTCCTCTCATCAACTGGGAAATGTGACAGAGCAAGGATTATCACTTAATTATAGAACACAGTTATACGACAACGTTTAGAGAAAATTTACGAACACAAAATCATCCAAAAAATCATCGATAAATCGCTTAAACATAGGCCAGAATAAACATTCCGCGCACGCGGTTCATGAGCTACGACATTTATTTTTACTTCTCCACTATAATTGTGATTCTCGATCAATCTGCACTCATAACGAACACATTACATCAAGTAACATATTTATTCCATCATTGACTCATTAATGGATGCACAGCTCGACTGCTGAATTCAGTAATATCCATCAATCAATCAACTAATCATCACAGCACAGCAAATATATAACAAATTGTATCGGTCAGATACTGCCATTTCCCAGGCCTAAATTACAATAATGAGCGCACATCAACCATTTTCAATAATAACTAATATTATGCTCATGACCTTAGGTGTTCTTTTACGCGGTAATTTAGTTAAATTATTTTTATTATTATTATTATTATTATTATTATTATTATTATTATTGGCCGCGCAAGATCATACGTGCGGAAGCTACTACACAATAATATTTCAGATGACTCTATTGCACACAAAACTCAACCATATGTCGCATAATTGAAGAATGAACTCTGACATGATAGAATCCACGGAATTTCTGTCCCATTTGATCTCATTAAAAGTCAAAAAAATATTCAAATAGTCCAAGTTTAACGTTGGGGTCAATTTACACTTATTTCTCCTGCCACGACGAACTCGGGACAGTTGAAACACTTCTCGAAGACATCCACTCAAACAAACTAATAGGTTCAAATACTCACTCATCCTCAATCTACCATCACCAAGAAAGAAGAGACGGAAAAATTCTAACTAATAGAAAATGTCTAAACAAATAAGTAGAGGCTATGTCATTACAATTACTTTACAAAAGGAAAGAAAGAATAACAAAGTTTAAATATTACTTGGTGGTGACTGTCGGCTGTAGAACTCGGGCTGATGACCTAGTGCATTATCACCTTACGCACCATCGATCCTCGTCACGCCCGTCTGGACTGCCTTACATTTTACTCGTGCATTGGAGACATGCTGGCGCGCTGGAAATCACACCGTTCACGAAGAAAGAAGACTGACATCCTGACTCGGACTCGAACCGGTGACCTCTTCAGTGGAAATCTTGTGAAGCTGAAACTAAAAATCACGTCTAAGACAAGGTCCAAAACTCACACCGATGTCTGATAAGATGACAAGGAAACTTAACTTTTAGAGTCTGCTGAATTATAGGTGGAATCCGCAAACATCTGAACTGCAGTTGTAACCAGTTGTAGGCTCTGAATGACGAAGTTCCCTGGCAAGCGAAGTGCGTCTTCTTCTGCCCGTAGTCGAAGCTTGAGTAATTCTTCTCAGTAAGCGAAATACGTCTTCTTCCGCCCGTTGTTGAAGCTAGAGTAATCCTCCACAAAACGTGTTCAGAGGTAGAAATTTCTGTGTAAATTTTCCCTAGGAAAATCCATTATTCACTGTCTTAAGACAGGGGTGCGTCTTTTCCTCATAAGCGATTGGTTAATTTATTAACTTAGCACCAAATTAATCGCTTGATTGGCTGCCATAGTCAGACGTCATGCACCTTCACAATTATCGATCGAGCACTTGACACACATTCAGCCTGGTCACGTGTCATTCACGGCTGATTCCAAGGTTATTTGGCTAGCTGTCTCTGCGTTCTCCCCTCGCCTGGCCTTGAGTGGAATTCCCAGCCACCTGGCATATCTCGCTCAGTCAACTCGACGTGATAAAACTCCCTTCCTGGTTCATAAATAATATTTTAACATACAGTAGAAATAAATGCTTTCCAATAAATGATTTTGCCAATTTTGAAGGGGACATCATCTCCCTTGGTTGGTTAATGATTTAGTCGGAAGATGAAATCATTAATGCTGGAAATAGACCCTTAACATGTTCCCTGAAAAATTTGAGCGGTAAACATGTGTAACACTTCTAAGCCATATTTTCAGCTCTTGTTCCGGCACGTAGCCTCCTGTTGTCCGCTTCTAGTGCTGCGCCCAGTAGTCGAAGTTGATTCATTATAGTGTTCTGCATTGCTTGACATTCCTCACAGGTTTCTTCTTGCAGGTTGACTTGGGTCGATGCATGGTGGTACACTGCATCCTCACTTGTATCCCATGACGTTTCCTCTTCCATTATAGTGTTGACTTGGGCATTATTTACTGGTCTAGGGCAGTTGTAGCTTCGTAAATTTGAGGCATTATGAATTCCCTCATAGCTCTTATCAAGACTTTGAATTTTATAGGCATTATTCCCATATACTCGGATAATTTTATAGGGACCCACGAAAAGAGGTGCGAATTTCGCGTAGAATTTACTGGTAGGTTCCGAAATGGCTGGTTTCTTTAAAAGAACATATTCATTCAATCTCAGGGGTCGACGGAATTTCTTTTCTCTTACCCTCCGTTGTCTGCGATCAGCTTGCTCCCTTAATTCAGGAATTGTTTCTTTTTAATAGCGCCCTGACTCTGTTCTTCTCTTTCAGGACGTTCCCTTTCCTCCCTTTCTTTAGCTCTCTGATATTCTAGGCTCTCGGCGCCGACCATGTCAGGATTGACGTCTTGGTCGTGGATAGCACGGTGCCATTTGCGTCGTTCTTGGTTGGATTGTTGTAACTCGCGGAGATATTTTTCCCGCTCTTCTTGTCTCCAGTTCCTCTTCCGGGTTTCGAGTCTGCGGTCGTTGGGTTCTCTTCTCCAGCGATCTCTATTATTTTCATACGGCCTTCTCCGATTGTTCCGCCGGTAGTAATTCCATTCTCTTTCATTCCTATAGCCTGGTCTTGGAGAACGATCCCTGGGCGGTCTTTCTTCACTTTCGCGACTCCGGTTTCTCCCTTGGCTGGTAAGGTTCCTGTCGTCTGATCGATTGACAGTTGCATGGAACACCTGTTGCTCTGGGTTTGTACTTCGCCGAGACGGTTCCCTAGATGTCATATCTAACTGTCTGAGAATAGCCTCTGCCTGAATTGCCGTCTGGACGTTCGAGGCTATCATAATTCTTTGGATATCCGCAGGCAGTTGTCTTACGATGACCTTTATTAGTTCAGTTTCTGTAGGTGGCGCGTCAAGCTCACGCAATTTGCGTAATTGACTTGAAAAAAATTCTGAGAAGCGCGTGGGTGTAGACTGAGCATATTTCTTAGCGTACAGTTCTGTCTTAAGTTGGTCCTGAATATCTGAGTTCCAGTACTTCTCTAAAAATGCCCTTTTAAAGCCTTCAAAATCGTCAAACGAGTATCGGAAGGCTGTGAACCACGTCAACACCGAGTTTTCCAGGTATCTCTCGGTTACTCGCAGCTGACGTTCCACAGGGATTTTATTGTCTCGGAAGAACTCCTGCAATTCGTTAATAAAACTCTTGGGGGTTATTCCTTTTACATTATTGAATTTCTTTGGGTGGTCCTCATGCAATCGTATTATATTTACGATTTGGGTTTGACCAGAAGTGTTCAGTTGACTTGTTTCCCCTCTAACAGGCTCTAAAAATGGGTTGGTGGTGTTTACGGGAACGTTTAGAATTACCCTTTCATCGGTCTTGGGAGTTGAAAATTGAACTTCCCCAGATACACGTTTCTCCAGTTGTCCCTGCCGTTCTATTAAAGAATTAGCTACAATATTATTACTCTCTCCTTGTAACTTGAGTAGCTTCAGCTCCTTGGTAAGCTCCTGTATTTCTCCCTGTAATTCCTGTTTGTAGACTTCCGAGCTAGCTCTAACTTCACTTATCTCCTTGTCCACGGATGTTTTTATTGTTTCAAGACTCTGCTGGGTTTCCTCGATTGTCTCATAAAAGTATTCGAGTCGTTCCGAATTAGTGACTTGGGCTACCTTAATCTCGGCTATTACGCCCTTCTCCACCTGTTTTACCGTTTCATAGATTTCAGTGAACTTCCTGCTCCATGCGGTTTTAGTTGCAGACAAGTCCTCGGCATTGTCACTAATTTTCTCTTCAATGGTCCTAAAATTTTCGTTTACTTCGTTCTTGTATTGATCTAGTCCATGCAGTATTCCTGTCTGTACTTTGGCTAGCCTTTCGCTAAACTCATTTGACATAGCTGACATGGAGCTATCGATTCCGGCCTGGATTTCCCCTTTCAGGTTAGAAAATTTTTGCTTAACGGACACCAATTCACTCTGGACTGACGCTAGTTTTCCGTTAAATAATTTAACGTCCATGTGCAGTTTCCCTAAGTTTTCATCCGTCCTAGCTTGAATTTCCTCTAGGGCACCCTTAAGATCTTGTTTGAGTTTGTCCTGTCCTGCATTCAGTTTTCCTGTTAGCGTAAGTTCCAACTGAGTGTTACTTTCGGTTAATTTGCGTTCTAGTTGAGCATTATTCTCCGTTAGCTTAAGTCCTAACTGAGCATTCACATTCTCACTAATCTCACGTTTCAACAGTTCACTGTTCTCACTAATCTCACGTTTTAACTCCTGTTTCAGTAAGTTATTGTTTTCATTTAATTCTTGTTTCAATAAGTTATTATTTTCAGCTAACTCCTGTTTCAATAAGTTATTGTTTTCATTTAATTCCTGTTTCAATAAGTCACTATTTTCATTTAACTCTTGTTTTAAACTGTCCTTCAAGTCCGCGGTCACTACCTCTAGGAGCCTACGAAGGTCCTCCATAGTAACAGTACCCATTCTAATTTGAGACAACTAGCAGTTCAGACATTGGACGGACCAGGTTCGATGGTCTAATACCCGAGTTCCGATCGACAGTCACGTGTGGATTGAATTCACAGTCATAAAAGAAGATTATTATCGCACACAACAATATCTTATAATTTAAGTCCAAACTATGCGGAAATCTGCCGCAAAAGGGATAAATTTTGAAAATATCTTCCAGATTTTGTTTCTAATATAGCACCAAGGCCCTTCCTAACCTTTAACATGAGCGTAGTTCGCCACAAAAATTTGGGCTAATAAATGTCACAAAATAAACCTGAAATTTTTAATTTGCCACTGCATCTTGTTTGCATCCAAATTCTGGACTACAAGATCGAGTTCTTTATTGGTATAGCCAATAAATCGGGCCTTAACACGTTGGCCGCCAAATCTATACCTGCACCCGTCATGCCGGGCTCAGCTCGGCCGGTGAGCGAAGATCTCCAGGGTGCAGATCGTTCGCTTATCGGCTGTGCGAAAATTTTAAAGTGCAGGGATAGATGATGAACTAGTGGCAAATGAGAGAAAGCTAAATAGGTTTTAGACATTTATTACAACTATTGCTCTTCATAAATTATACAATAATTAACAAAATCTAGGTATTTTGTTTATATGATTTGTCTTCTTTTACGTCGTAGTCACATAGATACTCCATCGGTAAACGAAACAGGAAATGCCTGTATCTGCAAATATAATATTCATATTTTTAGTGAAAAATTAATTAAATAATTAATAATGATTAATTTGAGATGATCTCTCTCTTTGATAATTTAATAATTTGAAAATAAATTTCCTTCCTTCATGAATTTGATTTTAAACAAATTTGAAAATGATCATTTTCATTTCTCTTTGAAAATTAAATAAAAATTTTCTCTTATAAAATTATAGTTAAGTCGTCTTCCTTGACCTTTAAATTAATAAATAAACTCAACTTTATAATTATTTAGTAGTTGCTTCTCACATAATAGCTCGGAACTTGACCTCATGTCAATTTACATTTATCCGTTACTTGAAACAATTAATTAAATTATTCTTACAATTTTCGACTTTGTGAGTTCAATCCACTGACATGGCCTATACTTATTCATGTGTATTTGTTAAATAAGATCCTATTCCTCCTTAAAAACGAATAAAATTTACTAAAGGTTTGAAATCATTCAAATGGTGAACCACTAAAGTTGGCGTAAATTAGGCCGAAAATTCCACAAAATAATGAAGAGCATCATCACAAATATGGATTATAAACTTACATTAAGCAAAACACAGTCAAATCACACATATTACACTCACACAAAGATACACGGAAATATTATATACATATTTACACGAACGCTAGCCCTTGATTATTAATTTTTATGTTTAGACAAAGTTAGGAAAATTATTCTCACGATGACACTATCGTGGTGACCTCCTCTCATCAACAGGGAAATGTGACAGAGCAAGGATTATCACTTAATTATAGAACACAGTTATACGACAACGTTTAGAGAAAATTTACGAACACAAAATCATCCAAAAAATCATCGATAAATCGCTTAAACATAGGCCAGAATAAACATTCCGCGCACGCGGTTCATGAGCTACGACATTTATTTTTACTTCTCCACTATAATTGTGATTCTCGATCAATCTGCACTCATAACGAACACATTACATCAAGTAACATATTTATTCCATCATTGACTCATTAATGGATGCACAGCTCGACTGCTGAATTCAGTAATATCCATCAATCAATCAACTAATCATCACAGCACAGCAAATATATAACAAATTGTATCGGTCAGATACTGCCATTTCCCAGGCCTAAATTACAATAATGAGCGCACATCAACCATTTTCAATAATAACTAATATTATGCTCATGACCTTAGGTGTTCTTTTACGCGGTAATTTAGTTAAATTATTTTTATTATTATTATTATTATTATTATTATTATTATTGGCCGCGCAAGATCATACGTGCGGAAGCTACTACACAATAATATTTCAGATGACTCTATTGCACACAAAACTCAACCATATGTCGCATAATTGAAGAATGAACTCTGACATGATAGAATCCACGGAATTTCTGTCCCATTTGATCTCATTAAAAGTCAAAAAAATATTCAAATAGTCCAAGTTTAACGTTGGGGTCAATTTACACTTATTTCTCCTGCCACGACGAACTCGGGACAGTTGAAACACTTCTCGAAGACATCCACTCAAACAAACTAATAGGTTCAAATACTCACTCATCCTCAATCTACCATCACCAAGAAAGAAGAGACGGAAAAATTCTAACTAATAGAAAATGTCTAAACAAATAAGTAGAGGCTATGTCATTACAATTACTTTACAAAAGGAAAGAAAGAATAACAAAGTTTAAATATTACTTGGTGGTGACTGTCGGCTGTAGAACTCGGGCTGATGACCTAGTGCATTATCACCTTACGCACCATCGATCCTCGTCACGCCCGTCTGGACTGCCTTACATTTTACTCGTGCATTGGAGACATGCTGGCGCGCTGGAAATCACACCGTTCACGAAGAAAGAAGACTGACATCCTGACTCGGACTCGAACCGGTGACCTCTTCAGTGGAAATCTTGTGAAGCTGAAACTAAAAATCACGTCTAAGACAAGGTCCAAAACTCACACCGATGTCTGATAAGATGACAAGGAAACTTAACTTTTAGAGTCTGCTGAATTATAGGTGGAATCCGCAAACATCTGAACTGCAGTTGTAACCAGTTGTAGGCTCTGAATGACGAAGTTCCCTGGCAAGCGAAGTGCGTCTTCTTCTGCCCGTAGTCGAAGCTTGAGTAATTCTTCTCAGTAAGCGAAATACGTCTTCTTCCGCCCGTTGTTGAAGCTAGAGTAATCCTCCACAAAACGTGTTCAGAGGTAGAAATTTCTGTGTAAATTTTCCCTAGGAAAATCCATTATTCACTGTCTTAAGACAGGGGTGCGTCTTTTCCTCATAAGCGATTGGTTAATTTATTAACTTAGCACCAAATTAATCGCTTGATTGGCTGCCATAGTCAGACGTCATGCACCTTCACAATTATCGATCGAGCACTTGACACACATTCAGCCTGGTCACGTGTCATTCACGGCTGATTCCAAGGTTATTTGGCTAGCTGTCTCTGCGTTCTCCCCTCGCCTGGCCTTGAGTGGAATTCCCAGCCACCTGGCATATCTCGCTCAGTCAACTCGACGTGATAAAACTCCCTTCCTGGTTCATAAATAATATTTTAACATACAGTAGAAATAAATGCTTTCCAATAAATGATTTTGCCAATTTTGAAGGGGACAATATACCTAACACAATCTCGCCTGGTAACGTGTCTGACATGGAAACAGGCAGATACTCCTTGTATCACTTCCTACTCTACCCAGCTATCTCTTTTCTACTTAGAAATTAATAGCATGTTGGAGGCCATGTAGATTGAGTCGATGGTCACGGCGGGGGAGCGGGCTACGGGGGCCCCCCGTAAAAAAAAAAAAAAAATACAGCAATTCAGTTCGCATCCTTCACAGCTGGCTAGCATGTCACGCTGCACGCGACGGGTCGAACTCAGTATTCCTGCTGCCGGACAGCGTAATACTTAGAAAATTTCGACGGCAAGTTGACACTTAGTTTCTGTGAATACCAGTGTGTAACTTATAAATTGTGGGACTTGCAATTCGTCACACATTCAGACTTAGAAAATTAACGTGTGTGTAACATCAAAATCATAAAAGACTTGTAATATTTCACCGATATTTGAACTTGACAAATATCTTAGTTTTCGTGTGAATAACCCTAAAGTGAGCACGGCTACTTCACACTGTATTGATCTTGAACTATTTTAACTGCGAATATTGTGATTGTAGGTCGCAATACATTAACTATTTTAAGTATTATCAGAGCGTAGAATTTAATTTGTGCCGAAACAGACTGTACCATTTAAAACAACGCGTGTGGATGGATTGTATAGTGAACTTCGTAATTCATTGAAGTATAGGACTTATACATGAATAATTGTAGAACTATGTTAGTGAGAACTAACATTACGAGATATTACCAGAGAGAGCCATTTATTTATTTATTTGTGTTGAAGGTGAGCCATAATAAACTGTGCTTCAAATGAAAGTTATTTTGACCATACGAACAGTGAGCAGTAGGTGTCCAGATGAACTGTGCAGTGAAGTGTATTTTTCATTATCATGATTTACGATAATAGACAGTGCTCCGACGTATTTCTCATCGAGTGAATGGTGATCATTTATGAAACAGTCATTAGTTCTAACAGTGCAAAATCAAATGGTGCACATTTTCAACCTAGTCAGTTGGACTTTCTCGTGTTAAAGCCACTCTTTTAATAACATGAGAAATCCTGACTCGAGACGACGGAGATCGACGGAGATTTGGTACTACGCGGGACAGTTCCAGGGACGTGGTACTATGGAATATCGTGGTGTCTGCTGACAGCTGAGTTCCGGATTGCTGTTTGCAGAGCAGTATTCAACTGTTCGAGCTCAACGAGAAGGCGTATATCAGGTGATATTAGTGCATTTTCCATTCAATTCGGACCTTGAGCAGAACTTTTACAAACAGTGTCATTAATGACAAAGAACATTAAAAGTTCACTTAAGTAATATTTTACTTGAAAGACAGACTTTCAAATAACAGTGTGCTCTCGTATATTCTCATTTATTGGAACTTTGAAATATCAATTGAGTGCATTATTCGTAGTGGAAGTATATCATAAACTCTTGATACACAATATTTTCATAAAGTGTATAACAATTTACAAGGAGTAGGACGATACTCAGAACTTTATACAAGAAGACTAGATTCGATTTCAAGTGTTTTCATATTTGAGTTTGATGTGTTCTCGAGAAGGAATTACCAAATTTACTTTATTAAATTCATGTAGAAAGTGTAATCTGAAATCACAAGTGCCAATAGAAAGACTTTAGGATTTCTCATTTACTTCTTTAATTTATGCCATGAAAGCTATAATGGACATACCAGACTGAGAAAGATATTATTCAGTTGAATTTCACCTGAATTTCGATATTCTGTTGTTGAAATTGGAATTTATTTTCTATTAAATATTTATGAGTGGGCGAAATAAAAGAGTGTCCTTCCAGAGATTGAATAAAGGAAAGAAAGATCTATTATTTCGCCTTGTGATCCTCTCTCCCTGTACCATCTCCTAAGGACTAGGCACCCCTTTGAAAGACCTCATGCACTTTAAAATCAACTTTTCCTGGTACAATATATATACCAGGTGGCTTCCGAACGCCGCACTTTCTACTTATAAATGCCCCGCATGCACAAATGATGAAAGGGATATCTACCAACTGATTTTCACAGGGGAACTACTACCAGCGGGCAGATTCCGTCAGAATATGAAGAGATAAGAATCGGAGTGTCGCTCGCAGCATGTTACTCAGCGTTTCCGGTCTAATGCACCCCTTGCATTAGTAAACATCGTTTTCGACCGCATAGTTCTAGGCTGGTGTATGGTACAGCCGCACTATATTTGCTGTCTGCATATCGGCAATGGCTAGTGTGATCAGCAGCGGTGAATACACAGACATTATTTTAAATTGGACAATCTGGTCGGAATGCAACAGAAGCTCCAAACAGACGTACGCCTTCTACACACATATTTCGCCAAACAGTATTAGACTTTATTCCATACAATCAACTCCGTTATCGTCCAGCCCCATGTCTGAATGGTTAGCGTGCTGGCCTTTGGTCACAGTGGTCCCGGGTTCGATTCCCGGCACGGTCGGGAATTTTAACCTTAATTGGTTAATTTCGCTGACACGGGGGCTGGGTGTATGTGTCGTCTTCATCATCATTTCATCCTCATTACGACGCGCAGGTCGCCTACGGCAGTCAAATCAAAAGACCTGCATCTGTCAAGCCGAATTTGTCCTCAGACACTACCGGCACTAAAAGCCATACGCCATTTCATTTCGACTCCTTTATCGAGTTGAATGTCTACACGTGTATAAATCAATTAGTTATTAGATTTAATTTACTGCATCTTTGGCGTGTCTACAAACAGTAGCGGCGGATATAGTTGGGGTGAGGAGGGACAGTCGCTCCCACTTTGCACAGAAAACATTACATTTTATTCCACTTTACCAACTGTAACTAGGAATTATATTTAAAAAAAGCTATTTTTACAAGCCTTGTTTTCTTATATGCTAAATCATTCATTTCTTTTCTTTATTTAACATAATGATTGGCGGAAATACGCACGAAGCGCCGTTTGTCGTGGCTAACTGATTTGTGTAGCACTACGGCAAGTAGTGTAGACTTTGAATGTGCTGTGAGGAAGTGTAGTAGGGGTACATATTTTTTTGCTGAGGTCGTGGCCACTGAGTTATAATTCAACCGCTTGCCGCGCACATTCACCAGTCTGGCAGTCTCTTTATTGTCTGTTAGTTTCTTAGTGTGTATTCAAATACTAAATTATTTTTAATTGCATAATCATGCCGTACATCTATGTAATTGTACCGGGCGAGCTGTCCGCGGGGTTACGACCGCGCAGCTGTGAGCTTGCACTCGGAGATAGTGGTTTCGGATCCCACTGTCAGCAGCCCTGAAGATGGTTTTCCGTGGTTTCCCATTTTCATATCAGGGATATGCTGAGGCTGTACCTTAATTAAGGCCACGGCCGCTTCCTTCCCATAAGTTCTATCTGTGTCGTTGCGACGTAAAGTCAATTGTAAAAAAAGATATATTTAATTGTAATTGAAATTTCAACGGGAGAGGATACCTACTTTCACCGGATTAAATTCGTTTGTATTATGTTATTTTATATGTAAACTGCCCCGTGGATTATTCGTAATAATAGTTTTTTTAGATTTTGGTTCAATGCAGTATAATAAAATTTTCACCAGGTCTCACAAACATACTACGGGGCAGGTTAAGTGCACTTACTTAATAAATAACATAACACAAAGATAATTCAGCCCGGTGAAAGGAACGTTGGTATTATCTCCCGTTGAAATACAATTACAACTGATTTTTTCTTACTATTGGCTTTACGTCGCACCGATATAGATAGGATTTATGGCGACGATGAGACAGGAAAGGGCTACGCGTGGAAAGGAAGCAACCGTGGCCTTAAATAAGGTACAGAATGTACAGCCCCAGCGCTTGCCTGGTGTAAAAATGGGAAACCACGGAAAACCATCTTCAGGGCTGCTGACAGTGAGATTCGAAACTACTGTCTCCCGAGTGCAAGCTCATAGCTGCGCGCCCGTAACCCCACGGCCACCTCGCCCAGTTTAATTAAATAGAATTACGGCATGAATATGCAATTAAAATTATTTAGTATTTGAATACTCACTAAGAAACTAACAGACACTAAAGAGACTGCCACCGGACGAGTTGGCCGTGCGGTCAGGGGCACGCGGCTGTGAGCTTGCATCCGGGAGATAATGGATTCGAATTCCACTGTAGGGAGCCCTGAAGATGGTTTTCCGTGGTTTCCCGTTTTCACACCAGGCAAATGCTGGGGCTGTACTTAATTAAGGCCACGGCCGCTTCCTTCCAACTCCTAGGCCTTTCCTATCCCATCGTCGCCATAAGACCTACCTGTGTCGGTGCGACGTAAAGCAACTAGCAAAAAAAAGAGAAAAAAGAGGGAGAGAGAGACTGCCAGACTGATGAATGCGCGCGGCAAGTGGGTGACTTATAACTAAGTGGCCACGACCTCGGCAAAGAAATATGTACCCCTACTACCCTTCCTCACAGCACACGCAAAATTTCCACTACTTGCCGTAGTGATATACAAGTTGGTAGGCCGCGACGAACAGCATTTTGTGCGTATTTCTGTCAATAATTATGTTATTAATTTTTTCGCTATTTGTTTTACGTCGCACCGACACAGATAAGTGTTTTGGCGACGATGGGATAGGAAAGGCTTAAGCAGGGGAAGTAAGCGGCCTTTCCTTAATTAAGGTACAGCCCCGGCATTTGGCTGGTGTGAAAATGGGAAACCACGGAAAACTATCTTCTATGAAACACAAACTAATACTGTTCGGTGAAGTACGTGTGTAGAAGGCATACGTCTGTTTGGAGCTTTTGTTGCATCCCGACCAGATTGTCCAGTTTAAAATAATGTCTGTGCATTCACCGCTGCTGATCACACTAGCCATAGCCGATATGCAGACAGAAAATATAGTGCGGCTGTACCATACACCAGCCTAGAACTATGCGATCGAAAACGTGATTACTAATGCTAGGGGTGCGTTAGACCTGTAACGCTGAGTAACATGCTGCAAGCGACACTCCGTTCCTTATCTCTTCATATTCTGATGTAACCTACCCGCTGGCAGTAGTTCCCCTGTGAAAATCAGTTGGTAGACATCCCATTCATCACTTGTACATTCGGAGCTTTTATAAGTAGAAAGTACGGCGCTTAAGAGCCACCTGATATATCACAACTGAAATGAGTTATTGATTATAATTAATAAAATATTCATAAAATAAAAGTGATAAAATGCATCTTGGCATGGGAAGTTATTGGTTACATTGATCTGAAGGATCATTCTATGCATCAGTTTCCATTAATTTTGCTTAGGACAAGCTTCCTTAATAAAATCTTAATATTTTGTTTTAGTAGCATTTCAATATAAGCTTCTGGAAATGATAATTTTCTCAATCGACAGCGTAAATCTGCTTCTATTCAAATTAAAATTATTGTTTTAACCATCATATTTTATATTAATTCACTTATAAACTCAAATTATCATTGGATTTATATAACGAGGTAATAATATTCTCAAATATGTCCAAATATATTGATATAGTGTGCCGAGGGAAAATCATCTTTGAAGACACTATGTAATATCTACCCTCAGTTATATTTATTATAAAATATGGTAATATTTATCTATGTTAACCTACGTATGCCATAATTATTTTTTGTGAAAAGTGCGATTTCAAAGTTAAAATATCCAAGTGCATAACCAATAAATCTTATAAGGACTCCTTTGTATAATTAATTCATTTTGCCTAACTTCATTACTAGTAATCATGTTCGTCTTAATTCGATTGAGCTTGATTTCTGGAATAGTGGAATGGCACAGTACCATCCCGGCATCAGCCAGGAGGAGAAGTGGGAAACCACGGAAAACCACTTCGAGGATGGCTGAGATGGGAATCGGACCCCCCTCTACTCAGTTGATTCCCGGCCCTGCCACGAAATTTGAAGACGGATACGAGTGGGGGTCCACTCAGCCTCGGGTAGTCAACTGAGTAGAGAGTGGTTCGTTTCCCACCTCAGCCACCCTCGAAGTAGTTTTCCGTTTTGTCCCAATTCTCCCACCAGGCTAAATCCTGGATGGTATCAAGGCCACGGCTGATTCCTTCTCTCTACTTTGTCTACCCCTCCCAATATTACTATCCCCCCACAAGGCCCCGGTTCAGCCCCTTGGCAAGGTACTGGCCCCACTCACCTGTTGTATCCACGACCCAAAGTCTCACACTCCAGGACACTACCCTTGAGGTGGTAGAGGTGGGATCCCTCGCTCGGTCTGAGAGAAAAATCAATCCTGGAGGGTAAACGGATTAAGAAAGAAAGAAAGAAAGAAAGAAAGAAAGAAAGAAGGAATGCAGTAATAGCCATCTAAAAGGTTACACAACATCAAATTTTAATCATTATAAAGGTGGAAGCCTAATACCAGAATAAAATGCATATTTTTAAACAAAGTTCTGTTCTTATCCTATAAATTCTATATCACAACGAAACTGAGAATATTAATATTTAAAATAACCGTGTGGGTTCAGCAACAGGTTGAAGGTGTTTTAGTTTGACCTCAATGGGCTGCCTGCTCATCAATTTCGACTTTTCGTTTTACTCGAGGCCCTCTAGGTGTTAGAGGGGACCAAATCTCTATTGGGCATCTATGGCTCATTTTTGATTAATGCTGTCCTTCATATATCGCCATCAAGTGTCGAATGGACGTTTTCTTCCGCCCTTCGAAAATCTGAATGCCCCTGCCGAGTTTCAGATGGCGATCTTGTGGTCAGTAGGCCGACACATTCTATCAGTGATCCACACAGGGAGCTATTGACAATAATATTCTTCGGTTTAAGACACACACCCATGCAGCCCTGTCCGTTAGGATGAACATCGGTCTCTTCAAGTTCAGCATTTAGGAAGGGACAGGATAGGATTTGGAAAGATTGTGATTTCACTTTAAGTTTTAACTATCCGAGTATTTTGCTTGGATTTAAAAGGGAATACTATAATAAACTACACTGAGGCGGGTCGAAGCCTGAGATTTCAACCTACCTCGACTCCATAATTTTCCCGCTGTGGAATGCATCTCGCTGCTGAAATCCTGCCATACATTAAACTTGTGACGGGGCCGATGACCTTGGATGTTAGACCCCTTTAAACAACAAGAATCATCATCATCATCAAACTTGTGACGGATCCAGTGGTACAACTCGTGACTTGAAACCCCGAAGGTGGAATAATTAGAATAAATTAATATTGTTGTCACACTGAATTATTATTTGCAATTGACGATAAATCAGAATAAGCCTTGACTTGTATGCGAGTCCGATCAGGCAGTGGGTAAAATTTGATCGCTTTGTCCGCAGGGCCACGCCCTGCTACACTCAGGAGAGTAGACACCAACCAATATAAATTTTGCTCTGGGAACATAATGTACAATAACTCCAAGTACTAAGGTCTGTCGGATAAATCTTTGGACCTTGGACTAAAATGATACGCCTCTACTGTGCACAGGGAAAAATACCATCCATCAGTCATAGTCAGGGTCTGGGATATTAAAATGGGGATAGCAACCAGCCCAGTATCTCGCAGCTTGTCAGCAAATGCCTTTTTCTTAATAATAATATTATTTGTTTCTACGTCCAACTAAATATTTTATGGTTTTCGGAGACACCGCAGGAGTCTGTCAAAAGCCAGTAAATCTACCGAAATGACGATGGCCTATTTGAGCACCTTCAGATACAATCGGAGTAAGACGGTATAGAATCGGGCAATTTGAGCTCAGAGGGCCAGAGCTCTCCCGTCTCAGATACGCAGCCTCACTGTTGTTTTTCTACTTCAGGTTTCTTATTCCCACACTAAGGGGGATGTGGATTAACTTTCTCCAATTGTTCCTGTCGGTGTTCAGGAACCTGTACGTTCAATTCTGTTACATCCACCTCTATAGAGTTCAACTATTTTCTTTTCAGTCTTCCATATCTCCTATTATCAGGCAGTCCTACTCGTTGGCTGAACGGTTAGCGTACTGGCCTTCGGTTCAGAGGGTCCCGGATTCCCGGCCGTGTCGGGGATTTTAACCTTAATTGGTTAATTCCCATGGCACGGGGTCTGGGTGTATGTGTTGTCTTCATCATCATTTCATCCTCATCACGACGCGCAGGTCGCCTACGCGGGTCAAATAGAAAGACCTGCAAATGGCGAGCCGAACCCGTCCTGGGATATCCCGGCACTAAAAGCCATACGACATTTCATTGTCAGGCACAATATCAAGTGTCTACTGAGGGACAGTAATGTCATTCTACTAAGTTTTAGATCCTTTTCATAGCCTACTTTCGAACTACGGTATGAGCGAAGGAAATATGTATTCGTACAATAAATTGACATCCAGTTTTTTGCGTTTCATGAGCACAAAAGCTTAGGGTTCACATCTTTATTACGATCACGACGTTATGTGGACACCATTTGAGGAATCTGAGCCTCAGATCTATCTTCAAACTTTACTTGCCCCATTTGATTCAGGATGAAAATTTGCGAGTTAGAATGCGGGATTATGCCCTCATTTTAATTATCATGATTGACTTCATCATGGCCTTTTACCTTTGGAGGTGTCCTCGGACACTCCCGGCACTAAAAGCCATACGCCATTTCATTTTTAACTTTGGAGGGCAGTTTTGCTACACATTGTGTATTAAATTGACACATGACATATGAGTGATACACAGGTTTGATAACCCACTTGTAGGGGTACTTCCGTATTGACGTCAATGCTTACAATGCCAGACTGTTAGTTCTGTTGTTATTCTCATAATGCTGAGATTAATTAACAGCTCGTTACAAGTTTATTCCTCTCAGAATAACATCCATGAATAAATAAATGAATAAAGTAAATAAACGAATAAATAAATTGATATTGTAAAGGTAGCATTTCCTCAAAGAAGAAAGGAACCATAACACGTGTTAAGGTCGACAACACGGATTAAAGAAATAATTTCTTGTAAAACTCACTATCATGTTGAGGAATTGCCCGAGTTCGATTTTCTGCTCTTTCAGTAGTGTAGGTTTGACCACTGAGCCTCAAATAACGCAATTCAGAAAGGAAAGGTTTTAAGTTCCCGGTTGAGTATCTCAGGCAGAAGAGTGCTGGCTTTTGGAGCTAGGTTATGGATTCGATCCCAGCTCAGTAAGGTGGTATTCAAATACGTCATCCTCTAGTCAGCAGATTTAACGGTACGTAACAGAATTCCTGTGTGACCAAATTATGGCACTTTCGCGTCTCAAAAAACCCTGAAATTAGTCAGTGGGACTTAAAAGTCATTAATAAAAACATTAAACATTTTTAAATCTCACTTTTTAGTGTTAAGAATTTGGTTTTCCACTTCACGCCCAGGTTAATTCCTGGATGCCATATTATAAAAATGCAGATACTATTCCACGGAAATCCTAGCTTCAGTCAGGAATATACACTCGACATGTTACACAAACTATTGGACGTAGAGGCATACACTAAGTGCATGAACGTGTTGACCTCGATTTACCAAAGCCATTAAATAAAGCGACAACGACAGGGACGATAATTTACTTCATCAACACTTGCACTAACTCATGTCTATCTCCTCGGCAGAATTATCAGTGTCACGTCCTTCAGTTTAGAGAATTCTGGGTTCGATTACAGGTTGCGGATTTTCTTCACGTTTGATTAATTCCTCGGATTTGGGAACTAGATGTTTTGTTTGTCTCAATACACACGTCTTCACGTGAACACAGACACGCACACACACACACACACATACACACACAAACTATATCAGTTCTAATGCAGGTCCGGCTCCTTGGCTGAATGGTTAGCGTAGTCTCTTTCGGTTCAGAGAGCCCCGGGATCGACTACCATTTTCCTACACACGGCAAATGCCGCCAACACTCGTAGGATGATCTGTATTACAAGAAACGCACCAGCCTGGTAATAACCTTAGAATTATTATTATTATTGTTACGGATTTTTCCGTGGTAGGTAGAGGTGAAAGAAGGTGCGGGTGTGAATAGGTCTCCAGCTACGAAAGCAAAATTAATTTAAAATTTAACAAGGTTATATTTTCTTTTCAAAAACAAAGAAATATCAAGCATGGCAGGTACAAAGTAGCAAATCAAAAAGGGTAGTTACAATATTTACAGGGATTGGGCTTCGCGCCCAGATTTTACACTGCTTGGGCAATCAGCTCAGTTTTACCCCAAACACGAGTTTTAACAGAGGGGCAGAAAACCCCATTCATACCTAGGAGCCCTTGCTCCAAATTACACAGAAAAGCCTCCACGAGGCATACAACATTCAATTTTCAAAAGAGCCACTCGCTCTCAAAATTTAAACCAAACTCCACCTTCAAGTTGTCCTCAACGGACATAAACACAGGAGTAAAATACCCAATCTACTGAGGTCTATTAAATGAAAAGCAGGTTAATTAAATGACCTCTAAAATAACAATTTGAGAGGAGGCGAGCTTGCACTCCTAATACACTTTGATTAAGACCTACTTGGCACTAGGCCGTTAATACAAGGGCTAATCCCATGCTAAAGAGGTGACTTAAGAAAAGAACAATTTGTTTTACGTTATCGAAGAATAGGTTGAGAAAAATAAGTTCACCTCAAAACAATAAGAGTGGGAGCTCGAGAGGGTTAGCACTCTCTATCCCAGTATGTAGCTTAAAAGAGAATAGAAGAAAAGATCGTTACATTTTAGGAAAAGGTTACATGGAGGAACGCTTCGCACCCGCCCCGAGAGTTAAACTGCTGAGCTAGCAAAGAAAGAATTTATTAATCGGCCATTACCTTATTGATGACCGCTGCCGAGGAAAGAGGCGCTTCCCGCCTCCTGCTATGTACTTTATACACTGAAAGATGGAACAGAAGTGGCCCGGAGACCCTAAAATCAGCAGTTTATATCCTCTCGCGGAAGGTTCTAGGCGTTAGGGGAATGAAAACACCCTCCCACAAACTTTTTATTGGCTCGGGTACAGAAACATATCCAAGTTGGGGGAAGACACATCGGATTGGTCGGAAATAACTCAAAGAAATTCAGGATTGGTTAAATGCAAAACAAGGGGAAAGAGAGGGGTATACAGCCAACTTAAACAATAACTGAAATTTTTTTTAGCAAAGACAAACATTTGAAATAAAAATTTCTCCAACAAAATAGTTCTTTGACTCCGCACTAGGTTGCACTATTGTTGATCTTCAGTAGTGTCCTCTAGAAGAGAAAGTTCACACTTCTTACTTCAAGTGAAACAAAACCACATCAAAAATGACACAGTTCAAAAACTCAAAATTTTCCACGTGGTGACATCTTCTGAGAAAGTAGAGAATTAATAGCGTAGATAAAGTTCAGACTTCCTCCAGCAGAGGAGTTTCAACTGGCGCACATTTTAAATTAGCGGAGTGGAGGTGTACCGCCCGGTACAGACCTCCCCCCCCAAAAGTTCCTCCCGGGGTGACACATGAAATTGTTTTAAAACAAGGTCCAAGTTTTGATGTAGATATGGAGATTAATTGCCAAAAAAAAAATTTATAAGGTTTTCTTAATTTGGTTTGATTTAGTTTCAAAATTTTGTTGTTGCAGATGAAGAATAGTTTTTAAGTTTGTAGAAGTAGAATTCTGAGGATAAACTTTTAATACTTAAAAGTGATGAAAAATTTTTCAATGTCCACCAAATATTGCTGTTGAATTCCCAAGTGTAGTCATTGCTTATCGTAACTGTCCATGTAGTTGATGTTGATGAAGTTGGATGGCCAGACCGGCCGTTGCAGCTTGCGTCCAAAGGAGGCCGCTCGGACCCCTCAAGTACCCTGAGATACCGCTCGCCCGCACTATGAGGGGAGCAGAGGTGTTGAAACACGCCGCGCCCGCGGTGAACATATACAGGCTGCGGGCAAGTAGCTGGTCGTACGCCGCACATCAGCCTTGGCCGGGAGGAGAGCTCCGGCTCGCCGTGCACATGTCGTCCTCGCTGGGGCCGAGGGGGCCCGTCCTCGAACCCAGCCGCGGCACAGCGCCGCGCGGCTGCGGGGGCACTGAAACATTAAAGCTAGGCGGCAGAATTGTGTTGGACCATCATGTTTCTTTGGAGGGCACAGGCATGTAGAGAGATTGAGGGGCCAGCGGCGTGCAGATATCCATGGCATTTCATCTAAGCCAGCCACTGTGTGTAGTGGAGCAGGAGACGGGAGCGTGGTAATGGCCGTGGCAAGGACAGGATGGCAGTTTAACAAATCGGGGGAGGTTTACAAGAAATGCTTAAATATAGAGAAATATAATAGAAGGAGCAGAAAGCCTTAAGAGTGGAACTCACAAAAAAATATAACCTTCATATTCCTATCAAATTATATGAAGCAAGTTGAAACAAAATTTACACCGGTTTCACCTGGGACAGGTGAACCCTAAATATCCTCTCGGTGGCTGGATTGCTTACTAACAATGTAACCGGAGTAAGAAAATCGAGAATGATGCATGGCCCATGAAATCTGGGGGCAAGCTTGCCCGCGGGAACAAAATTCTTGACCATCACCTGGTCACCTACCTTCAAAGTGGTGGGTCTCCGTCCACGATCATACTTTTCCCTAACCTTTTCATGAGATACCTTAAGATTGGCTTTAGCCTTCTTCCAAAGATCTTTAATATTATCCGGATCTATTGTCTCGGGTAGAATGTCACTCAGAGACCAAAGGTTAGAGAGCGGCGTGTTGGGCACAAACTTGAACATCAAGGAAGCTGGAGTGAACTTATGAGATTCATGAACCGCCGAATTCAAAGCAAAAGCTAACCAATGCAGGGACGTGTCCCACCTGGAATGATCTTCATGATGATAGGCAATAAGTGCGGACCTGAGATTACGATTAACCCGTTCAGCCAGAGATGGTTGAGGGTAATAAGCAGAAGTAGTTACATGAGAGATGGATAAGTCAAAACAGAATTTACGAACTAAATTAGATGTAAAAGCCTTAGCATTATCAGATACAATATATTGGCACGGACCAAAAGAAGCAAAAATAGAATTTAAGCAAGTAATGGTAGACTGAGCGGTAGCCAGCTTAGTCGGAAATAACCAGGAAAATCTGGTAAAACCATCTACACATACAAAGATGAATTTGTTGGCATTACCCTTTGACTGGGGGAATGGTCCTACATAATCAATATACAGGCGTTCCATGGGGCGCGATGCTTGATGTGAAGACAAAAGGCCTACCTTGGTGGACATGGTGGGTTTACTGAGCAAACAAGATTTACAAGCCTCTACTAGTTCACGGATTTCACCGTCCATACCTTTCCAGATGAACATTTCACGAATCTTTTCACGAGTTTTAAAGATGCCAAGATGCCCTCCTAATGGGGTCTCATGATAATACTTGAAGATCATAGGTACAAGAACCGCTGGAACAACAACCTTCATCATCTTATCATGCCTCGAAGGGTAACATAGAACACCATTCCTCAGAACATAAGGGACAACATGTTCCCCAGAAGAAAGGGTTTCCATTATCGGAGCCAGCGTCGGATCTTCACGTTGGTATTTCTCGATATCACTAAAGAGCATGGGGGCATCTGTTAGGATGGCATTAACCTTAGATAGTATGGACTCGGAAGGTGATGAACTGTCGACCGGTTCGTGGGTCTCGACGTCGTTAGAAAACATACGGCTGAGTCCATCAGCAACAACATTTTCGGTACCTCTGATATGTCTAACATCAAACTGGAAGGCAGAAATACGGATGGCCCAACGGGCTATACGACCAGTACGACGCGGCCTACCTAAGACCCAGCTTAGGGCTTGATTATCTGTCTCCAGGTCGAATTTGACATGTTCCAGGTAGAGACGGATCTTCTCTAAGGCGAATAAGACTGCCAAACCTTCGAGCTCATAGATGGAATACTTGGCTTCTTGAGCCGACAATATCCTAGACGCATAGGCGATGGGGCGCCTCCCTAGTTCAGTCTCTTGAAGAAGGACTGCAGCTACCGCTGACGACGACGCGTCGGTTTGGACGATGAATTTCTTCGAGAAATCAGGCATAGCAAGTACAGGGGCATTACAAAGTGCTAATTTAAGGTCTTCAAAAGCGGCTTGTTGAGAAGGTCCCCACTCGAATTTGATGCCTTTCCTACGAAGAAGGTTTAAGGGCGCCGCTCTATTAGCGAAGTTAGGAATAAACTTCCTGAAGAAATTCACCATACCAATGAACCTGGCGATACCTTTAATGTCCTTGGGAGGTTTAAAATCACGGATGGCCTGTGTTCTAGAATGATCAACTGCTACACCATCCGGTGACACAATATGCCCTAGGAAAGACATGGAGGGCTTAGCGAAGGCAACCTTGGACAACTTAACAGTTAACCCAGCCTTACGAAGGCGATCGAGAACTTCTCGCAGATGATCTAGATGTTCTTCAAAAGTCTCTGAAAATACGACGACATCATCCAAGTAGTGATATAAGTACTCAAATTTGATGTCGGAGAAGACCCTATCTAGTAGCCTAGTGAGTACAGCTGCTCCGGTGGGGAGCCCGAAAGGCACGCGTTTGTATTCGTATAAATTCCAGTCCGTGGCAAACGCTGTAAGATGTTTAGACTCTTCGGCCAGGGGAATTTGATTATAGGCCTGATTCAAGTCCAAGATAGTAAAGAACTTGGCCTTACGAAACCATGAAAAACAAGAATGAAGGTCGGGAAGGGGCACAGATTGTAACACCACCTTCCGATTGAGAGCCCTGTAATCAATGACAGGCCTGAAGCCTCCTTGGGGTTTCGGGACTAAAAAAATAGGCGAAGAATACGCTGACTTAGAGGGCCTAATAATACCGTCCTTCAACATCTGATCGATGATTTCTTTTAGAGCCTTCATTTTAGGTGGAGATAGCCTATAAGGTGGAAAACGGACAGGAATCGAATCCGTGACCTCAATTTTGTATTCAATAAGGTCAGTAACACCAAGAGTATCAGAGAACACCTCGGGAAACGACTGACACAATTTTCGAATACTATCAGCCTGCTCCTCAGGTAGATGTCTAAGGTCTAACAACATCTCATCCTGGGTAGGCGAAATAGAAGAACATGATGCAGAATTACACTTTAATAGAGGGATATTACAATTAGAGGCAAATTTGAAAGTGCAAGACCTACTCTGAAGATCGAGCACAAGACCAGTGTGAGAAATAAAATCCGCTCCCAATATAATGGGGCAGGACAAATGCTTGGCCACAAACAATTTAACTTTCCATGTGAATTGAAAACTACGAATTTTGACATATAAGGAACCGAGAATTTCTAATGGAGAGGAATTAGCCGCAACGTATTGGATCGCCGACAAACAATAGTTAGGAAGCTTGCAAACCGATTTCAATTTTGAATACCAATCAGCCGAAATAATAGAACAAACACTACCTGAATCTAAGAGAGCTGTTATAGGCTCGTTATTTAACTCAATTTTGAGAAAGGGGACCGGTGCGGGGGAATCCGCCGCAATCCTAAGACACTCTTTGGGACCTTCAAAAGATGAATTTGAAAATTGCTCGTTCCCAGAAGTTACAACCTGTTTACCCGGGGCTGAGTCTCGGGAAGATGGATTAGTCGACTCAGCCGAAGCCACTAGTCACTTTTTGTTATTGGCATAGGTGGAATTTGCACCAGAAGTTGAGCAGGAGGGGGTGCTATTCGAATTGGGACAATTCTTGGCGATATGTGAGAAAGCCCCACATTTAAAACAGCCTTGTGATGACCCGGCTCCATTCCTTGTCCCACTTGACTTGATCAGTGGACACTTGTTGCGCAGATGGTCAGGCGACCCGCAAGCATAACATTTACGGTGATTGACTGGTCGGCGAGGTGGAGGCCGAGTATTACTAAAGGAAGGCGGGGGTTCTTTCGCGACACGCAAAGAATCGGCGTATCTAACTCCTTCCGCTGAGACGGCCAATGCTTCAAGTTCAGAGAAAGTTTGCGGGCACGCCGCGAAACACAAATATGACCTGTAGGGTGGTGAAATCCCTTCCACAATAGCTTGTACAATCTGATCCTCAGGGAAATGAAGAGCAAACACCCTAGTATAAAACTTAATGTCCTGAATGAAATCAGCCAAGTTTTCATCCAAGCGTTGTACACGGTAATAGTACTTCTGAATAAGGGAGGACCTGGCCCTAGCCGGGATGAAGTTAGCTAGCAAATGGGCATGGAAATCCTCAATAGATGATTGCTCGGCAATGGCTCTTACGATTTTATCTGAGAGAATACCAATAGCATACGGATAGATAATTTGCAAAATTTGACATGGAGAAAGAGAAAACACAAGGGCATGATCCTGAAATTCAACTAGAAATCTTAAAAAAGAAATTACATCACTGGTGGTATTAACGGAAAACTTAGAGATACCTCTGAGCAACATTGCCAATGGATGAGGCAAGCTGCTAAACCCGGATGACATAGTAGGTAAAGGTTTCAATGGCAGAGAAGTTAATTCAGAACGGATGTTACTCAATGATGCCCGACGTTCAGATTCGTTGTCGAATGGGGCAGGGATAGTTTGAGCAGCAACGGTTATCCTATTCACTTCTCCCTTGGGAGGCGCTTCCTCACTACCTGCATTCACTGTGGTGGGTAGATCGCTTTTGGGAGGAACCTCCCCTGTTAACAATTGAGTGACCTTGCTAGATAATTCAGACATATTTTCAAGCAGCGTACTAGCTTCCTTCTTCTGAACGTCATTCAACTTTAGAGACAACAGATCGTTAACCCTATTCGAAAAATGATATAGCCTAGCTTGCACACGCTTAATTTGATTAGGAGAAGGATCATTTTCGTCAAAAAAACTAACTACAGAAGCTAGCCCAGTAATATTCTCCGTGATCGTGGAAAGAGAGTCGTCAATTTCTTTCTCTCCCAAATTGGGGATGGAAATAGGCAAATCTAGGGACTCTCTAAGCTTGTTTGTGTCTACTGCAACCGTGCCTCCAGATTGTACATTTCTAATAGTCAATTCATAGATCAACTCCTCCTTGCGCAAATAGTTAAGATGGAGAACATCGCGAGGGCCGGGCATGGTGACAGAACAATTTTGAAAAACTCAAAAAATTCCAGCAACTGGGAAAATAGTTAGAGTTCGGAACAAACAATATTTAGCCGTCAAAAGGGGCTAAATTGAGACCCATTCAACCACGCTCTGCTACCACTTGTTACTGATTTTTCCGTGGTAGGTAGAGGTGAAAGAAGGTGCGGGTGTGAATAGGTCTCCAGCTACGAAAGCAAAATTAATTTAAAATTTAACAAGGTTATATTTTCTTTTCAAAAACAAAGAAATAACAAGCATGGCAGGTACAAAGTAGCAAATCAAAAAGGGTAGTTACAATATTTACAGGGATTGGGCTTCGCGCCCAGATTTTACACTGCTTGGGCAATCAGCTCAGTTTTACCCCAAACACGAGTTTTAACAGAGGGGCAGAAAACCCCATTCATACCTAGGAGCCCTTGCTCCAAATTACACAGAAAAGCCTCCACGAGGCATACAACATTCAATTTTCAAAAGAGCCACTCGCTCTCAAAATTTAAACCAAACTCCACCTTCAAGTTGTCCTCAACGGACATAAACACAGGGGTAAAATACCCAATCTACTGAGGTCTATTAAATGAAAAGCAGGTTAATTAAATGACCTCTAAAATAACAATTTGAGAGGAGGCGAGCTTGCACTCCTAATACACTTTGATTAAGACCTACTTGGCACTAGGCCGTTAATACAAGGGCTAATCCCATGCTAAAGAGGTGACTTAAGAAAAGAACAATTTGTTTTACGTTATCGAAGAATAGGTTGAGAAAAATAAGTTCACCTCAAAACAATAAGAGTGGGAGCTCGAGAGGGTTAGCACTCTCTATCCCAGTATGTAGCTTAAAAGAGAATAGAAGAAAAGATCGTTACATTTTAGGAAAAGGTTACATGGAGGAACGCTTCGCACCCGCCCCGAGAGTTAAACTGCGGAGCTAGCAAAGAAAGAATTTATTAATCGGCCATTACCTTATTGATGACCGCTGCCGAGGAAAGAGGCGCTTCCCGCCTCCTGCTATGTACTTTATACACTGAAAGATGGAACAGAAGTGGCCCGGAGACCCTAAAATCAGCAGTTTATATCCTCTCGCGGAAGGTTCTAGGCGTTAGGGGAATGAAAACACCCTCCCACAAACTTTTTATTGGCTCGGGTACAGAAACATATCCAAGTTGGGGGAAGATACATCGGATTGGTCGGAAATAACTCAAAGAAATTCAGGATTGGTTAAATGCAAAACAAGGGGAAAGAGAGGGGTATACAGCCAACTTAAACAATAACTGAAAATTTTTTTAGCAAAGACAAACATTTGAAATAAAAATTTCTCCAACAAAATAGTTCTTTGACTCCGCACTAGGTTGCACTATTGTTGATCTTCAGCAGTGTCCTCTAGAAGAGAAAGTTCACACTTCTTACTTCAAGTGAAACAAAACCACATCAAAAATGACACAGTTCAAAAACTCAAAATTTTCCACGTGGTGACATCTTCTGAGAAAGTAGAGAATTAATAGCGTAGATAAAGTTCAGACTTCCTCCAGCAGAGGAGTTTCAACTGGCGCACATTTTAAATTAGCGGAGTGGAGGTGTACCGCCCGGTACAATTATTATTATTATTATTATTATTATTACTATCCAAACGAAGAAAGTTAATACATCTGCTTATATCCATGGTCTTGTCCATAGACAATTTACAATCCACTGTTCCTTAAACAGATTCATGAGATTTCAGTGAACCTAGTGAGCTGGCCGTGCGGTTAGGGGTGCGCAGCTGTGAGCTTGCATTCGGGAGAGAGTCGGTTCAAATACCACCGTCAACAACCATAAAAGTGGTTTTCCATTGTTTTCCATCTTCACACCAGGAAAATGCTTTGGCTGTACCTAAATGCCACAGCCACTGCCTTCCCGATCATAGCCCTCTCCCATCATTTCGTAGCCGAAAACCTTTGATGTGTTAGCGCGACGTTAAACAAGTAGGAAGAAATAAAATATTCTTGACAGGTCTCACAGCCTCTAATAATAACTATTATCTACTGAAAAGTGCATTAATGAAAAAGTTCCTGGGAATGTACATAATGTGTAAAATTAATTTTTATCTTGCTCCATTCCTAATTTATTACGCTAAAAAACTTCAATTTAAAGATTGGGTTTAAATAGTAAGTACTGTAGATGCACTTGTAAATTTTAAGGTTAGTGTAAAGCAAGGTTAATTTAAATGTAACAAGAAAAGCATGCATGCATTAAAATAATATTAATTGCAATAAATGATTACTCTCTCCCCTGTTACAAGCGATCCGGACCAAGGCGGTGGGAGTATTCTATTCTATTCTATTCTATTCTATTCTATTCTATTCTATTCTATTCCATTCTATTCTATTCTATTCATAATTTATCATAACACTTGAGACAATCTAGAACTTATTTTCATATGATAGTGACGTGAGAAGCGTAGTCCTGTTTATCATTCCGAACTTCTCCAAATGCCTTGTTTTTAGTATTTGCTCTTTCTGGTGAGGAGCTACCTGTCCCAGGGGGCAAAGACATGATTGGCCCTGCTAGAAAGATTGAGCAGGATTCTCTGTCAAGAAGGAAAATTTAGAAAGGAAAGTTCTATTTCTGGAGATACTAATGGTTCTGGGGTTCACTTAGCCTTCACAGACAATGAAAAGCATGTTTTCGTAACGACAAAGGGAATGGGATTCGGGTCAGGCATGGAGTGGCCAAGTTATTCCTCCAAGAACTTTGACGGCCTGTACGGACATGTTTTTGTTTCTTTGTGCTGATGTCAGCACTGTGTGGAGATATATATTCGCTATTGTGAGTTTATGTGATAGTTGGCAGTGAGGTAGGTTGAAGGTAAATAGAAGTATGTATGTTAAGACGAACAAAAATACCACGTCGCCGAGAGAGAGGAATTAACTGTACGCGGCAATCGAACCTGAGGCGCTCTGAATCTGAAGCCAAGACACTGACCAATAAGTCAAAGAGCCATTCAGAGTCTTCTTAGTGGATAACTGAACTATTAGTATTAATATAGCCTCTCAATGTTCTTCTGAGGCGAGACAATATGTTATGTGCACTAGTTTGGGACGCTGAGAGTAGACTATATTTATATCCAAGAGGAGGATTATTCGATATTCGAACATGAAAGTTTCTAGTATGAAAACACAAAGAATGTTGTCCATTCCCTTATAATTATGCGTATATCCGACAACAACGTCAAAAATTTGTAATTTTTTGCGTTCAGACAGCAAAATGTTCTCACCTAAAACTATTTTTGAATAGAGGAAACCATGAAATGCAGCATTAATGTATTTATTCACATAGCCTATAAATAGTAGCCAAGACCAACATTAAGTCACTTCATGGAAAATCTATTCACGAATTTATAGGGCGTGTAATTCTTGGTATTAACGATGAAGGGTAGTCTAGAACGAAGATACGTTGAGAAGTTTCCCTCGACTTGCCACCCTGCTCCGAGCTCCTTATCTGTCTTCCCATTAAACTTGGAGGTGCCCGAAGTAAGATAAGCTGTAAGACGTAGTGTTACAACGGGCTTTGGACTAGTAGGTCCTTACTCCCTGCTGCTGCAATATTCCAATGCCAAACGGGGGTAGAAACAACAGATTAGCAGCGATGTACGGTCAACCACATACGACGCTGGGCAAGCTGGCAATTGAGTTAGTGGTGAAGAGAACGTTTACTCATCCCATGTGGAAATCCATGGAGAAATGAACACGTTATTCATCAATAAATGGGAGAGAATATCTTCTCCAAGCTTTACAATTTTCCTTTAAATTTCTTAATGAGTTCTTCTACACATATTTTTAATCACCTTCGTGTTAATTAATAGAATCCCAATAATAATCTCTTAGCCGGGCTGAGTGGCTCCGACGGTTGAGGTGCTGGTCTTCTGACCCCAACTTGGCAGGTTCGATCCTGGCTCAGTCTGGTGATATTTGAAGATGCTCAAATACGTCAGCCTCGTGTCAGTAGTTTTACTGGCAAGTAAAATAACTCCCGCGGGACTAAATTCCGGCACTTCGGCGTCTCCGAAAAACGAAAAAGTATTTAGTGGGACGTAAAGCCAATACCATTATTATTATTATTATTATTATTATTATTATTATTATTATTATTATTATCATTAGTCCCTTATTGGAGTCGAGTTGAACCACTACTAATACTACTAGTCCTCTTACTATTACTGCTACCGAACTCGATAGCTGCAGTCGCTTAAGTGCGGCCAGTATCCAGTATTCGGGAGATAGTAGGTTCGAACCCCACTGTCGGCAGCCCTGAAAATGGTTTTCCGTGGTTTCCATTTTCACACCAGGCAAATGCTGGGGCTGTACCTTAATTAAGGCCACGGCCGCTTCATTCCCACTCCTAGCCCTTCCCTGTCCCATCGTCGCCACAAGACCTATCTGTGTCGGTGCGACGTAAAGCAACTAGCAAAAAACTATTACTGCTACTGCTACGTCTACTACATTCTGGGTCCGGGTTGGACCTTGTTTTTTTTTTTTTTTGCTTGGGGGTTTACGTCGCACCGACACAGATAGGTCTTATGGCGACGAAGGGTTGGACTTTGGCGTCATTGAGGCCTACATTATTTCCAGATAGCTGACTTATCGAATATGTTGCAGTATTCATTATCAAGGCGTATCAAATATACTGTATTACGGTGTTCATGTTCAGCCCCATGGCTAAGTGGTTAGCGTGCTGGCCTTTGGTCCAGAGTGTCTCGGATACGATTTCCGGACGGATCGGGGATTTTAAACTCCACTCTTAAATTCAGATGGCTCGGAGGATGGGTATATGTGCCGTCTTCATAATTGGAATTCATCATGTTAAGGGCCCATCCTCATCAACGCTCAAGTTGCCTGTAGGGTGTCAACTTGAAAGACCTGTATCAGGCCTCTTCGCAGGCCACATGACACATTATTACAGTATCCTTTATCAAGGCGACTGATATTTCAGTTTTTACAGACAGCTAAAATATTGTGAAGTACTATTTACGGTGTCATTTAACGGCTTCGGTATCGAGTCCCCGAATACTAACGAAATCTCGCGTACCATCCGATTATGTCTGATAGAGAAAACTAATTTTAAAAAATTATTTGGAGCCATTTTTCCGTGATATCCTAGTAAACAAACAAACAAACAAACAAACAAACAAACAAAAAAAGGAACCAACAAGTAAACAAAATATAAATTTGAACTGAATTTATTTTAATTTCTGGTACCAAATCCGAATTTGACACAATGTATGAGGGAGAAAGTTAATTTATACAATTGGCTTTACGTCACACCGACACAGATATGTCTCACGGCGAAGATGGGATAGGAATGGCTAGGAGTGGGAAGGAAACGGCCATTACCTTAATTAAGGGCCAACCCCAATATTTGCCTGATGTTGGTGTGAAAATCTGAAACTACGGAAAACCATCTTCAGAACTGCAGACATTGGCGTTAGAAACCTCTATCTTCCGAATGCAGGCTCCGAGCTGCAGGAAAAATGTAAGATGGGACCCATAGTTATAGATTTATCTAACATACGCCACAAAGCATTTAAAGTATACGATATAAAAGAAATATAAATTTAAACATTATATTATGTCAAATTAACGTAATTTTAATTAATAATTTTCTACACTTTGATTTGATACACTTTGATTGAGTTTCAATCCTCATACATACATACATACATACATACATACATACATACGCGCATACATACACAGGGTGGTCTGAAACAACCTGAACCTAGTATATGAACGGTAGAGCGTTGGTCATTCTAATAAGTCATTTGGAAATGGTACGTCGATATCTCGCGCCTTTGACATTTTATCAGCTGCTGAAGTTAGCCAATCAGATCGCTTCGCAGGCGAATTCAAACGGGCTTTAGTAGGCGATGTTGCTAAATCTGCACGTGGCTTGGTCAGGCTTCAGAACCATGCCAAGAAATGAGCGTCAAACACCCGTAGTGTGCTTGCTATGGGCCGAGCCCATCAGCAGGGAGGTCCTTGTCCAAGGATAAGTTTACTCCTTCTATTGGCACTCTGCAGATTTAGCAACACCGCCTCGCAAAGCTATGTGATTGGCTAAATTGGCTGATAAAAGACAAAGGGGCTAGATACAGACGTAACCTTCTCGGATTATATATCAGTATGACCTACGCTCTGACGCTCATATACCCGGTTCACGTTGTTTCCGACCACCCTATATGCATAAAGTATCTGCATACAGATTTATAGATTTATCTAAAACACATGACAAAATATTCAAAATGCATAATCTATGATCTATATCGTTCAAATGTGTGCGAGAAACTTTGATTGAAAGATTTCTTTTACTTAAACTAAAAACGTTATGGAATGAGCGAGGACGTATGGCCGTATCGACGAATTACTCGCCATATATAATATTTTAATAACAAGTCGTAAAGTGTACAGTATGATATGTATTTATCTGTTTTATACGACTGACTTGGTAACGATGATGTCTAAAAACATTTATTTTAAGAATGTATTAATTTTAAACAAATACAAGTATCATATGAGACAGTATTATTAAATGTGGATACCCTTGTGATGCACTTGTGATTAAATAATATTGTCTAATTAATTCCATTGCATTATAAAGTAATGTGATTTATAGTAGGTATGCTGACGGTTATCTGTATTCCTCTCCATGTATTATATTCAAGGATGATTTCCTGACACTTCTCACAGTATAGTTTATTGTACATACGCTTGGCACAGTGATTTGTGCTGTTCATTCGATAATTGGGAACTACCTATTTTAGAACTGGCTGCTTCTAATTGTATACCTACTCGGGATGCTTCAGTTTTATAAATCCGTTTTTAGCCGTTTGTATGGATATGAATGCCAGTCTATTTATCAACCACCGTGATTAACTCTATTCAGTACTTACTTCCCGTCAGATTTAGACAAACTAGGGGCCCTTGTCAATATAACCTCTATGTGAGAATCAATATAAAAATTACCATACTCATTACTAACACTCCACTATTATCGATTATGTCATACATTATTTCCCTTTATTTATGCACGGAGCTGGAGAAAGAGATGCTTTGTTCACTTCTCCCTAATGCTGCCAACAGACGTAGTAGGCCCTATATTCCGGAAAAATTCTTCGTACTGAATTTTGTGGCATATCGTATTTAGCACATTTTAAGGAGCAAGAAGAAACATCATGTTCAAATACACAAATTGGTGACTGGAGGAGGTGTGCAATACAAAATAGGCAGTAAATTAACATTTAATTTAATCTGAACCTAGAAAGGTCAAGCTTCTTTAGGAACGTATCAGGGTGAAGTGGATCTATTGCATTCTTATATGAATACAGCTTTCCATGGGCTTTTCGTTGCATTTCTTTCTTACATCTTTAGGTACTGCGGTTTGTTTTTGAACTGCAAATAATTATTCCGCTGCCACCACCACCTATAATAACAACGATGTACATCAAATACTCCCCTTAATTTCGGATGTTACATTTACTCAAATGATAGACAACACTCTCTGGTTTTATCCAAATATAAAATGTTTTATGTACAGTTTTTAATTATACGTGCTCTAACTCACTGAAAACAGAGTACTATTTCTTGCACTTATGGCACTTTTTCTTGTTGTTGAGTGGTCAGAGCAAACATTGCATTCATCACAAACTTGTTTCTATTTTCTGCCGACTTTTTTAGGATATAGGAAGCACCTTTTCTTATTTGCAGGACCTGTGTTTGCAGGGGTCAGTGCTACAGGTAGGGACTTTTGCTTACATTGCATCGATAGTGCACCATTGCAGTCCAAGATCTGGTTTTCCTTTGATCTGCTGCTCCACCAACGATTTGGCAAGGTCAACCATAAAAAGTCTATGTCTAGACCTTTGCTTTCTTTCTTTCTTTCTTTCTTTCTTTCTTTCTTTCTTTCTTTCTTTCTTTCTTTCTTTCTTTCCACTGAGGTGGAGAGTTGTCCAGTCCACAAACGTGAAGAAGGGTTATGAAGAAGGCTACTGTCCAGCGATTTGCTTTACATTTACAGTGCAAGTGTGCACCATATGATATAAGCTGTCAACACGTCCATCGATCTCGTTATAACGTATAGAGTAATACCTGACTGGTTAGATTCCTCTGCAACAATGTTTGGTGAGTGGTGCACGCTGCTGAGAAGAAATAGAATTGTGCTTTTGGTTGGAAAGTAATGTACCAAGGTAAAGTGTCTCGTAAACCCGAAAATGGACTATATCACTTCTCATACCTTTTTATTATTATTAGAGTAATATTATTACACAATCCACGGTATGATGCCTCCAGGGAACTCGAAACTGTGTGCTGCACCAACCACATACGCAGAGCCCGATATTTGTAAGATGACTGTGAAATATGTGTGGGCAAAGACTAAATGGTAAGCGGCAGGAGACTCATGTATTAAATTCGGAACATCAATTTCAAATTCCTTGACGATATCCCAGTTCAGCTGCCAGTCATCTGATATACAGCGGGCCGCATTATCGCCTTTTAAAACCATCACGTAGGCAGATGTCTGAACTTAGGTTTCAATTAAATTGGAACTAAAAGGGATGTCGCTATGCCTAACCGGTTAATAAGTACCATCTCGGAGAGTAGAGAGATGCTGAGGAACTGGGAAGAAGAAGCGGCAAAGTGAGATCGGGGAATTCTCTGAAACTACAAAATACATTAGGCTATATCTAGTTATTTTATGGAATTTGTTGTATGTATCTGGTGCTTCTCGTGAATAATAGCATAGGGAACATCCCCGTTTATTAGGGTTTATATTCTCAAGAAAAAAATTCCTTTCTGGAATTGAGCGAATTGGCTGCGTGGTTCCGGCCAAGTAACTGCTAGCTTTCGTTCAGCATATAGTGTGTTAGAACCCAACTCTTGACAACTATTGAATATAGTTTTCAGTGGTTTCCCATTTTCCCACCGGAAAATGCAGGGGATGTACCTGAATTAAGGCCACAATCACTCCCTTACCGCTCCTTGCTCTTTCCTATCTCATCATCGCCAAAATCCTGTATGATTAGGTGAAATATTACTCTATATAAATTGAAAAATTTCCTGGGATATTCAACGCTCCTACAGATATACTAACCGTCCATCAAAAAGCCAAGAATCATGGTGCACGTCTGAATCCAGGTAGAGTTGTCGCTTTCATTGTTTCACTGCGAGTAGAAGTTATTTGTTATGAAGCTTAGTTAAAGGAACAGCAGCATCGGAAATCGGAAGTTATCGAATTATTCTAATTTTTCTTAATACATGGTTATTCACATAAGATGTTACACGGAAATAACGGCTAAATAATTAAGGATATCGGTATTCTGTTTTCATATTCGTAAATGATACCCAGGGGCTTGTAAAATAATGTGCTACTTATTCCCATGGGGTGATTAATAACCAAGATATTGATATTAACTCCATATTTTAAAATTGAACGGCACGAATACATACAGCTAGCCTAAAAGTTCGACTGCGTACAAATTCAAGTATGTAAGTATTTTCAAAATCGGACAGTTACTTTTTGAAATATCAATAAGAACAAAATGCTTGGTTTTGCATGCCGCATCAGACGGCATGCAGTCGGGCAAGGACATATTTACGAACGTTCAGGTCATCTGTATGAATTTGTTCCGTTACATTAAAACATATTAAGTTAGTATTAATATCTCGGTTCCATTTTCACACCAGGCAAATGCTGGGGCTGTACCTTAATTAAGGCCACGGCCGCTTCCTTCCAACTCCTAGGCCTTTCCTATCCCATCGTCGCCATAAGACCTATCTGTGTCGGTGCGACGTAAAACCCCTAGCAAAAAAAATATCTCGGTTATTAATTACACCATGAGAATAAGTAGCACATTCTGTTACAAGCCCCCGGGTACCATTTACGAATATGAAGACAGAATACCGATATCTTTAATAGTTTAGACGTTATTTCCGTTTAACATCTTAGGAGAATAACCCTGTATAATAAGTAATGACTACTTCCCTCTCCAGTATAACGCCTAGAGTTAGGTGCTATCGATCTACCTTTTGGCAGAAACCAAACCTGATGGTGCTAGAGCCCTGATGAAGCTTGGACTACTATGGAACTGTTGGTCATCGCGAAGGTGTATAGATTA
Source organism: Anabrus simplex (assembly GCF_040414725.1). Lineage (NCBI taxonomy): Eukaryota > Metazoa > Arthropoda > Insecta > Orthoptera > Tettigoniidae > Anabrus > Anabrus simplex. The sequence continues at coordinate 168,943,940 of NC_090265.1, forward strand.
CGAGGTGACGCAGAAACTGTTAATATGAAAGACGAAAGTCAAATTAAATCACTAGTTATGATAGAGGAATTAATCAGTATACAATAGAGTACTGAAGGAATAAGACTATTTACGAACAAGTGAAATGATAATGATATTAATACAATTATACCTTTATAATGCCTTGATTTCCCATAAATTATCTGTGGAGACGGGTATTGGAATTGTATTCCTTAGGAATTCTTCATTGTGTCAAAAGACAACGACACTGAGTAGTCACATTTACACACCTATACACCTCAAACGCTACTGACCTCCATAGGAATCGAACTAACTACCTTGAAGACAGAAAGACAACGATTACCCGATTCGTCCTTTAACTTTAGTAACATAACATTAGTAGCCTGTGTAGGCAGTTTGATATGATGGTACGACAATTTGTACGCCTAGTTCACTTATTTCGATTTTTTGCTTCAGTGGATTTCTAAGTTTAACATTAAACGTTGAGGCTTATTTTTACTATGGATACTGTGCACTTTTTCGTCAGTCAGTAATTTCTCACCGCTCGCTCCAAATCAGTCTCAAAAATGTTATAGTTTTATCCTATTGCAGGGCACAGACACTCTGTGGTTAGTTACTAGAGTACAGCTTCAGAAAATAGCAGAGACTCGAGGTGTACTGTATATTAATAGCGTAAATGGAATATAGTATAATAGTAAACTTAAGAAAAATATCAGTACATTTAACATTCAACAATAAATCAAATCTCGTTGCTCTGGGACAGACTTTCAAGTACAATATCTAGTTATCGTAATGCCGCAACATAAAGGGAGCCAATCGAGGGAATATAGGGACAAGATGACTGGAAGTTAAATAAGACTTAATAATTCTTTATACCAAGCTCTTATTCTGAAATAGGAAATTGGTGGAACCAGACGCTACAATAGACTCTATTCCTTTATTCTTAGACATTTCTTATAAAACTGCGGCCTTGTGCCTTTTGATTAAAGAGGGTTAATAAAACCCGAAAGATAAGAGATAAAATATGATTCACATGGAAAGGAAGTTTAGTAGAGAGGGTATGGAATAGACTATCAGGGGGAACAAAGATAGCCAGTGCTATTCATTCTCCTCACAATGGAAGCGACTTAACATTCAGGCCAAGAACGCAACTGACCCTCCCGGAGGGTTTCAAATGAACAGCACTCCATCACCGAGAGACGAAGAGACGGGGGTTGATCTAACTCAATAAGACTTTCCTTTATTATGCTATCAGGGAATGCAAATGAAAGAACTTGCCTGTAGCTAGAAACATATCCCTATGCAAGAGTTCAAATGTACAGAGACCTATATATTACATACATTTTTCTTAAAAACAAAAAGCAGTTAGAGTAAGACACGAATGTATTGTTTATTAATTTATGATATAAAAGTAGCCTACACTGACATAAATTCTCGTTCACGTTAATTTTTTCCGGACAGAAAATAAATGTGGTAAAACATAAAAATATATCGTCGGTGAAGAAATAATGCACCGTATGTCACAATGCTCCCTCTATCCATTAATTTCTTTAAGACTAGTCCCGCATCCCAGCCACATGTGGATATGAACGTTCGTTGTGTTCATTTTCCTATGTGAACATGTAAAGGTAAGGAACCTTAAACTCAGTATACTGTAGGATTGCGTAAATACGCCACGCAAACATGCATTCCTAGAGTATAGTACGGTAAGGTTAATTTTTCTTTACACGCTTACATAGGAACATTGTTCTGATGGACTGCATATCCATGTGTGACGGGGAGGCGTGACCAGTCTTAAGGAAAATAATGGATAGGAAGAGCATTTTGACGAAGTTTTGTTTCTTCAACGACGATACGGTATAACTACTAAACAGAATATATTATTGTGTTGAATTTTCTTCGTTGGGGGATTTGTAAATAGACATTTGACATTAAGGGGACGTGGAGGGAAAGTGGTTTGGCAATTAGTGTGGTTTTGGACCACAGAAATTTGTCAGGAACGGATTTTCAGTATGTACTATCACCATGTTTTTTGATGCGGAGAATGCGAATGGTAGCCACCGGAGAGAATATCTGGAGACCATACTGAAGGACTTGGATAACCGATAGGTTATCGGCCGTGTGGTTGAGGTCGCTTAGTTGTGAGCTGACATTCGGGAAACAGTGGGTTCGAATCCCACCATTGGCAACCCTTAGGAAGGTCTTCGATGGTATACCATTTTGACACCAGGCTAATGCTGGGGCTGTACCTTAATTGAGGCCATGTCCGCTTTCACATCCTCACGTCGCCGGGAAGTTTAACGTTCATCGTTCACAATTTAATGGGAAATTAACTGTAAAGTGTGATGTGGGCAAGAATATATTTAATATGATGTTATAATATTTGAACATATTTTCTGTGGTTAAAGCTTGCAATACTATGACTGGGAGTCTCAGATAAATGTACAGTGAATATGAAACGAAAATCTTAGAGATTAATGTGCTGTCAGCTGGGAAGACGGATTTAGTATCGAATGTCTGAAAAGGAGAACTATTTACAAAATGTAGTCATTTCAACGGCTTAGGATATGTGTTCATACAGATCGGGCTTCTACGGGAAGTATAGCAGCATCCAGCGTACAGTCCAGATCTTGCATCATGCTATTTCCATGTGTTTAGCAAGCGTAAGCAACGACTGGGTTGGACAAGAATTGCCAACGATGAAGAAGTACAAACAGTGGTTCACCGACGGTCTTAGAACCAAAGAGCGGATTTCTATCGTCAACTAATTTATTGTTAGAATGTTCCGTCAGGTGTTTACAAGAGACTGGGTAACTGTGTCGAAAAACAGTGAGGAGAATCTGTGTCGCATTTCACTGGATTGAGTAATGCAATAAACTTTCATTGACCTTCCATAATCATTTGTAACTTACTTTTTAAAGGCACCTCGAAGTTCAAAAACACATCCCATCACGAAACAGATAAAATAATCAAAACAAATTAGAAACAAATGAACATCATCCGTGATGTTCGCCGATAATTCAAGGGAACTTCAAATCCTTTTCTGCAGCATTGATGAAGCAAGCATGGGGCACTCCCTTAAAGAAAGCATTCACGGTAGTCAGCAAATAAAAAATTAGCTGCGCTGTTATCACCCTGATCGGGAACACCGTTGGAAGAGTACCACATAGCAAGTACCTCGGATGGTGGCTAACGCAAGATTTGAACCTGGATATAGAGATGTAAACCAGAATAGGCACTGCACGAATTGTGCTCTTGAAATTGAAACATCTTTTGTTCAACCATTTTCTCCCATTCGAAACTTGTAGACGTATCGTAAAGGTTTCGAAGGAGGGACACTAGTGCCTCCATAAATGTACCATCTGCATTAGTATTACATATTTTCCACAACGTCCGGCTCCATGGCTAAATGGTTAGAGTGCTGGCCTTTGGTCACAGGGGTCCCGGGTTCGATTCCCAGCAGGGCAGGGAATTTTAACCATCATTGGTTAATTTCCCTGGCACGGGGGCTGGGTGTGTGTGTGTGTGTGTGTGTTGTCTTCATCATCATTTAATCCTCATCACAACGCGCAGGTCGCCTATGGGTGTCAAATCAAAAGACATGAACCTGGCGAGCCGAACCCGTCCTGGGATCTCCCGGCACTAAAAAGCCATACGCTATTTCATTTACCAAAATTCTGTACAGAAATAGAGAAAATGAGTGAGCCCCCATGGACATATAAAATGTTCCCTAGGTCTCTATTAACATGATATCGTCGCTCGACCGGTAAAAGGTTGTAATCCACAAAGCTCTTCCTATTAATTATTCTCCTTATGACTAGTCGCGCCTCCCAGCCACGTATGGATATGCAGTCCATCAGAACAAATTTTGTTGTGTTCATTTTCCTATGCCCATGTGTAAAGGAAAATGAACCTTACAGTGCCGTACTGTAGGAATGTACGTTTGTATTACGTATTTACGCACTCCTAGTGTACAATGCATGTGAGGTTCATTTTCGTTTAATAGTCGACATAGGAAAACGAACACAACGGACATTGTTCTGATGGACTGCGTATCCATATGTGGCTGGGAGGCGTGACCAGTCTTAAGGAGAATAATGGATAGGAAGAGTATTGTGGGATACAACGTTTTACCGGTGAAGCGACGATACATTACTCGTATTTACATAGTTTAGAATATACTTAAATAGTACTGTGCAGGGTATACATGTATACCTAATTTCTTACTGCTCGTTTGTTCTGTCTATCGATCGTTAGCTAATCATTCATTCGATCATTCCTGTGCTCGAATAATTCTTTTCGTACAACCAGTCTGACATTCACACACTCCTTGTTCATACAGTATACATCATTTCATCCTACCAACCATTCACTCATTCACACACACACAGATACATGAAGCAGTTCCAGTAAATTACATTTCTCTTTAAATACATTTGGAATTTTGGAAGCGGCAATTTCTTGAACTCTCCTGGTAGTGAGTTCCATAGCTTTGCAGAACGCCAGTAGAAACTCTTCTGAAAGGCAGAGGTTACGGGCGAAAAGCCCTATGGGTAACTTCTTCGCCTTTTTGGGCTGAACGATAAACAAGCGAGAGACTTTGGAAGGGATCGATTTCCATAGAGGCAGAGAGGGATTTCCTGAGAAGATCAGGTCAGTTTGTTTGGCTATTGTCTCACTGGAAGGTAACCTTAATGGAGGGGAGGGGGGGAGTGACGGTTAATTAGCCCTTCGGCTCGGCGTTGTACTCCCTGCAGCTTACTCATGTTCTCCGCTGTTGTGGGATGCCAAGCAGATAGACCATACGTCAGCAGGGGCTGATTCATGCTAAAGTAAGCTGACCTTATTGTCGTTGACTGAATCCTCTCAAATTCATATATAGGAACCCCAGGATGATTGTTGCCTTGCACCTTGGAGGTCTTTGAAATCTGGATGAATCGCATAATATTTAAAATTCAATGAGTAGAACTAGTTGCGAATGAGCGAGTGCTCCGGCGTGCCAAGTAATAGAATTAACCTTCGAAAATGGCAGGAGTATAGTTGACTTCTCTCACAACTTCACAAACAACGAATGCAGCCTGACATAACGGATCATAGATGGAAAGTACGGTGGAAACTTGTTAGTCGGCGGAGAAGATTACCCTGGGCTCAGAACTTCAGACTATATCGATGGCTTTCTTTAAAAACCTCGTAAGTCCGAATACTCTTCCTATCCATTATATTCCTTAAGACTGGTCACGCCTACCAGTCCCATATTTATATGCAGTCCAAAAGAATAATTTTCGTTGTGGTCATTTTCCTCTGCCAACTTGTAAAGGAAAATGAACCTTAAATAAATTATACTGTAGGAGCGTGTAAATTTGCCATGCAATCAACATCCCTACAATACGGTACGTTAAGGTCCATTTTCCTTTAGACATTAGCAAAGAAAATGAACACAGCGAAAATTATTCTGATGGACTGCATACAAATATATGACCGGGAGGCGTGGCCAGTCTTAAGGCATATAATAGGTAGGAAGAACATTTGGACATACGAGGTTTTAAAATAAAGCCATCGATATCTAACATACAGCATGTCTGATATGGGAAACAAAATTCCTTAAATGAGACAGCGCCAGAATTATTATTCAATCATTCAATTATTTGATTATTCAATTATGGCCTCTTTCAAGTGGCGTTATTATGGCACCTGTCTGTAACACTTAACTACATTTTAGAAGTTCAAATCCATACACTTTTAATCTAACAGAGTTGTATTACACTAACTTTCACACATAACGGAATTTAAATAATGTATTGTATATTAACCGATATGAATATCAAACAATCTTGCTCAAAACACACATACACACAATAATAAGAGAAGAACACTCAACCTCCGTGTGGAGGAGGATAGCCTAGGCGAGATTCGAAAAGTTTTTCAGTAGTTTCGATTTCTTACGTATAGAGCTAGAAGAGGCCATTGTGTTAGTTATTAAAAAAAAAGATTAAACAGTGGATTGTACAGGCACTTGGTTCATTGAGGTACACTTGAACAATGAACGCTCAAGGGCAATACAGTCTAAAAACAAGATGTATAGGCCTACAAGTATTCTTGCCAATGATCTGACGCCACACTGACATATCACGGGATTTCGATGAACAAAAGGTTGGGATAGGGCTACGTTTGGGAAGGTAGCAGCCGTGCCGTTGATTATGACACACCCCCAGCATGCGCTGGCGTGAAAATGGGAAACCAAGGAAAACTAACTTTAGGTCTGCCGACGGTGAAATTCGAACACTTCATCTCACGGATACAAGCTCATAGCTACGCGACAGTAACCGCACTGCCAAATCTTTCGGAAGTATGCATATGCTATTTGTTTTACGTCGCACCGACACAAATAGGTCTTATGGCGACGATGGAACAGGAAAGGCCTAGGAATGGAAAGGAAGCGGCCGTGGCCTTAATTAAGGCCCCAGAATTTGCCTGGTGTGAAAATGGGAAACCACGGAAAACCATCTTCAGGGCTGCCGACAGTGGGGTTCGAACCCACTATCTCCCGGATGCGAGCTCACAGCTGCGCGCTCCTAACCGCACGGCCAACTCGCCCGGTAGTATGTATATGTGCACATACCTACAGTATGTATGTTAACATTTTATTATTAGCGAAGATTCAGTCATTAATACAAACGAGACAGTAAATTTATGACAACAAAATTGTCAGAATTTTATCCATAAAATAAATTGCTTTGAAAGGACCGAGGTAAAAGAGGACATTAGAACATCATTGATCTATTTCTTGTACTTTTGTATGATTATTGTCAAACAAGAAAGCGTTTGCTGAAGTGTCAGAACAGAGAATTCCTAATGTATATTTAATATGGTAAATGTTTGTGGAGCACAAGGTTATATGATCAATACACTCTCCGTGATGGTATGTACTGAGGAGTCGAACGGAATGCAGCCCATTGCCTGTAGAATGAGAAGACAGGCATTCCACGAAAAGAAAGCCGGACATCCGAAGAAAACACAGAGACAACAATTCAAATTGTTTAGCTGTTATAACCCCCAATGATGTTCATAAAATTCACTGTCAAGACAAAATCAACAGATACGTACGAAAGAGGTATATCTCCGTCTCACCCTAAAAATGTTAGTGAAATTACTTACACTGCCTTATGGTTAAAATGTTGAGAATTTTCATGTATATGTAGGAATTACCTAAAGCCTCCGTGGCTAAGTCGGCAGACGCCGGCCTTTTACCACTGAGTTCCGTGGTTAAAATCCCAGTCACTCCATGTGAGATTTGTGCTGGAGAAAGCGGAGGCGGAACAGGATTTTCTCCGGGAACTCCGGTTTTCCATGAACTTTTCATTCCAGGAACACTCTCCACTATCATATCATTTCATCTGACAGTCATTAACTATTGGCCCAGAGGAGGCTTCGGCAGCCGGCAAAATTGCTATCGCGCCGCTGCGTGGGGGCCTCAACATTCCATTCCTGATCCGGTTGAATGACAGGAAACAGCATGTTGATTTACATAGCAATTATCGGAGTAATTTGTCGGATTGCTGGAATCCCGTGGGTTTGTATGTTTCCTGACAGAACATGATTTATAGGTAAAATAATCAATACGGGTTCTGAATCCTAGCCATCGGGATGGAAAGGTAGTATCTAAGACACTTCATAATCTTGCACCCAGTAAGCCTATATAAGTATGTCTGTCTATCGTGTCATTAATCCGGAGGCTGGTTCGACTCTCGATTTGTAACATCGAAAGTTACGCAGTTAAAATGAACTGCGGCACCCTTGACAGAGCTATAATGAGGCATACTAGGCATTATGAGGAAAGAGGTATTGAGATGGAATTCAAGAGCACAAATTAGAGCAAATATTCGTTTATAGGAATAGGGGTTAGCGATCGGAATAAATTACCAGCGAATATGTTCGATGTATTACCACCTTCTTCGAAAAGTTTTAAGAAAAATCTAGGTAAACAACTGATAGCGAATCTGCCACATGGATGACAGCCCTAAACGTAGATTAATGGTGATTGATTGATGACTGGGATAAGTACTTCGCCATTGCTTCCTTCACTGGCTGAGGAAGTTCTATTTTAGGACTACTGTTCACATTAGTAGTACCTTTCACACAATCTATACCAAATAGTGCGCTCAGTGCCATCAGTCAGCACCATCCACACCTCAGTAGCCAGTTAAAATATTAGTTTCAATCCAACAGTTTTTCCAAGTTTCTAAGAAAGTAACACCTTGCCAAGTTGCTAAGGAAGTGAACACGGGTCAACTGAGCTGATTGCTCCAATACCAACATTCGCATCGTGGACGCGGTAAAGCAAATATAGAAGAGAGAATGTTGAGTGAAAATCACTTAATTTCTGGATGACAACCACGCATGTTGCTTCATTGTAATTTCTTAGCTGAGTACATACCTATGACTTTCAACTCGATGAAGATACTCGTCGGTGGATGTGTAGAGACCTGGCACTCGTAGAGTCCTGCATCTCGTGGTTGAACGTACTTGATCTGCAGTCCCCAGTTCTGAAAATTAGACAGGAAAATATATGTGAGACCACAACGCTACAAAACTATGCACAATGCTGCGGTTTTGCCGAATGTACAGTAAATTCGGAGAGTTCTGGGCTAAGGATGACACTAATGTTGGTGAGCAATATTTACGGGTTACACAACATTTCTGATTCATTCCTCACCCAGCAATATTCAAACATATTGCTCTGCCGTTGGTAGTAAAATATATGTCACAGACGCACATTGAAGAACAAGTAGACATTCCATGCATAACGTAATACATCTGAAAATATTTCAGTCATTCCTCTGTCGTTATTGCCGGCAATAGTCATACACATTTATTATTATTATTATTATTATTATTATTATTATTATTATTATTATTATTATTAGGATTATTATTAGGATTATTATTACTATTACTATACGACTCCTTGGCTGAATGGACAGCGTTGAGTCTTTCGGCTCTGACGGACCAAGGTTCGATTCCCGGCCGAGTCGGGGATTTAAATCACGTCTGATTAACGCTTCTGGTTCGGGGACTGAGTGTTTGTGTTTGTCCCAACATTTTCCCGTAATATTCATACAATACACCACACTACCAACCACCAAGGACGCAATAGTGATTACATCCCTCCGTGTAAGGTTAGCAACAGGAAGGGCATCCACCCGTAAAACAGAGCCAAACACACACACACACACACACACACACACACACACACACACACACACACACACACACACACAGTTAGCACCCGCGACCGCACAGGCGTGGGAAAAGCGGTATATTATTATTATTATTATTATTATTATTATTATTATTATTATTATTATTATTATTATTATTATTATTATTATCCATGACTATTATTTGAAATATAATCTAATTAACTGGAACCACTCTAGATGAATTTTGCTGAAGTTCTGTTCATTAGTGAAATATTCGTATTTCACATTCGAAATTATTCGTGCATTATTAAAGGTATGAAGCATAAGACTCTAATTTTACCTCAAGCACGCCCATAAACGTTCAAAGAAACACTGCACATATTTCTAACTTGTCCGACCCTGAGCAGACGGCAGTCCAACTCTGTGCTGTATCGATAAATCAAGGAGGTTGTTCTGTTTCAGTTTGCAGTATTAATAAACGTATTAATTTACCAGTTGTTACCCACGGCTTCGCTGACGTAATTTGATAAAAATTACTTGTTCCTCAGTTCTGCACTAAGACATTATCTTACATTCCTAAAGTATAAAATCTCACCGAAAAATTGCATTTCATTTACCCCAGAGCATCTTTGTAAACAACGATTGTGGCATTGCCTTCTGGAGCTAAGATGACCGGCTACAGGTAGAGCTAAATCTGGAACTCGGGACATGGAACACTGTGTGAGAAACAGTCCCCTTTTATGTCGAAAAAGAAAGTTTTCTTAACTTATAAAGGAGATTCCAAATACCAAATTTCACGTCTCTAACATCTTAGTTTTTTTTTTTTTTTTTTTTTTTTGCTAGGGGCTTTACGTCGCACCGACACAGATAGGTCTTATGGCGACGATGGGATGGGAAAGGCCTAGGAGTTGGAAGGAAGCGGCCGTGGCCTTAATTAAGGTACAGCCCCAGCATTTGCCTGGTGTGAAAATGGGAAACCACGGAAAACCATTTTCAGGGCTGCCGATAGTGGGATTCGAACCTACTATCTCCCGGATGCAAGCTCACAGCCGCGCGCCTCTACACGCACGGCCAACTCGCCCGGTCATCTTAGTTTTAGAGAAATGAGTATCCTCATAAAGAGAGTTCAAATCCTTCTTCACTTATTCTGGATCTCCAGCTTGATTTTCCGAAAACAAACAGCACGTGTTTCTTTATTTCTAAAGGAGACTACAAATACCAATTTTCACTTCTGTAACATGTTACGTTTCTGAGATATTATGTAGATATACTCATTATAATAGCTGCCCCACTTCCTGGCTGAGTGGTCAGCGTTGAGGTCTTCGGTTCACAGGGTTCCGGCTTCGATTCTGGGCTAGGTCGGGGTTTTTAATCGCGCGTGATTAATTCTTCTGCCTCGGGGACAGGTTGTTTGTCCCAATATTCTCTTCTTCATATTCACTCAACACACCAGATTACCAACCACAACAGGAACAGGCAATAGTAATTATAGTAATTATATCCCTACACATAAGGTTGCAGTCAGGAAGGGCATCCGGTCGTAAAATACGGTCAAATCCACATGTGCGACACAGTTCGCACCCGCAACCCCTCAGGTGTGGGTAAAGCGTTAGAAGAAGAAGATACTCATTTTAAAATTTCACCCGCTTTTTTTATTCTTTTCACAACCTTAAGTGGATTTTACAAAAAAAGGTGTGTTCATTTTTAAGGGACATTCCAAGTACCAATTTTGACGTCTGTAACATCTCCATTTTCTGAGATATATGTATCCTCATATAAATAATTGAACTCCTTTCTCACTTTTTTTCACCCCCCTCCCCTTAAGTGGATTTTATGAAAACGAACATTTGTATTCTTTTATTTTTGAAGGGGATTCCAGATACCAATTTGCATGCCTGTAACATGTTAAGTTTTTGTTATGTGTTGTAGATAATTTTGCTGCTGTAGAATCCTGAAGCTGACGTTGCGATTGTTACGGCAGTTCATTACTTTCACTAATTCCTAGAGCAGGGGTAGTGTGGTGCCAATATCTCCGTAACGGTTGGTTTTAGGGCCTTACCGAGATTTCTTCTTTGCGTCAAGAGGATTAAATTGAGCTTTGTCTTGTCCTTGTACGACAAATTCGATATTTTGCCTATAGTAGCATATTATTTGTATATCTCCCTCACTGCCCCCACCTCGAATTGTTTTGAAAATAAAATACAGCCCATGTTACTCAATGGCAATATAGCTTTCTATAGGTGAAGTAATTTTTAAAATCGGTTCAGTAGTTTTTGAGTTTATCCGTTACAAACAAATATACTAATTTTTCCTCGTTATAATATTAGTATAGATTTCAATATTGGTGTCGACTCCTTCGTTCAATGGTCAACGTAGTTTCAGAGGGTACCTGGTTTGATTCCCGGCCGGTTTAAGGATTTCATGGTCCTGGTTATGTCAGTCAGCCCGTTCATCACTAGTTAAAATGAGTGGGTACACTTTAGTTAGGAAAAATAAAGCGGGAAAGCTAGGAAGTGGAGTTTAGGTAGTCGTACATGACGATTTGAAAGGTATTAAATGAACAAGCTAATATTCTCGCCGAACGGAGTTCTTCCTTGTAGTAATTGAATTTCGTGGTTCGAAGTGTTTACACGGTGTATTTTACCACCCACCGAAGACTGTAAACATCGAAGATCGGAAGGAAGCGCTACGGGATATACACTGACTGACAGAGCAAATACAACACCAAGAAGGAGTGGTCAGAACTTTATGCCAATTGCAGGGTAGACTGACGTCACTGAGGTATGCTCATGATGTGAAATGCGCCACTGTGCTGCGCACATAGGGAACGATAAATGGGACACGGCGTTGGCGAATGGCCCACTTCGTACCGTGATTTCTCAGCCGACAGTCATTGTAGAACGTGTTGTCGTGTGCCACAGGACACGTGTATAGCTAAGAATGCCAGGCCGCCGTCAACGGAGGCATTTCCAGCAGACAGACGACTTTACGAGGGGTATGGTGATCGGGCTGAGAAGGGCAGGTTGGTCGCTTCGTCAAATCGCAGCCGATACCCATAGGGATGAGTCCACGGTGCAGCGCCTGTGGCGAAGATGGTTGGCGCAGGGACATGTGGCACGTGCGAGGGGTCCAGGCGCAGCCCGAGTGACGTCAGCACGCGAGGATCGGCGCATCCGCCGCCAAGCGGTGGCAGCCCCGCACGCCACGTCAACCGCCATTCTTCAGCATGTGCAAGACACCCTGGCTGTTCCAATATCGACCAGAACAATTTCCCGTCGATTGGTTGAAGGAGGCCTGCACTCCCGGCGTCCGCTCAGAAGACTACCATTCACGGTTACTAGACTAGACGGTAAGGGTCATCAGTTGGGTGCGCACTAGCAAGCCTCGCCTCCTGACGTCACGCGTTCCCCATGTTCGCTAAACGAAGCAGAACATCATTAATCTACTGATGGTGTTTACACACTCCTCTTTGGTGTTTACCTTCTCAACAGTGTAAGAGTTTAATTTTTCTGTGCTGTGCTGTGCCATGATGTGTTGTGCTGCCGCTGGTTGCTCTAACCACGATAGACATCAGAAGGACTTAAACATTAAATTGCATCGTTTTCCAAAGAATAGTGAAACTTTTAAAATTTGACGTGATTTACGGCCTGACATTTAAATTTGCCACTGAGTAGTAATGATTTAGCGAGTCGGTTCTGTAAAGATCGTGAAATAAGGGCACAAAAGCGAAATCATCGTAAGGAGATATGGAAAATTTTACAATCGCAGGCGCCAATTGAAGCAGAAAATATTAATAATGCAATCTTGAGGAAGGAATTAGATAACAAAAGTAAACATCACTCCGCCCCGGTGGTGTAGTTCTTAGTGTTATTAGCTGCCACCCCCGGAGGCCCGAGTTTGATTCCCGGCTCTGCCACGAAGTTTGAAAAGTGGTACGAGGGATGGAACGGGGTCCACTCAACCTCCGTACGTCAAATGAGTAGAGGTGTGCTCTATTCCCACCTGAGTCATCCTGGAAGTGGTTTTCCGTGGTTTCCCGCTTCTTCTCCAGGCAAATGCCGGGATGGTACCTAACATAAGGCCACGGCCAATTCCTTCCCTCTTCCTTGTCTATCCCTTTCAATCTTCCCACGGAGCTCGATAGCTGCATTCGCTTAAGTGCGACCAGTATCCAGTATTCGGGAGATAGTAGGCTCGAACCCCATTATCGGCAGTCCTGAAGACTGCACCAGGCAAATGCTGGGGCTGTACCTTAATTAAGGCAACGGCCGCTTTCTTCACACTCCTAGCCCTTCCCTGTCCCATCGTCGCCAAAAGACCTATCTGTGTCGGTGCGACGTAAAGCAACTAGCAAAAAAAAAAAAAAAATCAATCTTAACATCCCCCCCACAAGGCCCTTGTTCAGCATAGCAGGTGAGGCCGCCTGGGCGAGGTGCTGGTCATTCTCCCCAGTTGTATCCCCCGACCCAATGTCTCACGTTCCAGGACACTGCCCTTTAGGTGGTAAAAGTGGGATCCCTCGCTGAGTCCGAGGCAAAAACCAACCCTGGAGGGTAAACAGATTAAGAAGAAAATGGAAAATGAATTTAGTGCCTTCCATGGAAACTACATTAAGAAATGTCCAGGAGATTTTAGGTTTTTAAAGGAAAAAAGAAAAGAAAAGCATCCTGATCTTGAAGATATCGTTGTTTTATGTTTCGTTTGAACCAAAACGTTCATAAGGATGAAAAACATAAACAAACATAGGTTTGCTAGTTTTTGCTAGTTGCATTACGTCGCACCGACACAGATAGGTTTTGTGGCGACGATGGGACAGGGAAGGGCTAGGAGTGGGAAGGAAGCGGCCGTGGCCTTAATTAAAGTACAGCCCCAGCATTTGCCTGGTGTGAAAATGGGAAACCACGGAAAACCATTTTCAGGGCTGCCGACAGTGGGGTTCGAACCTACTATCTCCCGAATACTGGATACTGGCCGCACTTAAGCGACTGCGACTGCAGGCACATGGATTCTTGCAAGAGGTGTAAATGAACTCCTAATGAAAAAAGAAGAAGTGTGAAAAAAATTAAGAGTTGTTTGATAGACTGATTTTGAAGTAATGTAAAACAACCAAGTAAAAATCTGGTGTAAATATTTTGTGTGGAACCTATATAATGTAAATATATATGCAGTTTTACTACCATAATAATAATTAGGAGTATTCATTAGGTGTTTTTATATATTGAACATTTGATCGCATTTTCTGACTGAGGGTTTTCTCCGCACCACATTTCTATATGGCCTAAGCCTGTGGAAACCTCTTTCCCCACCAAAAAATTGTGACCCCTAATATGGTGGAAGAGGTTGACGTTTCTTCAGGGGATTTTTACCGACATTCCACCGGCCAATACACATTTATAAATAATAACTTATACATAAATATAATATTAGATATTTTTAATACTACTTAACAATCCACCAAAACAACGGTAAAAAGCATCCCGTACGATTGGTCATGTTTCTTTATTTTTTGTAACTAATTTTAAAAATAAACCTACGTATAAAATCGTTCTAAAATCACTGGATGGATTGAAAATACGAAAACCGAACCATAAATATTTGCGAGGCGAAAGATTTATTAGTGACAAAGCTACTGGAATAGTTCGTGTTAAGCACAGTGTTACTTGTAATGATCTGAAAAATACTGAAATTACAACATAATTACCTATACATAACAACTGGCAATTATATTTGACAAATCTGAAAAAAAAATAGCAAGTGGTTAAATAAAAACAAGCAAATCATTAATAGAAACGCACAATTACAATGGGTCGTTTTCACTGCAAGCCCGGCAGTGGGGATCAGATGACGTCACCAGCCAAAGCGAGCCTGCGCGTGACCCCTACCGTCTAGTCTAGTAACCGTGCTACCATTGACTCCACAGCATAGACGTGCACGCCTGGCATGGTGCCGGGCTAGAGCGACTTGGATGAGGGAATGGCGGAACGTCGTGTTCTCCGATGAGTCACGCTTCTGTTCTGTCAGTGATAGTCACCGCAGACGAGTGTGGCGTCGGCGTGGAGAAAGATCAAATCCGGCAGTAACTGTGGAGCGCCCTACCGCTAGACAACGCGGCATCATGGTTTGGGGCGCTATTGCGTATTATTCCACGTCACCTCTAGTGCGTATTCAAGGCACGTTAAATGCCCACCGCTACGTGCAGCATGTGCTGCGGCCGGTGCCACTCCCTACCTTCAGGGGCTGCCCACTGCTCTGTTTCAGCAGGATAATGCCCGCCCACACACTGCTCGCATCTTCCAACAGGCTCTACGAGGTGTACAGATGCTTCCGTGGCCAGCGTACTCTCCGGATCTCTCACCAATCGAACACGTGTGGGATCTCATTGGACGCCGTTTGCAAACTCTGCCCCAGCCTCGTACGGACGACCAACTGTGGCAAATGGTGGACAGAGAATGGAGAACCATCCCTCAGGACACCATCCGCACTCTTATTGACTCTGTACCTCGACGTGTTTCTGCGTGCATCGCCGCTCGCGGTGGTCCTACATCCTACTGAGTCGATGCCGTGCGCATTGTGTAACCTGCATATCGGTTTGAAATAAACATCAATTATTCGTCCGTGCCGTCTCTGTTTTTTCCCCAACTTTCATCCCTTTCGAACCAATCCTTCTTGGTGTTGCATTTGCTCTGTCAGTCAGTGTATTATCACATAGGAGGTTTTGTCCCGGCAACGACGATATATAGGTGGACATACGAAAGTATATGCATGCTTAAAATATTGCAGACCTTCATTTACAGATTGACTGCTGCAAAACGGTACGTCATATCGACAAACTATTGTACAAGAAGACGTCAGATTAAGCGGCCTAAATGGCTGGTCGTATGATATCTGATCTATTCATGGGTCAGATTGAGTTAGAAACGTTGAATAGGGTAAAATTTTTGTACGATTATCTCACATTGCATTACTTTTCAGATAATTATGTGACAGCTACATGCATAGCATTTGGCTCACATATGGCTTCTGGGTGGGCCAATTTTCGTGTAGGGTTTGATGATTCTATCTTTCTTATAAGTGATTAAAAGTATGAATTATGCATGTGAAAAGTCTAAATTTACTTAACATCGAGAAATAGACAAAAATCAAACGTAAAAGGGGTACAGATACAACAAAAAGTCATAAGACCAAGATTGTAGATCACTCCAAATTGAACGGAGATTGTGCCTTCCCTTATGTGATAGGACTTCGCGAAGATCTGTACCATCATTAAAATTGCCTCCATATTTCGATATTCTTCGGGGAAAGAAGTGAAAAATTTAAAACTCTTGGAAATGTTCTGTCCGTTAGAGGCTTACTTACTTACTTACTCCATGGCTCTACGGTCCTTTAAGGACCTTGGCCTCCTTGACCACAGCTCTCCAGTCGTCCCGGTCTTCAGCACACCTACGCCACCTCCTGACTCCAACGGTCGTCAGATCAGTCTCCACATCCTCCAGCCATCTCATCCTGGGCCGACCTCTCCTTCTCCTGCCCCCAGGGTGTCCTGTCAGTGCTTTCTTTGGAAGTCTTCCCTCCTCCATCCATTGTACATGCCCCAGCCATCCAATTCGTCTCATTTTGATTGATGTCACCAAGTCCGGCTCCTTATACAAATAATCTTATTTCTTCATCTGTTCTGATTCTCCATAAATCTCCCTCATTCGCCGGTCCAAATATCTTCCTCAGTACTTTCCTTTCCCAAACATTTAATCTCCTCTCTGTGGCCTCAGTCAATACCCATGCCTCACTCCCATACATAAGCACTGGTTTAATTATTGTTTTGTAGAGAGTCAGTTTTAATTTCCTGCTTAAGGTTTTACTTCTCGGAAGGGGATTCAGTGCCCTGTAGGATCTGTTGGCAGCCTTAATTCGATTTACAATATCTGTCTCAACTTTATTTTCTGATGTTATTACTGAGCCAAGATATATGAAGCTATCTACTGCTTCAAAGGTGTAACCATCCACTTGGAGTTTTTCAGTGTTCCTTCCATTTCTCTCTGTTACCATATATTTAGATTTAGCCTCACTTATCTCCAAGCCCAAGGACCCAGCCGCATCTTTCAGCTCCCTCAAGGCAGTTGTAAGTGCCTCGTTACTTCTAGCAGATATCACCACATCATCTGCATAAGCCAAAATTTGGATCAGTCTATTGTAAATATTACCACCCGGATTAGTAGTTACTGATCTTACAGCTTTCTCCAACACTAAATTAAATAACACTGGTGATACGGGGTCTCCCTGCCTTAGGCCTTCTTCGGTTCTGAAAGATCTTGACAGACTTCCCTGCACTTTTACCTGACTTCTGCTGTTCTCCAGGGCCATCTTAGTCTATTTTATTAACTTCTGTGGGAATTTAAACTCCTTCATTGTTTCCCACAATGTCAATCTCTTAACTTTGTCATAGGCTTGTTTAAAATCTATAAAAAGATGCCCTAGTCGAACGTTGTATTCATATGTTTTTTCCAGAGTCATTCTAATGGTGAAAATGTGGTCCATCCTCGATCTTCCAGGTCTGAAACCAGCTTGGTACTCCCCTATAATTCTTTCCGCTCTACTACTAACTCTCTTTGTTATGGCTGTAGAGAGGATTTTGTATACTATACTCATTAAGGATATACCTCGATAATTCTTGCATTGCATGCGTGACCCCTTCTTATGTATAGGACATACATTAGCTAGTGTCCAGTCCTCCAGCATTGTTCCTGTTTCCCATACCTTTTTAATTATCACGTGTATTTTCTTCACCAACACTTCTCCTCCATGTTTTACCATTTCTGCTGTTATGAGGTCATTCCCTGGGGTTTACTGCTCTTTAATTGTTTTATAATATCTCTTATTTCTTCAATCGATGGTGATCCCATATCGTCTTCATCCTCATCTCCATTCTCCTCATCCATCTCTTTCTCCTCACACTCATTTCCATATTCACCCTCCTCATCTCTCTCTGAAGTTTCCATACTGTCTGATCCTTCTTTTTCTTCATTTATTGGTCTGACAAAAAGTAATGTTTCAAAATGTTTTGCCCATTTTTCCAGAATTCGTTCTTTCCCAACAATGAGTCTATCAGTCTCATCCTTAAAGCATATTCACTCTGGGTTGATATCCCTTCTTTACTTGTCCAACCCATGGAAGAATTTTCAGCCTTGTTTGTTTTAAAAATTCCTCTACATTTCATCCACTCTCTCCTTTTCTTCTATTCTTTTCTTGTTCCTTATCAATGTCTTTGCTATTCTCCGTTTCTCTTTGAAAACTGCAATATTATTTCGAGTGGGTCTCTGTAGCATTCTTTGTCGGGCAAGATTTCTTTTCCAGAATCTTATCCACTTCTTCGTCATACCATTTATTTCTACTCTGTTTCCTTCTCTCTCCAAGTACTTCCTGCGCCGTTGTATTTATTGCTAGCTTGGTTTCCTCCCACATTGTGTTGATATCCACATCTCCGTTTCTGCCCATGTGTAGCTATCTTTGCAGCCGGTCTCTCCACTCTTCCTCCTTCTTCTCATCCCTTAACAGTTCTACATTATAGATCTTGCTCTGCTCAGCTCTGTCCCTGGGTTTAATTTGCTAGTCTTTCTCGGAACTTGATCCTCACCAGTATGTGATCTGAATCACTGTCTGCACCACGCATGCTTCTCGCATCCATTATGTTGGAGGCATGTCGCGCATCTATCAGCACATGGTCTTACTGGTTCTTTGTCAGACCATCCGGTGATATCCATGTCTCTTTATGGATCTCCTTATGGGGAAAACATGTGCTCTTAATCACCAGCTCCTTTCTAAAGGCAAAGTCAATCAATTTCCACCCGTTTTCATTTGATTCTTGGTGTTTACTATGATATCCTGTCACTGGGTGGTTTTATTTCTCTTTGCCTACTATGGCATTATAATCCCCTAGGACAACTTTAACATCATACTTGGGCAACTTGTCATATACTTGCTCCATTTTTTCATAGAAATGTTCTTTCTCTTCCTCATCGGCATCCTCTGTTGGTGCATGGACACTAATTAGTGATATGTTGGCAAATCTCCCTCTCAATCTTAACCGGCATAGTCTGGGGCTTATTGCTTCATATTAAATCACATCATGACTGACCGATTTCTTGACCATAAACCCTGTTCCTATTCTATTTTCTTCCTCCCCACTATTGAACAAAATGTAGTGTTGTAGATCTGTCACCTCGATTGTTTTCCATCTTATCTCCTGTAATGCTGCCACATCTGTCTGATATTTAAATAATTCCTCCTCCAATTTTCTACTAGCCCCGCCCTGAAAGATTCTTCTCACATTCCATGTTCCAATATATCCGTATCGTTGCCATTTAGCGCGCTTTAGTCGTCGTAAGTTTGGGACTGTCCGGTTATCTTGATTTGGTTTCTGAACAATATGTAGTTTTGTGGTAGTGGAGTTGTTAACCCCGCATACCAACCCCCAACCTGGAGGACCAGGGTATCACTCTTAGTCTGGATCATCACTTTAGACCTGTCCGGCTTGGGTGGCCCTACCAGGAGCATATGCTCCCGCCGGCATAGCTCTAAGGATCATTTGAACACGCAAGCCTCCAAAACACCCGGCAAAATGTATTTTGCTTTCGTCAAGGTGGTCATACCATCGGAAGGGTCCGTTAGAGGCTAAAACGTATAATTTTTCCAAATTTCTGTTTTCTTGTTCGTCTGGCAGATTATGCCGCAATGTGGATTTTGGGTGAGGAGGGTTAAAATTAGGACTTTCAGGAAACTAAACCAAAAAATTATGCAGATGGTTGTTATTATTACCCCTTAAACGCGTAGCTGTGCGAACATCTCGCCAAAATAGTCAATGTACAGGCACACAGTCGTTAGGATTTTACTTATATAGATAAATAAGGAATCTGCTCCACGTACAACAACTTTTGGTCTATGTCTGCTGGACTTACCTGTAAATCCGACCATTCATGATATCTCCCTTATTAATCTTTCTGTCAAGAAAATACACATGCAAAATGTTTTAGAAATGGATTTCCAACAAATTTGGTCGATTTCCAGTCAGGTTGGTCATGTACTGTATACATTGTGGAAGAGTAAATTCACCATTTCGGTTCCCTATAAACCGCCAGTCCATTCCAGGAACAGGAAATGTTATTGACCTTTAACATCTACCTTTGGAAAGGTGAATGCTAAATATAAAGTTTGGTTCAAATATCTTCAATAGTTTTCAAGTTGTAAGAAATACGCTCAACACGCGCCCGTTCTTAAGTTAAGTCCGGTTAATGGTATCTCCCTTATAAATCCTCTTACCGAAATGCACATGAGGAAAAAGGTTTAAAAATTAATTTCCATTAAGGCAGGTAGATTTCTATTAAGTTTGGTTGTGTATATTGAGTGGGAGTGCAAAATCACGGTTTCGGTTTCGTATAAAACCCCCAGTCTTTTCATGGATTTAGAAACAGTATTTGCCCTGAAACATACCCAAGGACAGGTGGATTCTAAATATCAAGTTTGGTGGAAATATATCCAGTAGTTTCCAAGTTATAGACAAACAGACAAACAGAAAAACTGACACCAAAGCTAAAAGTATGCAGATGGTCATTATTACACCTGAAACGGATAACTGTACAGAAATGTCGCCAAAATAGTCAATGTACAGACACACTCTAGAAGTGCAGACCTTTATTTCGAGAGTTACTGCTTTGAATCTCTGCGACATATCTGCAAACGGACCTCACCATCAGACGCCTCTTTCAGTGTCCTACATGGTTGGTCCCATGACATCTTCTCGTATCTATTATATCCTCGTATCCTCCAAATATGAAGTTTGGTTGAAATCTATCCAGCCATTTTGCCGTGATGGTGGAACAAACAAACAAACAAACAAACAAACAGACAAACAGACAAAAAAAGTAAAAGCCACCGATTCTGTCTTGAGTTGACCTAAAACGGATAAATATCTGAAAAATTGGCAAAACAAACGAAATTATAGACTGCGGACCCCCTACAACTTTATTTATAAGATTGTGATAATACGGGACTAAATTTCCTACGATGGAATGATTTAAGCAGCATGGTCTTGAAAATGTTCGAAAACGAATCCTAAGGTACATAGGTCGTCCGGAAATTAAGACTGAGTTAGAATCATTGGGTGTGAAATTTTGTACAGTTTTCGCATACTACTTTATATTTGTGATACTCATGTGACAGATACAATAATAAAATTTGGCTATCACATTGCCACTGGTCATGCCAATGTGCGTGCCGAATGCCATGATTCTATCTTTCCTATAAGTGTGCCAAATTAATGTTAACATATACGTGTAAAAGTACAAAATTAACTTGAAATCGAGAAATACAGCCCTTTTTAACGTACAAGGAATAGAAATACGATAAAAAGTCATAGGACCAAAGTTGTAGGTCTCACCAAAATGAAAGGCGATTGTGCTTTCTGATTTGTGATAAGACTTACAGATTAGCCACCAATTATCCCGAAATGAAGGTGTGCACCGTCGTTAAAATTGCATCCATATTTCGATATTTTCCGGAGCCGAAAGTTATACATTTGCATAGCTTAGAATATTTCCTGAAAGGAAAGAGTGTCAAGCTTTTGGAATTAGCACTCGCATACATACGGTGTAATTAAGGAAGAAAATAATGCAGTTTAGTAAGTTGAAATTAATAGAAAATGGATTATAACTGAGGACATCCGGATGACGACAAATATGTAAATACCAAGTGAATGTATTGGAAAATCAAATGCTCCTCAATAAATTATGCCGATGTGAGTTATGGATATAAGAAAGCGGTAATCGTTGAGAAATTTAGGCGGAGGCATTCTTAGGTCAACAGATACGATGACTAATGGTGTTAATACTTAAGCTATTCGAGGACGGTTATAAACTCCAACGATATTCCGCCAATATCCCGCAGAATGGCCGATTGACGCCCTCTCTTGCCTTCTACCCAAGGAACAACCATGAATTTAAAGGTATGATGAGGAAAATGGCAATACGATACTTCCCTGCTGGCAAGCAGTCAGAGGCGTTGCCATGGTAACCTGTACGTTCGTTGTCGGTCTGTCGGTCACACACGCAGCCCATGATACCCGCAGCAAATAGTAAATTTCTCCGTCATTTGAATAGTATGGTAAATTATGAACATAACGAAAGTTGTTTATAATGAAGAGACGTTTCTCATACGGTCCACGGAGTTTACAGGAAATCAATAGTATAAGAGAAAATGGAGGAGAACCGTTCTGGTTTTCCTATAAATCCCCGTCTAATCAAAGACTTTAAAATGAAATGAATATAGAAACCTTCCTCGGGTTGAGTATCCTCCAAATATGAAGTTTGGTTGAAATCTATCCAGCCGTTTTGCCGTGATGGTGGAACAAAGAAACAAACAAACAGACACGAAAAGTAAAAACCACCGATTCTGTCTAGAGTTGACCTAAAACGGATAAATATCTGAAAAATGGGCAAAACAAACGAAATTACAGACTGCGGACCCCCTACAACTTTATTTATAAGATGATGATAATAGTAATAATAGTCGTCCGGAAATTAAGTTTCTCTATTTCTTCCCTTGTAAAATAAACGTATTTAGGCGGGAAATGTGAACATGCGTGACAGATCTATGATGTAGAAATCATATTCCGGCCGGACAAGTCCCGCCTGGTGTCTGTAGCACAGCTTGAGCAGGAATGATAGGTACGTCTCTCAGCTTATTAATCCGTGCAGAATTGGGACAACCAGGTTATTTGATTGGTGATGACCAAATTTATAACGTAATTGTCACTGCCCACGCATTTGTAATAATTTTCTTTATGGTAATGCCCATTATAATTGGGGGATTTGGAAATTGATTATGAAGGGTGTTTGTAATTGAAAACCAAGTAATCGTGAGACGTGAGGGAATTAATCAGTAGTGGCTCGAAATGACGGCTCGTATCCTTTCTCCCGCCACCTGCGAGGTTAGGTTCGTTATAAAGTTTCTACGGAAACTGCGATGAGCCATTCAAAACAAGAGACGTGGAATGCTCAGTGCAGGTGTTGTGCTGAGCCATGGTAATGCTCGTTCACGTACGGCTTGGCGCTCAGCAACTGTTCTGCAGGTGATCGGCTGGGAGGTGTTTGATCATCCACCGTATAGTCCTGATCTTGCCCCCAGTGATTTTAATCTTTTGTTACAGCTGAAGAAATGCCTGTCCTCTTATCAGAATTTTCACATGGACGAAGAGTTGAAGACGAAACTCACACACTGGTTACATTCCCAGGTATCAGACTCTACGACACCGGTATACAAAAGTTGATACCACGATATGACGTCTCAATTCTGGTGGTGGTTAAGTCGAAATATAGCTCCAACATTGGTATGCAGTGTGATAATAAAGTTTTCAGTTAGCTATTTTGTTATTTTTTTAACAAGGAAACTTAATTTCTGGATGGGCTTCCTAATCATGTACAGAAATTTTTCAGAAATAAACGAAGAATCCCTCATTGAGGATGCTCTGAAAATACCATGTGATACAATTTCAGTTTATTAACGACACCGACGAAGGAGTATCACATTTCATCAAAGTTCGTTTAATATTCTATGACAGATATCCCTAATTACGTACCCCTCAAGTACAGTGATATTTAACCCTTTTTTAATTGAATAAATTCCAATTGAAATGAAAGACGGAGACGCAGCCGACAGTAATTATGTGAAATATCTTACACTGGACAACTTTGTGAAATTAAAAAGTCTCCAAAACTAAACCAGTACAGCTAAAATACGTTACTCGTACGAAATGTTTAGATCACAAATGTCTACTATTGTACGGTAAACTCTTCGCGATTTGCGTTTCAGCAAAACAATGACAAAGGTAGTAACTTAAATGCTCCTGTGGGCACCATGGATACTTATTTTACCTCAATAATCACTGGCCTGAGTGGATCAGACGGTTGAGGTACTGGCCTTCTGTTCACAACTGGCAGGTTCGATCCTGACTCAGCCCGGTGGTATTTGAAGGTGCATAAATACGTCAGTCAGGTGTCGGTAGATTTACTGGCATGTAAAATAAGTTTTGCGGGACTAAATTCCTGCACCTCGGCGTCTCCGTAAAGAATACAGTAAAGTAGTTAGTGGGACGTAAATCCAATATTATTATTATTATTATTATTATTATTATTATTATTATTATTATTATTATTATTATTATTATTATTATTAGCTCAACGACCATACAGACTGACGGAAATACCAAGACAGCAATTATTGGCAAAATATATTCAAAGGGAAAACATGGCGAATGACCATTCTGCTTCTCTCATGTGACTCCTGACTCCGAATGAAGGGGAAAAAAGCGCCCTTGACGACATAAAAATATGGGTCCATTGGACGAGATGGAAGAGCCTCCGTGGCTCAAGCGGCAGCTCGCCGGCCTCTCACCGCTGCATACCGTGGTTCTAGTCCCGGTCACTCCATGTGAGATTTGTGTTGCACAAAGCGGAGGCGGGACAGTTTTTCTCCGGGTACTCCGGTTTTCCCTGTCATCTTTCATTCCAGCAACACTCTCCACTATCATTTCATTTCATCTGTCAGGCATTAATCATTGCCCCAGAGAAGTGCGACACGCCTCGGCAGCCGTCACAATTCCTATCCTCGCCGCCATTTGGGGGCTTCATTCATCCCATCCCTGACCCGGTCATTGACTGAAAAACAGGTTGTAGGTCTTCATCATTCATTCATGGACAAGATAGAATATACCTTTTCCTTCAAAACGTATTCTAGAAGTTATAGAAGTTATTCTCCCTATACAGCACACGTTATTCACACCTCTGTTTTACTAGATTCTATCATGAGAAATATAAAAAATTGTATCATCCTACCCTTATCGAAAAATAATGCCTCCACAACCTCTGATATTTACCGCTCTATTAGTATCCGCCCTATTCTAGGAAGACTAATAATAGACCAACTTTTATATCATAATTTACTCGGCTTATATCAATCAGGGTTTAGGTTAAATAATACTACCACCAGAACATTTCCAAAAGTAACTTTCGACATTCAGCCAGTAATGGATAACGGAAAAGTTACTGTTTTAACTTTTCTCGATCATACACAGGCATTTAAATGCGCAGACAGACATTTTCCTAGCAATATAAATCATTACAATATTTTCTGTTACTGTATTTTGCTGGGTTAATCCCTATTATTGTGACCATTAATAATGTATATCAGTGGAGATTATTTGTCTAGATGGCGAAACACGAACATGAGGGTAGCATAGAGTGAGGATTTGTTACCTCTTCTGTTGTCTGTATAGGCTATATGCATGATCTATCAGACCAACTAACGAACACATGCGGACGACATTCTATTGTACTTTCATACCAAGCCGAACGACATGCAGGAAGCTACCATAAAATTAAACCAAGACCAGTTGAACATTAACTATTAAGTATACCTATTTTAATCACAATAAGGATAAGAAAATCCACTGCCTGTTTCAGTCATTTGACCGAGTCAGGAATGGAATGAATGAAACCCCAATCTAGCAGCGAGAACATAATTGTGCCGGCTGCCGAAGCCTGTCGCACTCCTCTGGGGCAATGATTAATGAATGACAGATGAAGTGAAATGATATTGGAGAGTGTTGGTGGAATGAAATATGACAGGGAAAACCGGAGTACCCGGAGAAAAACTTGTCCTGCCTCTGCTTTCTCCAGCACAAATCTCACATGGATTGATCGGGATTTGAACCATGGAGCCCAGCGGTGAGAGGCCGGCGCGCGGCCGCCTGAGACACAGAGCCAAAAAAAAAACATAAAGAACCTAAATTATAAGGCATAAATATGCCGGTTATCAAGGTCTATCAAACACCTATAACAATGAAGGACCCCATAAAGAATCTTGGATTCATTTTCTTCAAGCATTTACGTTCGTCAGAGCACGTAATATAAATTTGTCAACGTGCGTTCGACATTCACCGTACAAAAATGACAAACTTCCTTCCTACTTGACAACGCCAGGAAATTACTCCTCTAAGAACTAATACTCCCAGTAAATGATTATGGTGGTGTAGCGTAAAATTATTCACTTCGCTACAAACTTTAATGGGCGCATAATGCCTGCATTAGATTCGCACATTAGCCCATTCCTCCGTCAGTTATCTTGATTAATATTAATTAACAGACGTAAGTACAACGATGTGTCACTCCATAAAGTATTTCAAAATGACTGACCAGCTTATAACAGAATGTACTTCAACTACCTTTCACCCTCAGGACATCAATACGATCCTTGCTATCCATTCTCACTCATCACAACAGCATGTACAACAACACATTAGTATCGGGGACCATCCGTTATGGAATTCTTTTCGGATGAAATTAGACACGTAATAAACTTAAAGCTCTTCAAAAGGTAGTGCTGGAATTTTCGTTTATATTGAACTTCAAGAAGCTACGATGCATCCTTGAAAGTCAAGATATTATGTAAATACTGTATGTTATGTGCCAACCTCGTGGTGTAGGGGTAGATTGGCTTCTTATTACCCGGAGGTCCCGGGTTCGATTCCCGGCCAGATCAGAGATCATTAGCTGGATCTGAGGGCTGGTTCGAGGTCCACTCAGCCTACGTGATTAGAATTGAGGAGCTACCTAACGGTGAGATGGCGGCCCCGGTCTAGAAAGCCGAGGATAACGGCCGAGAGCATTCGTCGTGTTGACCACAGGGCACCTCGTAATCTGTAGGTCTTCGGGCTGAGCAGCGCTCGCTTAGTAGGCCAAGGCCCTTCAGGGCTGTAGTGCCAGGTGGGGGTGTACTATTTAAAGTTAAAAAATTCAACATTGATCTGTATTGAATTGAAGATCACAATGCTAAAAAGAGAAATGTTCCACCTATTCAATACAATGATAAACTGTTGCACAAATTAATGTCACAACATGTTTAATTTGGTTTGGGACCGGTTTTGACACATATCTTTGTCATCATCAGCCGATAAAAAAAACATGGCAAGAAGTCAACATACAAAAAACGTTAAAGGGTAACTGTAACACTTATGACACTTTCTTGATGAATTGAATTGGGGGTTTATTATGTAAATGCAATGTTCAGTACAGTTTACATTTATCAATATTTATATTTTAACCTTGGTAACTATATCAATTTTAATAATTTCAACGTTATTAATGCCGACTTTAATTAAATTGCATTTTATGTTAATTTTTAATTAAATTTATTTCCAATCGTAAACAGTTAAGTATCACATAATTTTAATTTTATGTAGGTATATCATACATGCGCAGGTCCCGTGGTGTAGGGGTAGCGTCTCTGCCTCTCACCCGGAGGCCCCGGGTTCGATTCCCAGGCATATCAGGTATTTTTACCTGGACCTGAGGGCCGGTTCGAGGTCCACTCAGCCTACGTGATTGGAAGTGAGGAGCCATCTGACGGTCAGATAGCGGCCCCGGTCTAGAAAGCTAAGAATAACGGCCGAGAGGATTCGTCGTGCTGACCACACGACACCTCTTAATCTGCAGGCCTTCGGGGCTGAGCAGCGGCTGCTTGGTAAACCAAGGACCTTCAAGGGCTGTAGTGCCATGGTGTGGGAAATCATATATGCACTTTATTTATAGCAATTGTCATAGTATGAATCATGCCATGTAAAAAGGCATCAAAAATAATTAAAAATTAAATAAATGACAAAACTGCTATGCAATTTAAAGAAATTCATCTTAATGGAATCCGTTATATAATTCTCACATAATGTCGCCAGTGACATATTCTTTAGATATTCCTCATTTTTATGGTTTTATTATTATCAGTGTAACCCATTAACTCAACTGAACACAGGAATTTTGGATCCGTGAATCATGTGAAGATAATTAATGGCTTGTGGCCTCCGGAGAGGTCTGATGCAGGTCTCATGGACTGACGCTCTTAGGCGACCTGCACTTCGTGTTCAGGATGAAATGGTGATGAAGACGACACATTCCCCCAGTCCCCGTGTGAGGGGTATTAACCAATTATGGTTAGAATTCCCGACCATGCCGGGAATCGAACCCGGGACCCCTGTGACCAAAGGCTAACACGAGAACCATTTAGTCATGGAGCCGGATATGTGCCGGGCGGACTAGTTGAATTGCAGTGACGCGATATTTCGAAGATAGGAGCTAATCAGATGCGTATAATAATAATAATAATAATAATAATAATAATAATAATAATAATAATAATAATAATAATAATAATAATAATAGTTTCCGGTCTACTACCTACGTTTGTGGTTTCCGGAGGCACTGAAATGCCGAGATATTTTTTCCGCATGTGCTATTTTGTGTTCCACTAAATCTACCGACACAAGGCTGATATATCTGAACTCCTTCAAATACCACGAACAGAGGCAGGATCTAACTCGCTAACTCGAGTTCGGAAGGAGAGGGCTCTACCCTCTGAGCAACTCAGCCCAGAGCAAACGTTTCTTCAATCACTGGCATAGTTCTGAACGCTCTTCTCAATAATTAATGATAATTCTGTACATTATTTTTATTTGGACTTGAATATTACGTTTTACAATGTACTGTACGATCAGACTGAGGTCACTAGCACGGACGTATGACCATCCCTTTCAGAGATGAAATCAATCATCTGAAGGCAATATCATATTGATCCATCCAGAAGACATTTTCGTTTGAGAGTAGGATGTATGTAATGCTTTTTCTTCTGTTCTTAAAATTTTCCCATTGTACGTGATTGTCAGTTTCTGCCCAAAAGTTGTGCTCTTATCTTAAATATTCTTCATCACACACATATCAAAGAATATGTATTATTTATTTCATGCCTTCATTTGTGGCGAGTTAAGGCTCACGTCCCTCTCTTACACTTAACCACATAATATCTAAACTTCATAAAAGAGAATAATGAAATAAAAATGTAAAATAAGAATCCTTACTTCAATCATTCTTCCATTCATACTGGCATTCATACAAGCTAGTTACAAATTTAATAGGTAATCTCGGCAAGATCAAATGAATGAAGCTAAATAAGTGCAATTTCTAACACTGAATGGAGGGGAATTCCAAAGCCTTGCATCAGACACATCAAATGAGCGGTTATATGTTGATGAGCGATGCACAGGAATTGTGAGTGTAGTAGTCGACCGCGTGTTGTGCTCATAAGATGAGAAAAGAAAATTTAAGCTTTGAGGATATATACTGGGGTTTAGATTCATTCAACAGACGAAATACGAGAGTTGCAATGTGAAGATATCTATTTTAACCAGGAGATAATTTTTAACAGGAGAAGATTT
The DNA here is from genome assembly GCF_040414725.1 of Anabrus simplex. Lineage (NCBI taxonomy): Eukaryota > Metazoa > Arthropoda > Insecta > Orthoptera > Tettigoniidae > Anabrus > Anabrus simplex. The sequence continues at coordinate 168,973,445 of NC_090265.1, forward strand.
GAGTTTAAAATGTAATTGAAAATATAAACCTAATGCATGAGTTCAATGCCCTCCGTAATTTAAAATATATGTTCCATGGTGGCACCTAACATTACAATGTCACAATAATTAAGTATGGGAAATGTGAGGGTCAGGATAAGTTTAATTTTCAAGCTTAGTGGGGGAAATATTTGGCGAGTTTTGAGAGGATGAAGTGACGAGTGAATTTGCCTACAGATGAATGTTATGTTCTCACTCCAGTCTAGTGTGTCAGTTATGATAATCTCATGATTTGTTACCGACTTATGAAAGGGTATAGCCGCACCACAAAACAAAGGTGAAGGCAAAATCTTCTTGTTTAGTATATTTATCTGTCTTTGTTGCCCTATTATAATAGCTTTTGCATTTTTAGGAGTAATTAATAAACAGTTCTTTTTAGAATAGGAGCTAATCAGATTTAAAATAGAATTCATCTGATGAATTCCAAAATTAATATCAAAAGATTTATCGTGATTGTATATTTTGTAGATCATCTGCATATAAATTATACTTACATTTGCTGAACTGAGAAGAGATATCATTGATGTATAGAGTAAATAGAAGAGGTCCTATCACGGATCCCTCTTGGACTACTGTTTGCTTCATCTTCCAGTACGAGCCCACACCGTTTATAACAACACCATCTTGCCGATTTGTGAGATATGGAGCAAAGATCTGAACAGCAGAGGGACTCAGATTACATCTTTGTAGTCTCGCTAATAATATGTAAATATTTACTGTGTCATAAGCACTACAGAAGTCAAGTATAATAAGTATAGTCATTTTCCGCTCATATATAGCTCGTCTAACGTGGTCTGTAAGTATTAGTATTTCTGTCCCTGTACTGTGTCCTTTCTTGAGACCGGATTGGAAGGGGTCACGCAGTGACAATTTTTTCCAGGTACGGTTCAAGTTTCTTATAGATCAACTTTTCTAGAGCTTTAGACGGTGTTGAAAGAATGCGTACAGTACGAAAGTTAGATGATATATTAGTTGGCGACCTATTTGGAAATGGGATACCTCGTGCATCTTTCCACTTTTCCGAAAAATAACCGCTTAAGGGGCATGCATTAAATAAGTCAGTAAAACAATCTGCAATATAATATCCATAATGTTAGTTATAAAGAAAATAGGGATTTCATCCGCCGCGTTTCAGGGGATTTAATCGAAATCAGTTCTTTTTTTTTTTTTGCAAGTTGCTTTACGTCATGCCGACACAGATAGTTCTTATGGCGACGATGGGACAGGAAAGGACTAGGTATGGGAAGGAAGCGGCCGTGGCCTTATTTAAGGTACAGCCCCAGCATTTGCCTGGTGTGAATATGGGAAACCACGGAAAACGATCTTCAGGGCTGCCGAAAGTGGAGTTCGAACCTACTATCTCCCGAATACTGGCCGCACTTAAGCGACTGCAGTTATCCACCTCGGTGAAATCAGTTCTCGTCTCACTTCAGACTCTGAGATAGTTTGAATTTCGAAACATGGGCGATCAGATGATTGTTGTCGTTGCTCTATATTGTGTTCAGGAGTAAAAGCATCTGTTGAAGAGTGTCCATCAATCTCGTCAAGTAGTATTTGTGGTTTAGCATCGTTCACAGGAGGCCTTCCAATACGTAATGAACGAAGTTGTTGCCAAGTACTACAAGCGTTCATATTATTGCATAGGCTCCGGAAGTAATCGAATTTCTTATTGCGGATAGTTTGTTTAATTCGATTTCGCAGTGCACGGTATTGTTCTAATGTGTCAGCTGATAAATTTCGTCTATAACGCCTATTTAACGCATCACGCTGGGCCATCAGATATTTGATTTCATTCGTCAACCACGGACATGGTGGGCGTGTTACTCAGGGCATGCTTATTGTAAAGTCAATGAATATGAGAATTGATATTTTACAGTTCTTCATCTACATCACTCATTGGTATTAAAATGTTACCCAAAGGATATTTACATGCATCTTATTTTAAGTGTTGGAAATCTATATTTTTAAAGTCTCTAAAAGTCACGTCTTTCTACCTATATGTAGGAACTCTTAGCGAATGCGCTAAGTATATAAGGTCATGAGTTGATTTCTCAGGAACAGATATTTGGACCGTGTTTTTTTTTTTTTGCTTTACGTCGCACCGACAGAGGCAGGTTTTATGGCGACGATGGGACAGGAAAGGGCTAGGAGTGGGAAGGAAGTGGCCATGGCCTTAATTAAGGTATAGCCCCAGCATTTGCCTGGTGTGAAAATGGGAAACCACGGAAAACCATTTTCAGGGCGGCCGACAGTGGGGTTCGAACCTACTATCTCCCGAATACTGGATACTGGCCGCACTTAAACGACTGCAGCTATCGAGCTCGGTGGACCGTGTTTAAGAACCTTGTGTAGATTACTCGTATTTATGCTCATTTTGTTCAGTTTCAAGGTAGTACAACTTCTGCCCTTTGCCCTTTGGCCTAAAGCAAGTTTTAATGATGTTCCTAGATTTATCATCTTAATTTACTAGTAAATTCCTCTTTAACGCATTCTAAATCCAGTGCAATTAACCGATTATTTCTGTGCATCACTTTGTATCACCGGTGTTTACGCAGCCAAGATAGATAAATTACAGAAATACACTCTATAATGAAATAAGATTTGAATTATAAAGTAAATGTATTATCTATGTTGTCCAGAAGACTTGTAAGTAAATAATGCTTTGCTCAGCATTTATCGGTGCTCACCAGGAAACATCTTATAATCTCGTTACCCGTTTTATTTGAAGGAATTCAAGAGATCGTGACTTTGAATTAATAAACTGATGTCTTTCACGAGTATGACGTACAGAATAAACCAGAAACAAGCGCACTGTCAATAAATGTGAAAGAATGTAAGGAATTGAGTGACAAGGGAACTGGCTCTGGAAGATAATAACATACATGACAGGAGAAGTTTATACAGTAAAGCTAGGAAGAATGATATTATTGAAAGTAGTCCCCTCTCTCATAAACCCGGAAATGGGTTATGCAGTACAACAAACATGAAAAATCAACACTTTATTCAAACGGTGCTTTTGAACGTTCGTGAAAAGAAGTTCATCTTCGATCAGGCACATCACATAATACTATATTATAAAATTCACTATGAATGTTTGATGCATTTACTGGCATGCCTTTACATTGCACTATGTCTTCTGGTGTGGGCTAGAACAAATTTGTTACTTTCAATGACTTGTCTCAGTCTCATCCTTGGCTTTGACAACATGAAAGTGACCGAGCTATGAGTGATGTTAGTAATACCATTCCTTATTCAGCCAGTCCCTGTTATGAATGCTGTGAAATTGTTGCTCGCACGGTCGACTTGTGCGGGCATTTCAGTGGGCTTGGCAGACTAATATGCATTAGCAGCTTCTGGCTCAGTGAGGAAAGCAACAGGAAAATACCTCACTCCTCATTCCCTAGTACGTCTCTTCAGTGACACCTGGGACACTTATGACCGCTGATTGTGAACTGTTGAGGTCCAAACCGCCTCCGGGCTGAGAACTCAACATACATACATAAAAGGTTGAAGGAAGTAAGTGTTAATTTATCATATTATATGTGTCCTTGTGGAATATTTTATATCATACCTAAAATGAAAAGATCAGACACCACATTGCCGAAGAAATACCTGCGGGAAGACGACACAGCAGGAAGTTTGTAGGTTTTAATTCAAATTACATTGGACCGTAATTATACCGGGTCAGATTCTGTCAATAAGTTCTGTAGTTCTACATTACTATAATATAAATATCTTTTTTATTTATTTTTGAATTCAACGTACCTGATCGCCAGTCCATTGACTGCGTAACCACAGCAATAACGGATAATCAATTATCTCTCTTTAAATAGCATGGAAAAGCCCACCCTTGAACGATACCTAACCTAAATACTTCTGGTCAGGGCATTCGCAACTCAGTAAAGCAGCTCCTCAAACTACACCGTAATCTGGCTGGAAGACTGATGCTTGTTCTTCTCACATATATCTCATTTTTGATCTGATTATAAAGAACATGCGTACATCATCATTATAGAACGTTATGTCTTTCAGCGTTTAGTCTGAAAGCCTCTGTAAATTTACTAAACGTCCCACAATCCTCCACTTGTAACTACAGTAGTGCTGTGGCTTCATTTAGTTCTATACCTCTTCTATTTAAAACGTTATAAACTTAGTCTAACCATCGTCGTCTTGGTCTCCCTCTACTTCTCTTACCCTCCATAACAGAGTCCATTATTCTCCTAGGTAACCTATCCCCCTCCATTCGCCTCATATGACCCCAAAACCGAAGTCGGTTTACGTGTATAGCTTCATACATTGAGTTCATTCCTAACTTAGCCTTGATCTCCTCATTCCAATTGAGGAGCTAGATGCAATAACAGCGTAAGTCTACTTACGCTGTTATTGCATGAATACTGTTTTCGGATTTCCTGGCCCCTTCACTACAACCCAGTCCAGGTCTTAGTTCGCTAGGATGCCGCTAGAGGTCAGGAGCTCACTAAAACGGGTACCATGCGCTACGCTGTTATTGCATGAGGCATGCTTCACGAGTGGCACGTTAAGTTGTCGCCAGTTCTCTGGCTGGAGAAGATGTCACTGAGTGGAAGAGAAGGTTTTGTGGTGTCACATTTAATAAAAGACTGGTTATCAGCATTTTGACCTATGTTTCTAAGAATGCCTTCTGCTAAAAGCAACAGATTCATGATACAGAAGTTTGTGTGACATTATTACCGTAATGGTGTTGTATCAGAGTCACAGTCCTACACTCCTATGTGCCATTTACCTTCTTAAAGAGGAATGATAGCTTTCTCAGTTTTAATGATTTGAGGCTACATGATGTAAGAAAGTGTGGTGAAAAAGCAGACAAAAGGGTTGATGTTATTTCACTAATGAAATACTTAAAAACTGAAAATGTTGAGTGGTATGTGAAAGTCATGTCTGTGTGCAATGATTCCGTAGAGTCTGCTAATGCAGCATATGAAGATGAATCATCCCGATTTTGATCAATGATACATTTGAGTATTTCAAACAAGTAAGACACACAATGTCTAAATCCTAATTATATACTTTGCGATCTGTTTTTTGTTCCTTTTATTTTCTTTTAGGTTTAAATAATCATTTTGTAAATGAAAATAGGAATAAAAGTTGTTCAAAAAGGAATGTTTCTAATTTTATAACATTTTAACTATTTGTTGGGGGGGGGGCAATTACCGTAGCCTAATACCATAGTTGGAGAGAGCACTGTAACAAAATTCTCTTGTCACTTTACGAGAAAGAACGAAAAAGGTGAATATTAAATAAAGAATAAATTTAATGGTTTTACCTTTCTTAGTTGACAATTTTTTTGTTTTTTTAGGAATTTGTTCTTAATTTTAGTCAGTTTAGACATTTTGGAGAACTGAGGTGGGATAAACTGCCACTTTTGTTCCTCTATAGTGGGCTATCATGCTTTCCTAACTCCCTGATCAATACTGGTGTATGGCAAAATATAATATTCCTGCTCTTCATGCAATAACAGCGTATAAAATGAAATTTTAAAGAACTCTGTCTTTCTTATTAGCTAACAGATCAATAAAATTCTTTGGGAAATACATCTTCTGGCTCTTTTAAATGTCCTTAAATGAAATTCAGGTTGATTCCTAATATTACTTTTAACTCAGAACATTTATAAACTTCAAGCTTCCGTTTCTCAAAATAACGTAAGTCTACTTACGCTGTTATTGCATCCAACTCCTCAATTGCCCTCCTACCATTGTTCCCACCAGTTTGTACCAGCAAACATTCTCGCTACTTTCATGGGTGTTACTTCTAACTTATGAATATGATATTCTGAGTCCATCCAGCTTTCGCTCCCGTAAAGCAAAATTGGTTTGAAAACGGACTGATGTAGATATAGTTTTGTCCTAGATCTGATATAATTCTTACAGAATACTATTGATCGTAACTGGGACCTCACTGCATTAGCTTTACTACACCTTGATTCAATCCCACTTACTATATTAACTTACCATCTTGGGAGAACACACAACCTAAATACTTAACATTAGCTACCTGTTCCAGCTTTGTATCACCAATCAGACACCCTGTTCTGTTGAATTTCTTACATTCATCAATTTAATCTTCGAAAGGCTAATTTTCGTATGATGCTCATTGCACCTTTTTCCAAGTTCCAAGATATTAGACACCAGGTTTTGGGCACAATCTGCCATTAAGAGGAAGTCGTCAGCATAGGCCAGTGATTCCCTGACATCTATTATGAGTTCACCTGAATTATCCAAAACACTGTTCATTTCCTTTTTCCCTCCCTTACTAAGGTTATTCATTACTGTCCAGAAAGGTTTCCCTGCTGCATGACCTAAATGAATCTTTCCGTGCCACTTCATACCGTTCAACAGATGGTCCATGTCAACCACGAACCGCAAAGGGGAAAGATTACAGCCTTTGCTAACCCCTGTAAGTACCCTGAACCAGGAGCTCATCCTACCGTCAATTCTCACTGAAGCCCTGTTGTCAACATAAATGCCATTGATTGATTTTAATAACCCACCCTTAATACCATAAGTTCCCCACGAACATATTTTCCCTCGTTACCCTGTCATATGCTTTCTCTAGATCTACGAAACATGAATACAATTGTCTATATCTCGTAAAATGTTTCAATTAACTGGCGCATACTGAAGCCCCTTTGTACCTTGAAACCACACTGGGTTTCATCCAACTTCCTCTCAACCACTGACCACACCCTCCCTTCCAAGATGCCAGTGGATACTTTACCTGGTATACTAATCAATGGGTTACGTCGATAGTTGTTGCAATCCATCCTGTTTCCCTGCTTAGAGATAGTTGCAATTACTGCTTTCGTTCAATCTGCATTTACCTTAACAACACTCCATGCTAATCTTACTACGCGATGAAGCCATTTAATCCCTGCCTTCCCACTGTACTTCACCATTTCAGGTCTAAATTCGTCTATCCCTGCTGCTTTATGAAAATCTTTATTTAACATCCATTCCACATCTTCAAGTGTAATTTAACAAACATCATTTTCATCCTTCCTATGAGCTTGGTTGTTCACGACACCACCAGGAAGATTTCCTTTTTACGTTGAGGAGATTTTCAAAATATTCCATCCACCTGTCCAGTGATTCCCTGAGATCTATTATGAGTTCACCTGAATTACTCAAACACTATTAATTCCCTTTGTCTCTCCCTTCCTGAGATTCTTTACTATTTTCAGGAAAGGTTTCCCAGCTGCCTGATCTAGCCTCTCCAGGCTATTACCAAGATTTTTCCACGACTTCTTTTTGGATTCAAGAAATGTTTGTTTCTCTTTCTTTCATCTACGTACAAATCCCTGTCTGCATCTGCCCTTGTTTGGAGCCATTTCTGATAAGCCTTTTTTACGTTTACAAGCTACTCTCACTTCATCATTCCACCAAGATATTCGCTTTTTCCCATCTTACACACAGTTTTCCTAGGCATTCACTTGCTGGTTCTACTACAGCATCTCTGTATGCCACTAATTCTCTTTCTATATCATGAACCTGCTTACAGTCCACTGTACGAAACTTCTCACTAATCATATCCATGTACTACTTTCTAATTTCCTCGTCCTGGATATTTTCTACCCTTATTAGTTTGCAGACAGATTTCACTTTCTCTACCCTAGGCCTAGAGATACTTAGTTCACTACGGATCAGATAGTGGACAGTATTGTCGAAAAATTTCCGAAAAACCCGTACATTTCAAAAGGACTTCCTGAATTTGAAGTACGCCAAGATATATTCTATTATGGATCTAGTACCCCTAGCCTCCCATGTGTAGCGATTATTAGCCTGATGCTTGAAGAAAGTATTCGTATCTGCTAAACCCATACTAGCACAGAAGTCCAGCAAACGCTTACCATTCCCATTAACTTCCATATCTTCCCAAAGTTTACCAATCACCCTTTCGTATCCTTCAGTTCGTTTCCCAACTCTCGCATTGAAATCTCCCATTACCACTGTCCTATCCTTGGTGTTGACCCTGACTACGATATCACTCAATGCTTCATAAAACTTGTCAACTTCATCCTCATCTGCACACTAACAGAAACTATGTTGCGTGAAATAGTATTCCTGATGAATCACCCTACCGCATACTCTGTTCTTTCCTTTTTAACACTTGTCAGATACACTTTGTAATTTCCTATCTCTTCCTCGTTATCTCCCCTTACCCGAATCTCACTTACTCCTAGCACATCCAGGTGCATCTTTGCTGACTCAGCCAGTTATACTTTCTTTCTTCCATAAGCCCCATTAATATTGATAGCTCCCCATCGAATTCCATTTCGTTCGCCAAGTTGTTTCCAAGGAGTCCCTCGCCTGCCAAATGGGAGTGGGACACCGTTACTCCCATAGGTCCGAAGCTTGCTTAAAATGTTCTGAGCTCGGTAAATTCATGAAACGGGATGCCACTCTACTTACACAAAGTCCAAGTGATGATCTCTCCTCTAACGGGTTAGGGACCACGGTGAATTGTATAGTCCTAGCCGTCTGAGCAAAAGGAGGGCCATAACTCAGAATATGTCCGAGATGCCCACTCCCATTCCATAGCAAGTGGTATCCCGACTCTCAGGACCACTAGACCTCTCATCCGTTGTCCGTGGTTCACGAACTTGGACGTGACTACAGTAGCCTAAACCACACCATGAACCAAGAAAAAAGAAAGAAACAGAGCGATATCGATGTGGTAATTATCACAACAACATGAGATTTTCATGGTGTTACATACTATGAAGTGAACAATTTGAATAAGGATTTCACAGAAACTGTGTTTCCTTATATTTTTTTCTGTTGCCAAAAATATTCTTAGAAATTGACAGTTTTGAACTCGCAAAGCTCTATGCAAGGCAGGTAATATTATAGTCATATAACCTACCAAGGCTGGGATAGTTCAAATTCTTGGCAGTATAGGGTACTCTTATACAGAGATCAACAGCAAACATACTATTTCCATATATTCCTTCCAGAGTGACAGTAGAGCGTCAATTTGTATAGAATTTCTGACAGTGAATAGAACTGACGTCCTTATGGGTAAAATGAACACACTTTCCCAGGCTAAGCAGTCTCCACTCTTACTGCTGTTTTCATATTTTCATATTCAAGAAGCGATTACCACTTTGCCTTTTATCACCTTGTGTTTCTGTATTGGTATCCCCCCAAAATTAAATTGTTCTCCTCTTATGTTCGGATTTCTTAAATAACATGAACCCACTGGAATATTTAAGTATTGCTTATCAATTGCGATCCCACTACATTAAATTTATACTTTTATATAGAAAGATTTCAAGGTATTGAATTTAATTATTCAATTAAATTAAGAATGAAAGTTATTATAACGTATCTCGTACGCTGGATTTCGCGTAATAATTGTTTCAGCTATAGTCAGCCATGTGCTTCCAGCAAGAAAGCATGGTAAGTAATTTCCTCCAATTCCTTTTCTCCACAGAACACCTTGTGGCGTTTCTCTCACTCCCATGCTGAAAGCAATAAGACACCACTCGACGGGATCAAAAGGACTGCGCTGTTTAATCAAGACCCAAAGCGGATGGTTTGTGTGTGTGTATCGTCTTCCGTTTAACGGAAGGTGATAAGTCTACTTAATCACAGAAGGTATTACGAGCAAAACAATGGGGGATGTCTTGTTTCTCTTCATTACCAACCTGCCGGTGTATCTTATTCTTATAAAGACAAATGTTCTTAGTACTTTTACATTTAATAAATACTAGCGAATGTACCCGTGCTTCGCTACGGTATTCTACATTGTATTCGAATATCGAAGTAAATAGTGTACATGCAGTAAATAAGATAGTTTTAAAATTGCATGTCTCTTAGCGTTATCCGAGAAAGAGCATGGGGAGGTCCCCGTACGTTTCCAATGTAAAGTGTTTGTTACGGATTTGTGATATAACGGCAGGCTCACTTGCCTACTGGCATTCACAATCAGGTTGGGAAGTTTACATTATAATTCCAGGCCCCATTGCCTACTATGCGGACAGAATCGATTTGGGGAGTTTTCGTTAAAATGGCAGCCCCCCTTTCCTACCTCCAGACAGATTACAGTTTTTATTATAATGGCAGGCAATTACCCTACTATCACTCGAAATTGAGTTGTGCAGTTATCATTATAATGACAGGCCCCTTTTCCTACTGCCAGCCAGCGTACTGCCAGTCACACCAAGTTGGTGAGTTTCCATCAAAATAGCAGGCCACTATGCCTAATGCCAGTCACATTTTAGATGAGTACATTTCTTTATAATGGCGGGCACCCTTGCCTACTGCCAAACACAATCGGGTAGGGGAGTTTTAAACAAAACTGCATGCTCACTTACCTTCTGCAAGTCAAATCGAGAAGGGAACTATTCATTACAATTGTAGGCCTTCCTTACTAATGACAGTTACACAGGAGTTGGAGAAGGAACCCTTTCCTACTGCCAGTCAAAGTCGGTGTGGGGAGTACTGATTACAATAGCAGACCGACCCTTTCTCGATCGCTAAATCGACATCAGTGAATATATATAGATCGACATACGAAAGTATATGCGTGTTTACAATATTGAAGACCTTCATTTACAGATTAACTGCTACTAAACGTACGTCATATCGACAAAGGATTATACTATAAGACACGCCGGATTTAGTGGCCTAAATGGCTGGTCCAATGATATGTCATCTATTCTTGGGTCAGATTTAGAAACGTGGAACAGGGTAAAGGTTTTGTAAGATCATCTCACATTACATTACTTTTCGGATAATAATGTGACAGCTACATACGTAGCATTTGGCTCACATATGGCTACTGAGTGGGCCAATTTTCGTGAAGAGTTTGATGATTCTGTATTTCATATAAGTAATTGAAAGTATGAATAATGCATGTCAAAATTCCAAATTGACTTAACATCGATTAATAGAGAAAAATCAAACGTAAAAGGGATGCAGATACGGCATAAAGTCATAAGACCAAGGTTGTAGATCATTCCAAATTGAACGGAGATTGTGCAATCCGTTACGTGATAGGAATTTCCGAAGGTCTGCACCATCATTAAAATTGCCTGCATATTTCGATATTCTTCGGGGATAAAAAATGAAAAATTTAATGATATAGGATTTTTCATTCGTTACGGGCTAAAACGTATAATTTTGTCAAATTTCAATTATCTTCTTATTCTTCTGGCAGATTATGCCACAATGTGGATTTTGGGCGAGGCGGGTAAAAATTAGGACTTTCAGGAAATCAAAAATTATGGAGATTGTTATTATTACCCCTTAAACGGAAAGCTGTACGAAAATTTCGCCAAAATAGTCAGTGTAGAGGTACACAGTCGTTACGATTTGATTTATATAGATAAGGAATCTGCTCCATGTAAAACACCTTTTGGGCTATGTCCGCTGGACTTAACCTGCAAAAGTGACCATTCATGATATCTCCCTTATTAATCCTCCTGACGAAAAAATGCACATGAAAAAAAAGGTTTAGAGGTGGAATTCCATCAGGTTTGGTCGATTTCCAGTCAGGTTGGTCTTGTTCTGTATATATTGTGGAAGAGTAAAATCACCATTTCGGTTCCTTATAAACCGCCAGTCCATTCCGGAACATGAAATGTTATTTACGTTTAAAACCTACCTTTGGACAGGTGGATGCTAAATATAAATTTTGTTTCGAATGTCTTCAGTAGTTTTCAAGTTGTAAGGAATACGCTTTACACGCACCCGCTCGTGAGTTAAGTCCGATGGGACTTGTACAGAAAAACGGTCCTTTAATGATATCTCCCTTATTGATCCTCGTATCGAAATGATGCACATGAGAAAAAAAGGTTTAGACATTAATTTCTACCAAGGTAGGTAGACTTCCATAAACTTTTGTTGTGTATATTTTTTGGAAGTGCAAAATCACTGTTTCGGTTTCGTATAAACCCCCAGTTAGTTCAGGGATTTAGAAACAATATTTGCCCTGAAACCTATCAAGGACAGGTGTATTCTAAATACGAATCTTGGTGGAAATGCATCCAGTAGTTTCTAGCATTCACGTACATACGGCGTAATTAAGGAAGAAAATAATACAGTTAAGAATGTTGAAACTAATAGAAAATGGATTATAACTGAGGACAGCCGGATAACGACAAATAAATAAATGCCGTGAGTTATGGATATAATAAAGCGCTAACAGAGGAGAAATTTAGGTTCAGTGATTCTTAGGTAAACAAATATGAAGATGACTAATGGTGTTATTACTTAATCTATTCGAGGGCGGTTATAACCTCCAACGATATTCCGCCAATATCCCGCAGATGAGCCGATTGATGCCTCTCTTGCCATCTACCCAAGGAACAACCACGAATTTAAAAGCATGATGAGGAAAATGGCAATACGTTACTTCCCTACTGGCATGCAGTCAGAGACGTTGCCATGGTAACCTGTAGGTTCGTTGTCGGTCTGTCGGTCACTAAATGCAGAGCATGATACCAGCAGAAAATTGTAAATTTCTCCGTCATGTGAAGAGTAAGGTAAATTATGAACATAACGAAAGTTGTTTATAATGAAGAGACGTTTCACGTACGGTAAACGAAGTTTACAGAAAATCAATAGTATAAGAGAAAATAGAGGAAAACCACTGTGGTTTTCCTATAAACACCCCGTCTATTCAAAGATTTTAAAATTATATGCATATCGGAACCTTTCCTGGGATGAGTATACTCTAAATATGAAGTTTGGCTGAGATCTATCCAGCCGTTTCGACGTGATGGTGGGAAAACCACTCTGGTTTTCCTATAAACCCCCCGTCTATTCAAGGATTTTAAAATGATATGCATATCTAAACCTTCCCCGGGATTAGTATACTCTAAATACAATGTTTGGTTGAGATCCATCCAGCCGTTTCGACGTGATGGTGGAAAAACCATTCTGATTTTCCTATAAACCCCCCATATATTCAAATATTTTAAAATGATATGCATATGGAAAACTTCCCCGCGATGAGTATCCTCTAAATATGAAGTTTGGTTGAGATCTATCCAGCCGTTTCGACGTGATGGTGGAAAAACCATTCTGGTTTTCCTATAAACCCCCTGTCTATTCAAGGATTTTAAAATGATATGCATATCAAAACCTTCTCCGGGATGAGTATACCCTAAATATGAAGTTTGGTTGAGATCTATCCAGCCGTTTCGACGTGATGGTGGAACAGACAAACAGACAGACAAACAGAAACAATTTTATTTATATAGATTTTTACACTCGTTCTTCACCCCCTTTCCATCCCCGCCCAAAGGAGTCCTATGAGTGCCTTACACAACAGTATATTTTTTTCCCAGATATTAAGTCTTATTTGCACCTATTTTGGTTGACAGCTATGCCCAAACGTACATGCATAATCTCACTGCTCTAGAATCCTGGAGCTGACGTTGCCATGGTTACGGCAGTTCATTTCTTTATCCGATTCCTAGAGCAGGGGTAGTGTGGTGCCAATATCTCCGTAACGGTTGGTTTTAGGGCCTTAAAACATGGTTTTCGGGCCCGTAGGGCTTACCGAGTTTTGTTCTTTGCGTCAAGAGGATTAAATTGAGCTTTGTCTCGTCCTTATACGACAAATTCGATATTTTGCCTATAATAGTATAAGAGAAAATGGAGGAAAACCGTTTTTCCTATAAAACCCCCGTCTTTTCAAAGATTTTAAAATGATATGCATATCGAAACCTTCCCCGGGGTCAGTATACTCTAAATATGAAGTTTGGTTGAGATCTATCCAGCCGTTTCGACGTGATGGTGGAACAGACAAACAGACAGACAAACAGACAAACAGAAACAATTTTATTTATATAGATTCCACACCGTATCACTTGTGGTGCGATTGGTATTTATTGATACACATTAAGTCTTTGCGGACCTTCTCTTTCTGGTTCTAGAAAAATGAGTGGATTCGATGTGGTTATTATTTCAAGGAGGTGTAATAAATATGCGCCGTGGAAAAGTAAGTACTAGTAATTCGGTGAAATTTATCAAAAAGACTGTCCAATGTGGTTAAATTCTTGTATCGAGGAATTACACCAAATGAACAGAGGTTTGCTATAGTAGCCCCTGTGTACAATGGAAAGGATGAAAAACATGAAGGCCAGTCCATTTGACATGTATTGCATGTAAGCCTTGGGAAATAATTTTCCCGTTATATTAGATATACTTTCGACGTTCCGGCTTATTAATTCCATTGCTTCTATGCGTCTAGGATTCCGGCAAGATGTAGCAGATATTTTATATTCAGTAAATAAAATGGACTGCATCTCTATTTACCTATCCAAAGCTTCCGATAAAGTAGATCATTCGAGAATACTGACGGAAATGAGAACTATTGGACTGGACAAAAAAGCGATTGAACTGATAGTTAACTTTCAGGAAAAGCAATCTCAGAGAATTGGAGTAGGTGAATCTTTATTTGATCCTATAATCATATAGAGGGAGTTTTAGAAAGGCAGTATCATAGCTTGATTTCCTGTATATAACTGATGTGAGTAAATATCTGGGATCGGCTCTCTGCGGATTACATTCAAATCGAGTATATACAGTATTGTGAATGACTGAAAAAATATCTCGATAATGTTGTGAGACAGACAGCAGACAATTGTATGAGCGACGTCCTCTGGGTTTTGATTACTGTGTTGACGGGTGGAAGTACTTCAAATAGATTAATGTAATCGCCTAGGTGTTAATAAGAGCAAAGGTCTTCAATGGGGTAATCACATTAACAGGATTGTAAGAAAAGGTTATAGACCATATCTGTTCATGTGGTTATGAGGGTATTTAGGGGTTATACGAAGGATGTAAAGGAGAGGGCGTATAAGTGTCTGGTAAGACCCCGTTTAGAGAAATGATTACAGTGTATGGAACACTAACCAGGGTTAATTGATTCAAGAGCTGTCATAGATCCAAAGGAAAACAGCAAGATTTGTACTGGGTGTTTTGTGACAAAATGTTAGGGTTACGAAAAAAGGCAAATTTTGTGCGGGGATTATTTAGAGTAATACAGTAAGCTGCTCGACTAAGTTGTATGCTCCCAGCTCTCTGTGGCGAGATGGTTTGGAATGACATTAGTAGAAGAATAAGCTTGATTTGAGCTTTTAAAATTAGGAATGATCATAAGATGGAGATACAATTTGAATTCTAGCGGAAATATTGGGACAAATATTTATTCTTAGGAAGAGGGATTAGGGACTAGAGATTTACCAAGGGAGATGTGCGATCAATTTCCAGCTTCTTCGAAATCATGTAAGAAAATCTTAGGTACCAACTGATGGAGAATATGCCTCCTTGGCGACTGCCCTTTACGTAGGACAGTCATCATTGGTTTGAGAGTGAACTATTCGTGTGAGGTTAATATCGCATGTAGCTCATAAATTAGTTATGCGTCGTGAATGGTTTGTATTTCTTTCGATATGAAAGGTGCCAATGAACTCGGCAGTAGAAATAAGTGCTCCAAAAGACCTTTTGTGTAGTTGCCTCCTTTTTCATCGCGCAGTGTAGGTGTGAACGCAGAATTCTTAGAATAATCGGCTAAAACCAGCACGTACACTTCGATAACGAACTTATTTAGCTCTGTGATGTCCTAAGTTGCTGCTGTCCAGTTTGTGGTGAGAATGCCAGTCGGGCGGACATCGACAGGGTGATAATTGGAAAGGAATTTAAAGGACTTTTACACAAAGAATGTGTCAAACGCAGGTAGCATATGGATGATCAAGAGGAAACAAACAAGTCTCTACGTAGAAATAACATTAAATGTCACGGTATACCTGAAGTGAAAGAAGATCATGTTTTCGGTGTGGCTATAAAAGTAGATCCTTCCCTCTGGGTTTCCCTCGACAAAAGGGGCATCGGCATCTCTCGCAGGATTGTATGAATAAACCGAAGGAAACGGAAAATTCCCCAACCTATATAACAATCAAATTGGTGAACCAATGGATGAAGGAGCAGAATCTTGGAGCAGAAATATACAAATCTAATATAAAACATACGAAATGTAGTGGTTGAAGCTCGTATACTGCTTTGAGAGTGTACTTAAATGAAAACCTAATCCCTAAGATCAAAGCCCCCTCTAAGAAAGAGCTAGATATGTGACCGACCATTAAGTACGAGAGGGACAGAAATGGCAAGATCTACACTATAAAAACTGACGGAGATAGAGCTATCTGGATAAAGAATGAGGGTAACTTAATCAATATAACGTGAGTTTTCCTACACGAAACTATCAAGAGAACTCTCATTACTCTTAGTCCACAGAAACGGAAGATAACCGTGCTTTATTCAACTCTTCTGAACTCCAGTTCAATACATCGACAGATTACGTAAATTCTAAATGCAAGAAAGACGTGCAGTTTCAGTCTTTTCACCATTAATGTACAGAGAATGACTAATAAACTTGGAGAAGATGAGATCATATCCCAGGTAGAATCTTCAGATTGTGTATAGCCGAACCATGGCTATTGAGCCATTTTATATTTCAGATTTATGTGCGAAATAAGAAATGAGCATATTAAGAGGAGCATTCTTTGATACCACAGTGCATTCGACCTGGATACAGTTTATAGAGAAGCCTCCAGAAAATTTTTCCTTTTTAAAGGAATTATTGCTATTTCCGAATAAACAATTTGTATACTCAATTGTTGTACGTAATAATACATTTTAATTATTAGAGAACATATGAGTGCCAGTTGTCAGTCGTGACTTTATATCAGTGTGCCTAAGGCATGATGAGATCATCAGCTGACGTCGATATGAGTTCAATAACCTAAACAAATACATCCGACGTCTGGGGTGGTTTATTTCAAAGGATGAAACATATTAAGGCTAACGACATTTTTTTTTGCTAGTTGTTTTTTACGTCGCACCGAAACAGATAGGTCTTATGGCGACGATGGGATAGGGAAGGGCTATGAGTGGGAAGGAAGCGGTCATGGCCTTAATTAAGGTACAGCCCCAGCATTTGCCTGGTGTGAAAATGGGAAACCACGGAAAACCATTTTCAGGGCTGCCGACAGTAGGGTTCGAACCTACTATCTCCCGAATACTGGATACTGGCCGCACTTAAGTGACTGCAGCTATAGAGCTCGGTAATTTTTTCTTTTTGGAAAAGAGGAATTCATCATAAGGTATTATTAACACACACACAACAAATTGCTTTTCATCGCACAGACACAGGTCTTATGGCGACAATGGGTATGGGAAGGCCTAGGAGTGGGAAGGAAGTTTCCGTGGCCTTAATTAAAGTACGGCCCCAGCATTTTCCTGAGAAAACCATCTTCTGGCCTGCCGACAGTGGGGTTCGAACCCACGATCTCCCGGATGGAAGTACACAGCTACGCGTCCCTAACTGCACACCCAACTCGCCCTGGCGATCGTATTATCACCATGTTGTTATAAATACAATACATCTTACGGAAGGAAATGAATCACGACGCTGTTGTGGGATATTATATCCACCATAAAACCCCTCTTTCGGAAATACCATTCACCTATATGTTTGATTATATCTATATATATGTGTGTGTGACCGAGGGGCAATATATGAAGACCGACAACGTGTTTTGGAACAGTGCAGTTGATTGTGAATTTGCGAGGTAACTAGATTGGTCTGATATTGAGCCGTGTTATTAAATAATTCGGAATTGTACGCTGAGACACTTAAAGTGAAAATACTTTGTATATGTGGAACAGTCCGCCTCTGTGGTATAGTGGTTAGTGTGATTATCTGGCACGCCCGGAGGCCCGGTTTCGATTCCCGGCTCTGCCACGAAATTTGAAAAGTGGTACGAGGGCTGGAACGGGGTCCACTTAGCCTAGGGAGGTCAACTGAATAGAGGTGTGATCGATTCCCACCTTAGCCAATCTAGAAGTGGTTTTCTGTGGTTTCCCACTTCTCCTCCAGGCAAATGCGGGAATGGTACCTAACTTAAGGCCACGGCCGCTTCCTTCCCTCTTCCCTGTCTATCCCTTCCAATCTTCTCACCCCCACTACAAGGCCCCTGTTCAGCATAGCAGGTGAGGCCGTCTGAGCGAGGTATTGGTCATACTCCCCCGTTGTATACCCGACTCAATGTCTCACGCTACAGGACACTGAGGCGGTAGAGGTGGGATCCCTCGCTGAGTCCGAGGGAGAAACCAACCCTGGAGGGTAAACAGATTAAGAAAGAAACATATGTGGAACAACACTATACCTCAAAGTGCATTTTCTGAGGAAAGCTTTCCCGTCAGAGAGTTGCATGTGTTAATTTAGTTGTGTTTGCAGAATGATATTAATTGCTTCTTTTAAGCTCCTGTGTCTTTACGACGCGATGTAATATAAATATATTCAAGACCAGGAAGTAAGTGCGATGGAGTGCTAATCCTCATGGAGCGAGTATCGAGATGATTCCACGTTGGTAACATCAACGACTTATGTACGAGTGTGAAGTAATCGACAGCACAAGTCCGCAAAATAATTAAATATGTAGCTTACCTTGTAAGTGATATTGTTTTTGTTTCACCTTCAGGAGTGTTAATTTTGTGTGCACTAATTAAAGCCAACGTTGCTAGAATGTTGATGATGTTTATGAAATGTGAATCGGATCTTCCCAACGATAAATCATAATAATTATCTGGAATTTTAATAGTTTCTTCTGATTTGTTAATTGGAATAATTTGAAAAGTAATATATCTCTTAAACGATTCGGGAACATTGATTGGTAATACTTATTTCTGGAAGATTATACTCATCTAACGATAGAATCTGAACGCTGCAGAATTGCATGGGCTTGGGTCTTGCATAGAATGGAATGCTATGATTAACCTGGTGCTTTCGAACATGATTTCAAGTTTTATGCTATGAGAGGAATGCTATACTTTTGGCAGATATATTCTCACCGAAATAATTTGAATTGATTGGGTATTCTTTGCAACAATATGTCACTTGGTAGGCACGGTATGTTGTGTATGCGGTAATTATTTGCAGTTCATAAACGTTAAGTTTGACTATGTACGAATAAGTTTATGAGATGGAATCTGCGATGATACGTGGATAATGCGCTTGAACAGAGCTCTAGTATGTGAAATAAGGAGTGTTACCAGCATAGGGTCTTCGGAAGTGAACCACAAAGTGTGATGTCGCGTGTAGTAAGCCGTGAATATCGTTATTATTCATGTACCCTCGGATATGGTTATGAAGGAGCCGTGATGTCCTCACATAGCCCAGTGTTATCTAAGCCTAACATTATGGAGATCGACGCTTTGTATTTAATTATTTCAGAAGAAGGTATATTTCAATTGGGCGTATAATTCTCACTATACAACGATTATTTTCATGCAGAGTTCAGATTTTCTTACATGTAAATCCGAGTTACGCGATACCAGGATACAGAGAGCAGAACTTCAAAACTAATTTCTAAGTGCCCATTGAATTTATCTATCTTACATGACAAAAATATGGGAAGATAATCATGTATGGTTTGCACGTCCGTTTTCCTATGTGTGTTTCACATGCATGCGTACAGATTTGGATGCTGCTGACGACTTATCCGGTTTCCTTGTGTCCATCTTATTTGTAGCGGATTCCTATTTTCTTTTATGACAGCGTTGATGTACAGTATTTCGTCGTTTCGATACATTGTTTTTGTTGTCGTTCGTCATCGACTGCCATGGCATCGCTTTGTTTATCTTATGAATATAACCTCTTTCAGATTATAAAATGGATAAATTGCATAGTAATTTACGCTTAATTGAGCATTTCATAAATTTTAACGGAGAATTACAGGAAAGCAACAGACATCCAAACCGTGTATTTTGAGTTTGAAACGAAAGCAAAATAACAAAAATAAAATGCAAATTCATAGGTAAATTTAGAATATAGGTGAATTCCAGAACGATGCTACGTGAAATCATTTTAAAGTTTGTTGTTTTATTCTTTTATTCAGTTAAAATACACTGACTGACAGAGCAAATGCAACACCAAGGAGGAGTGGTTCGAAAGGGATGAAAGTTGGGGAAGAAACAGAGTCGGCACGGAAGAATAATTGATGTTTATTTCAAACCGATATGCAGGTTACACAATGCGCACGGCATCGACTCAGTAGGATGTAGGACCACCGCGAGCGGCGATGCACGCAGAAACACGTCGAGGTACAGAGTCAATAAGAGTGCGTATGGTGTCCCGAGGGATGGTTCTCCATTCTCTCTCAACCATTTGCCACGGTTGGTCGTCCGTATGAGGCTGGGGCAGAGTTTGCAAACGGCGTCCAATGAGATCCCACACGTGTTCGATTGGTGAGAGATCCGGACAGTACGCTGGCCACGGAAGCATCTGTACACCTCGTAGAGCCTGTTGGGAGATGCGAGCAGTGTGTGGGCGGGCATTATCCTGCTGAAACAGAGCATTGGGCAGCCCCTGAAGGTACGGGAGTGGCACCGGCCGCAGCACATGCTGCACGTAGCGGTGGGCATTTAACGTGCCTTGAATACGCACTAGAGGTGACGTGGAATCATACGCAATAGCGCCCCAAAAATGATGCCGCGTTGTCTAGCGGTAGGGCGCTCCACAGTTACTGCCGGATTTGACCTTTCTCCACGCCGACGCCACACTCGTCTGCGGTGACTATCACTGACAGAACAGAAGCGTGACTCATCGGAGAACACGACGTTCCGCCATTCCCTCATCCAAGTCGCTCTAACCCGGCACCATGCCAGGCGTGCACGTCTATGCTGTGGAGTCAATGGTAATCTTCTGAGCGGACGCCGGGAGTGCAGGCCTCCTTCAACCAATCGACGGGAAATTGTTCTGGTCGATATTGGAACAGCCAGGGTGTCTTGCACATGCTGAAGAATGGCGGTTGATGTGGCGTGCGGGGCTGCCACCGCTTGGCGGCGGATGCGCCGATCCTCGCGTGCTGACGTCACTCGGGCTGCGCCTGGACCCCTCGCACGTGCCACATGTCCCTGCGCCAACCATCTTCGCCACAGGCGCTGCACCGTGGACACATCCCTATGGGTATCGGCTGCGATTTGACGAAGCGACCAACCTGCCCTTCTCAGCCCGATCACCATACCCCTCGTAAAGTCGTCTGTCTGCTGGAAATGCCTCCGTTGACGGCGGCCTGGCATTCTTAGCTATACACGTGTCCTGTGACACACGACAACACTTTCTACAATGACTGTCGGCTGAGAAATCACGGTACGAAGTGGGCCATTCGCAAACGCCGTGTCCCATTTATCGTTCGCTACGTGCGCAGCACAGCGGCGCATTTCACATCATGAGCATACCTCAGTGACGTCAGTCTACCCTGCAATTGGCATAAATTTCTGACCACTCCTTCTTGGTGTTGCATTTGCTCTGTCTGTCAGTCAGTGTATATCGTTGGATATGTTTCTTTGGAACTAAGGCCTGTTGTGGAATTCGACCGCCATTGCTGTTGTTCGTGCAGATTTTCACTAATGGGTAAACGTAACGTCGCATTGTAGGAATATCAGGGGTATCAGCCATTTCTTGTAATCCTTTTTAACGACTTAAATGCCCAGCCGTATTTCTTTGTTCTTCAGATGTGAATAAATAATTGAATAAACCTCCTTCTTAGTTCAAAGTGTTATTATTTATATTAATGTCAATTATTTTCTACAATGCTCAATAATGGATTTATAAGCTTGCCACAGCACTAGATACCAAAATATTTCTGGCCATCTACTTTAGTACATGCCGTTCACGTCTGATCCCGCCTTATCCTGAGGAAAGAGAGAAGACGAACACGGTATTTCACTGGCGATCCTGAAGAAGAGATTTAAGGTAAATGTTCAGTAATCCACTCGCTAGTCGCGGTAGAACACACACACACACACACACACACACACACACACACACACACACACACACACACACACACACACACACACACACCATGATGAAATGGTGCACTTTACCCACAGCAATAACATTGTACTCTTTGAAAGTCAATGAAGGAGTTTGTAGGGGATCCATTGTGACACGAAGATTAAGCAGAAAAAAGGACGATAAAAATGGAAAAGAGATTAAATGAGATTGTACTGTATTTGCTTTGTTGTCGTGGAGACGTCAGAAACACAACTTGTTGGTGATTAAAATAACATGGTGTCTGTTTTAAAATGATTGTGGTCTAGAATTAATAAATTATATAGCAACGAGTTCATGGACATACAGGGAGTTCAATTTGTGGAATATTTTATTTCATTGAGTAAAAAACTTAGAAAAACCGCATAAATGAAACAGAGAAACCATACATTCAGTGTCAGTTACCTAAATAAAAATCGCAATTGAATTAATAGTTTTAATTACCTACAATACGAAGGAATTTAATGCCCCGCATTTTCTCTCAGAACGGGAAGAAATACTATAAAAAAGCTTATTCCATTATCTAAATTGGAAATATGAACACATGTGTTAATTAAAACAGAAATATTTAACTTCCAGTATCTTTGCGAATCAAACAAAAACTTCAACAATCTTAGCGACAACATGTTATGTTTGAATGTCTGTATTTCTCGAATTCCAAAAAGTACACTAGCGTTCCTCAGTCAACTGATGTTCATAAGTTAAAATACTGCAACTAAGCTAAATATTACTGCGTACGCCTCTCTTCTTCTTTACATTCAATCAGGCATAGATTACATCTTATCAGAAGTAAATCCTCATAGGAGTAGTTATGTAAGAAATTTCGACAAAAGAACTGGCTTGGATACCGGACAATATGTTTTTGGAGTTATTAGGAAGAAAATATCAAATACATGCAAAAAGTATAAATTATCCCCAGTTTTAGCTTCTTCAACAGAAGTAAAAGTGAGTCCGGAACATTGAAACCAGAGAAAGATCAAGCCATTAGCGTGGTTTCTATAAAACTCAACCGGGCGAGTTGGCCGTGCACGTAGAGGCGCGCGGCTGTGAGCTTGCATCCGGGAGATAGTAGGTTCGAATCCCACTATCGGCAGCCCTGAAAAGGGTTTTCCGTGGTTTCCCATTTTCACACCAGGCAAATGCTGGGGCTGTACCTTAATTAAGGCCACGGCCTCTTCCTTCCAACTCCTCGGCCTTACCTATCCCATCGTCGCCATAAGACCTATCTGTGTCGGCGCGACTTAAAGCCCCTAGTAAAAAAAACTCAAATCGGCGAATCACTTGAAAATCTGAAAATGGTTTGGAAGACAATAAACGGAATCCTGAGAAATTCAAGTGATAGAAAGTAATGTATTAAATTACAGTTAAATATATAATTGTACTTAAGAATATATCTCACAAAGTAAACAACATTTTATATCTATAACCCACAGTTGGCTGAAAAGTAACATGCCTCAAGACACCAGTGAAACTCCATAAAACGACTACAGTAGTTCCATCTTCTTGTAACTAGTCTCTCCTCAGAAAATAAGTTTAATATTAAATCACTGTAACCGAAGAGAAATATTACCGGAGATAAAATATCAATATATCTTTTGAAAGAGGTGCAACATGACAATCGGGTCAACTATTGCAAAATTTATCAACCAGGCTTTCGAGAAAGGCGAGGTCCGATCAAAGTGTAAAATTCTAGGATGTAATTGCATCCAAAGAGAATACAGAATTCAGTACAAGTACCAGTATGGTTTTAGGGAAGCCTCATCAACACAAATGTTTCAGTAGACATCACCGCCAAGCTAGAAGATGTCGTAGATTGACAACAGCCTACACCTGGCCTTTTCCTAGATATGATGAAGGCTTTTAAAGCAATTAGCCATCATATTCTATTGCGAAAACTGGAAGTGATAGTTATAAGAGGACTTCCCTATACTTCCTAGATATGATGATTATAAT
Organism: Anabrus simplex; assembly: GCF_040414725.1. Taxonomy (NCBI): domain Eukaryota; kingdom Metazoa; phylum Arthropoda; class Insecta; order Orthoptera; family Tettigoniidae; genus Anabrus; species Anabrus simplex. The sequence goes on from NC_090265.1 coordinate 168,997,325, forward strand.
ATAATGTCCACAGTGACATAAGGTTCTAAACATGTCCATATTCTGAGTGGTCCAACGTTTGATACCCTACTTACAACTGGTCGAACATATGAAATGTCCGACAAGTAACTTGTCCGGCAGACATACGTATATGTCCAAGATGCAATAGCGTACATCAAACGAAAATGGTCCATCGATAATTTATCTCTACTTATGACATTGGAATATCAGGAAAACATTCGTGAAATGGATGCAGTACCCCAAGTGAACTACAGTAGAAGAACAATCCCATGTTATTAAATCGAGATAACCTTTATCATTACAATTCTGGGAGCCTTGGCGGGAGGGTTATAAAATACTGGCGATATTTTAACCGGAAGACATGTAACACAGTATGTATAAGGAGTGCTAAAACGGGCGGAAAACAAACCATTTATATTGTCCATATGTCAAAGAAGTAAAGGTTAAAGAGATGCTGAACAGGAAAGGTTAGAGAGCAAGGGAAAACCCAACACACACACAAAAAACAGAAGCACTCAGTTCTGTTGTGAGACAAGTACTTACCGGAGCTAGTATGAAGAATTTTTAGTAAGCGTTCCGCAAAGAAATACAGTATATTAGTCAGAATGGTATCAGACCAGTAAAATTAAAATCTCCCGCCACTTACGCTGTCAATAAGGGACATTGTGACTATTGGACTATTAAAAATTCATTGAGAGGAGAAAAGTTTCTGCGGATTGATTGAGGTATAAACGACGACTCGTGAGTGCTAATGTTTTCCACCGACAGAAACATCGGACTTTTGATTGCCATTGACAAAATATTCAGTTATGGAACGCTTAAAATATTTCAAATCAATTACTCCAATATTTTACTGTTCATAGGATCGTTCGTGAGTTGGTATTTCATTTTATGTTTTGTCTAACAGCTCGAAAGAATGAGAAACAACGTTACACTCTAAATCTCACATGTAACCCTACATGAAATTTTGGGTACGCCAATATGAACTTCTTTCAAGTGATATTACCGCTGGCAACAAACAATGCGTGCCTCACCCAATTCAATCAAACCATATGGGGAAATGTAGCCAATAAAAGTCTGAGGGAAAATAATTTTTATGTTTTGGAATTTATTAGATTATAGATTCTTTAAATATTTCGCAACTTGCATATTATGTTGGAGATACTGTATATTACTGGCCGTCTAGCACGAGGTGAATTTTCTTCCTATATTTCCTTCTGAGGTATGGAATGTCGATCATTTAGTGTTAAATGAAAGGAAGTGCAATAATAATGAGGTTGAAGGATTACTTTCTCAGGGACTTGTAGTCGTACATCATGGAGATTTATTAACGATGTTCGGGAACAGCAGTCGGAAGCAGAACAATTAGACACTTAAGGCAACACTCCGGAGATAAAAAGATATATTTACCTATTGCATAGATGTTCACTGAATTTTGTGGGAATGTCACCTACATAAAAGTAGATATATCACGAACATTTCTTTCATATATAACTAATAGTTTCTCCAAAATATTTTTTTCTTTTGAAATATATAATTCCATTTTTTCATTAAATTTAATTAACATGTTAATGTAATTTCATATTAGGTAGATAATACTTGTTTTAAAAGCACTAGGTATCGACTTTTATGTATATAATTTATATAAGGGGATATATCGTACCAAAGTTTCTGTAATTTTTACGTTCTAAAATGTTCGGACTTAAAAATCCCAACTACTTGAGAAAATTCTGCAATCAAAAATTCCATACGCAGGTTTCTTACTATAGCTGTGATACATATACCATACATATTTTGTTACATTAGGGAGAATATTATGAGACTACTGTACCCTATAGGGCATAAACAACACTGCAAGGTCGATCTTACCTTCTTACCTGTTATTTGATGAATGCGCCAGCCCAACTGCAGTCGGCAGAAAAGGTCGTTTACAGGGTTCTTATGAACGAGAGTAGGGAGATAAAAAAAAAATGATCTATACGTATGATTACGAAATGAGGAACACAAACGCATTTACTGACATTTTGAGCCAAAGTTGTGTATTCTTAAACTAACATTTTCTTTTCCTTTACATATTACAATTGATTGCACTAACAGTGCTAAAAGGGTAGCCCAAAAGGCTCATATCATAAATCCAAAGATAAACAAAAAAAAAAAATACACTAGCTGGTCGATGTCGTGCGGAGAATCGATAAGTGAACACGGGAAACAAATGTGTCCTTACTCGGAACAGCCTCGCTGTACCTACACATAAAGTATATGATGCCAGGGTGAGAAATTGCCCTGCAGAAATAAAGCCACCAAAAGGTCCCCACACATATTTGGGAAAGTGCACACAACAAAGATAGTAAGTTTGAACCTACAACTACAGGCATATCCTTTCTAATCTCGCATGAAATATATTTTTCTTTTATGGATATGAACCAAGGTCCATTCAAACAAACGTTATATTTACAAAATGTACTGATTAAGCAAGTTTTCTTAGTGCCCAGTTTCTACCTAACGCACCACCATTTACAAACAAAATAAAGAAAGTAGGAGAGAAAGAAAGGATGAATGAATGAAGCCGTCGTCGCATGCTTGTCTCGCCTGCGAGAAGGAATTCCTCCCCTCCCCCTGTCTATTTAAAAATGGCTGCGAGGCTCCCTGCTGTGCAGGCAGGGGAAACGACCTCCAAGTCTTGGAGCCGTGAAACGCACCCTCACCCCAAACAAAAATAAAAACATAACCTAGTTTCCAAGCATGCGGAACTCTGCTCTTGCCTCGACCTTGTCTCAACCCATGACGAAAATCGCCACAATAATGAGTGAGGAATCACATACATTTCTGTAACTGTCCAATGCCCGTGACAGACCGCCCTGGGTCTCGATTATACCATATGGAGTATTACACACTGTTATCACATCAGCCTCGCCGTCAACCCACTGCGACGTGTTCCTATTAACCCTCAAGTCTAGGGTTCAATCCCTTACTTGGCAGAGTACGAGGGGTCGCAAATATACGTGACATAGCCTACGGTGTAGTTTCATTACACACACAGTCAATCAAACTCAACATCAACACGAAGTAAACAATTAAATCCAGGCCGCATGCGTGCTCTACATTATGCAGACAGATTCCCTTCCCAACATAAGGGTACTCTATCATTAATGACCCATAATTACAAGCAGATATCGTCTGATGCCGGGCACTAAGGAACATTGATTTAAGCTCGTACATAAGCTTCCCTATGACTATGTGTACAGCAACACTATCCTTTAAACTACCTTAATCCTTGCTTTCTATAAAAAACATAAACTAAAATGTATATGCCTTACCCTAAAATATATAAAGAAAATACCTTAATAAATGGCCTAATGGGCCGTAATCCTATTCCTTACTATATTTACAAATTAATCACCGTATTTCTGCATAACAACCCCCCAGCCCTACACATATATATTAATTGTTGTTCACTTATATATCATCTTGCAGACCTCTTCCTCACCGTCCGGGTTGACTGCGGATGCTTAAGCAGTCATGACGGCAGCGTTGTCCCAGATCGATCCCTTAGGTCCCGTCTTCCAGTGTACCATGTTCATGATGTCCCTTTCCGCCTGGGTAGCCCGTTGGTCGTCTTCTTGGGGTCGTGGACGGCAGTTCGTAACCAGTCTCCTGCACACCTCACCGCTCTTCACTAAAATGAAATACTCAGTTTATTCACAGCACAGCACCTCCCGATCTATTTATTCCCCTTGACATGGGAATCAATACTGGATATCTGGAATCTCGAAACTGACTCCACTCCACTAATCTAGTCTTCTACCTCTGACCGGAATAATACCAACTATCCTAGCTTATTGTTACGGGTATTTTATTTTTAGTTTTTTTACCCGTCGCTACACCTCTCTCATCTCCTCATAATGAAAGTCTACACAGGTAGCACTCTTTGCGTCAAATACTAAAACACTCGTCGGTCTCACCGCACATGTCTACATATTGTCCTTTACTTAAATTGCTATCCGGAACTTTACAAATCACGGAGCTATTGAATCAAATTATCGCCACAACACTTATTAGTCACAATCTTTGTCTTAAACAAAGGTTTCTGGCGCGAGTATCAGCAGAAACGCGACGTGCACGAACAGCAATCTTATCATGGACTGAACACCTCCTTCCACCTTTCTCTGCTCTTATAGAATCCAGGAACCCACGCGACTCGCTGGGAAGTCCCGGGAAACAACTTGAGATTGGCATGTGGCCTCGAAACATTTTCTCACGGCAGTCGGCCTCCTACGTAGTTATTTATCCAATTATATATTAATAGACTTTGAGGTATCTATGGCTTCGGAAAATTCTGGCACCGATTTCCATCTTATTACTCTCCTGTAAAACCTTCAAATATAGGAATTACGACTCAATTTCCGTAGCGTGGTGAGCCTGTCTGTTCCCGCTGAAAATCTCTGTTAAGATGGCAGGTCTCTCCCCCAGACAAAATCCCATCTCTCTTTCTTTCTTCCTCACATATTCTTTCTTCGTCACACATGACCACGCCTTGCCTCGGGAATCCCCTTCAGTTCCCGCGCTTGGTATAGCATCACGCCTTTACAGTTAGCGTCCTGTTGCACATTATTTTATCAGCGTTAAATATCCATTCTTATAATTAACAGAATAGTACACTACCAGTAAATTAAAGTGCCATACATTATCATATTAAATTATATAGTGTCCCTCAGGAACACGATCAATAAGATGACAAACAGATAATTGTTTTCTATGGAAGTTTAATATCACAATACATTTCTTAACGATTTTCTGAGAGTTTATTTATCATTTTCATTCCTTTCAGGTAGGATATTCCCTAGAGAAGCATGAATGTGGACAGTTTGTTTAATGGACGTTTCAGTAGAATGGCCTTTTAATATTGAGAAAGTTTAAAAAAAGGACCTTTCTGAATAAGAATATTTCAGAAAAGTGGACATTCTTCACGGGTGGCAGTTACCGGATGCTAGAATTTTCGTACAGTTGGCCTTTTGAATGTAAGCCATACCTCCGATAACCCTCCGATACCGATGGTTTCAAGGCTACCTCTCTAGAAGGAAACAATGTGTATCAACTAATAGCCGTAACGGTGAAGTAGCAAGTCTTTGCTGTGGTATATCGCAGGGATACATCCAAATCTGTTCCTAATTTATGTGATTGATATTGCGAATATCAACCTAAAAGGAACTTGGTTTCTCTTAGCGTATGACAGTGCAACATTTTCTCTAAGGAAAATTTGGAAACGACACATAACAACATGCAATCCGATCAGTGTTACTTAGAAAATTAGTTCAGTATTAACAGACTCTCCGTAAATATTACAAAATCAATGTACTTCATGCTCCACAATTACTAACTCTCATTACCGAAAACATATAAAAATTCAGGATACTATGATTGAGTGAAAACACTGTGCCCTAATAATAAAGGAAAATGTAACCTGGCGTTATCTTTCATGAACCCTAAGCAAGAATTTGGTACTCCATGTTGGTGTCCTTTACAGATTTTAAGTGTATTGTAACAAACAATATATTGATGGGAATCTAATATATACTAACTAGTTCTAATAGTAATTGATTGTTGTCTGGGCGCGGGATATTTTTCTATTTATTCACAATACGGCCCTACGCATCCTGGTTTCATCTTAGGCGCGGCCAGGACATTTCACTAGGGTGTGCTCAAGCTCAATCAACTAGTTTTAGCAAATTTACATACATTTCAATTCAATTGCAACGAGAGGTGTCAATAAAAACTAATCTTGCTCTTGAATTCAACAATCACATTGTTGAAATCAATTGAAAATAATCTCGTTATCTACACTCAAGTAAAATGAACTACTCCAAGCTCAATCAACTAGTATTAGAAACGTTACATACTTCATATCGTCAAGACAATTGCAATGAATAGTGTCAATCAAAACTGCCCATGCTGTTGAATTTACAGATCAATACAAATCGTTGAATTCAAATAGAAACTAATCTTTTTATCTACACTGAAGTAAAATGTATTAATACAATTTATTTTGTGTTTGGCTAACCAGCAGATTGCTGTTCACAGTTATCAGGTCTGTGGAAACTTCATCGCAAGAACAAAGCTTGACCGGGACGATATAAAATGTCACTAGAGCGTTATAGAAGGCACTGTACATTTTGTGTGCCATCCTTTGTGAGCAATCCACTGACTTTAAAGAGTAATTCTAACTGTCCTTCAACACAGTGACAGACGGTTTACTTTTCAGGGATATTCTGACGTCTTTTCTGATAGATAACCAAGTCACACTTTTAAAACTGTAGACAAAGCATACGAATCTCCACTTGTTGTGCTCCAAAAGAAACTATATCGAGTTCACTACCTTAGAGTTCCTTTTTCAAAGACATTTTCATTTTGGAATGAAGAGCGTTCATTAGTTATGTCTAACGTTTTAAGCTAAAAATATTCGGGTGTGAACAAGATCAACCCGCATATTTGGTCTATGGTTCTTATTAACTTCATATAAATCAAATTCTGTCCTGTATACGCAATTAATTATTATGTCTATTAAATTGCTAGCTTAAGTACAAGCAAATATATACTTGTATAACGTTACTCACAGACTATTACATATAATTATTTGTGCCTACTATATGACCGTCCTATCCACCGATATGACACCAACGATAATATATCATTAACACCAAAAATATAACAACTCCAATTATCGTAAATCTAGTTTGCAAAACTGCATCAGCCTACCAGTTGAACTTATATAATAAAAGTCTGTCAATCAATTTAAAAGGAACATCAAATATCTTATCTTGCCTACGATTATGATAATTTTGTAAAATGTTATTTATTTATTTATTTATTTATTTATTTATTTATTTATTTATTTATTTATTTATTTATTTATTTATTTATTTTATTTATTTATTTATTTATTTATTTATCTTCCTACAACACTTTCAGGCAGATAAAGGCAAAGAGTGCAATAATCAACACACATTATTTATTTCTTATTAGGCCTATTTCTTAATTATGTCTTAACACATAAATGAAAAGGGTTCAAGGTAGTTCTGTAGGCATAGTTTCTGAAGATGGCTATCGACTCCTTTCTTGTGGCTGTCACAACTGAGTGGAGAAGTTCAGCACTCAGTTCAATTTTTTTCATGAAATCCTCGAGTAGCCTAATAACTTTAAAAAGTTTTTGACTATTTAGATACCATTGCTAGACATAACTAATTTTTCACTGCCCCTTGATGTGAGCTTTGCTTCTTGGGATCTAAAAACATGAATTAATCAACACTTCTTCCTGACATAAATTCCATTTTCATTTTACTTTTCTGAAAAAGACATGAGGTCTCTGTTGAAATGGAGAACGACAAATTTATTAGTCCAGAGTATACGTATATATACCGGGTGGACCTCTAGCGCCGTAGTTTCTACTTATTAGTGTTTCACATGCACTAATGATAAATGGGATGACTAATAGCTGATTTCCACAGGGGTATTACTGCCTGCAGGTAGATTACATCAGAATACGAAGAGATAACAACCGGATAGCTTCTCGCTGCATATGCCTCAGCGTTACCCGTCTAATGCGCCCCCTTGCGTTAGTAAGCCTTGTCTTCGAACGCAGACTAGAAAGCTGGTATTTGATACAGCATCACCACAGTTGCTGTAAACATATCGACAATGACTGGTGTCTTCAGCAACGGCGAATACACAGGCATAGTATTAATCTATGGATAATGTGGTCGGAATGCAGCCGGAAGTTCGAGTTTCCAAATAACCACCTGCTGTCTGTACATGTACTTCGCCAAACAGAGTTGCAATTAAGAGATAATTGCCGTTCAACGCACATACCACACACAAGCAACTTATTAGTGGAACAAAACGTCTGTACGTGTACAAATTAATAGTTATTGTACATTACTTTCTGCATTTTCGGCGTATTTACAAATGCAAGATGTTACAGAACGTGTGTAGTAAAATGAGTGCTATTTGTTTCACATCGCAAATATAGCACATTGTAGAGCTCCTTTGTAAACGAGTGATTAGGCATCCCATTCAACATTCGTGCATGCAGGACACTTAAAGTAGAAGATAACGGGCCTGGAGCACCACCTGGTATTTCACAAGCTCGGAAGCAATATATTGTAATATGCAATATATGCCTACTACACATAAGAAACCTGCCTTAATTGAAATGTTTCATATATTGCTATCGTTTCCAGTTATATAACTCTTTCATCAACTATTATACTGGTAATTGTGTACTAACTTTTTGTACTTCCTGTATGTTAGGAAGAAAGAATTAGTATTAACAAGGTTGAATCGTGATCTCACAAGAAGACGTGCCTCAACTGGAAACAACTCCACTCCGTCCGTGATACATAAGTAAACAGTTAAGAGCTTCTTAGAGCCAAGTTTGCTTGCTTTTCCGACCTTTAATGCCATTCCGAAGAGGAGTGTTTCTTACGCTTTCTGTACTTAACGTTTATTCCATCGTATCGTAAAAGCACATGCTGCTCCTCAGTGGATGAGTTTCCTTATCATGGCAAGGATGTACTGAAAGTAGCTCGTTCTGTCTTTAAAACTCTCGCAAACTTGGAGAATATTTCTCTTGAATTAGGTCGAAACTCATCTAGAATTCAGCTACAGAATGAGATGCTTGTGCGTTGACTGTAAAAAGGAATGAGTTAAGTTATGTAATCTCCTCTCTGCCTTACTATTGACTATTCGTTCATGCATTTGGTTCTATTGACATTAGATGAAATTAAATAGAAAAAAACAAATAGATCAATTATGTCCGAAGTACCGAAATACAATGTTCTAATGCCCTCATTTCTACTTAAATTGTTGTAAGCGACTTGTCATAAATATCTACCAATCAAATGTCTATAAATTTAACAATTTAAATGAAATACACACATTTATAAAATATTCATTGTAGGCTACTGTACGTTACATCGTTCAGTCAATCAGTCAATCCGTCATCATTGTCACTCAGGGGGCTAATTTCCTATCTATAATTGTTTGCCTAGCCTCTTATGAAATGATTTCGAAGAACTTAGATATTTATAGAACATTTTCATTTGATAAAATAACCCATTCACTAATTCCTTTTCCTATAAATTATTTTCTGGCCAAATTTTTCCTCTTGAATCCAACTCTACCTACATCCCTTCGTTGAAGAAATAAAACTTCGTATGTCACAATGCTCTTCCTATCATTTTACTTAAGACAGGTCACGCCTCCCAGCCACACATGGTTATGCAGTTCATCAGAACACTTTTCTTCGTGTTCATTGTCCTGCGTTTACGTGTAAACATACCGTACTGTAGGAAAATATATGTGATGGATATATTTACGCATTCCTACAGTATAAAGTATTTAAGGTTCTTTTTCCCTTATACATCTGCATAAGGAAATGAATAGAACGAACATTTTTGATGGAATTCATACCCTTATATGGCTGCGAGGCATGTCAGAAGGAAAATAACGAACATAATATATATGGTTTCTTCACCAATTATAAAACGATCTTTCATATCGTCCCTGTTCTGCCAAAACGGCGAATGTTACAATGCTCTACCTATCCATTATTTCCCTTCAGACTGGTCACGCCTTCCAGTCACATATTGATATTCGGTCCATCAGAACAATTTCCGTTGAGTTCATTTTCCTATATGCGTGTGTAAAGAAAAATGAACCTTACTGTACCATACTGAAGGAATGTATGTTTGCATGACATTTACCCACTCCTAGAGTGTGATGTATTTAAGGTTCATTTTCCTTTACACAAGCGCATAGGAAAATGAACTCAACGAAAATTGTTCTGATGGACCGCATATCAATATATGGCTGGAAGGCGTGACCAGTCTTAAGGGAAATATTGGATAGGAAGAGCATTGTAAGATTCGCCGTTTTGGCAGAACAGGGACGATATCTATAAAAGTTCCACTCAAGGTTATTCTTCATGCCATCTCACCAATCACAGCTCGGAACATAAGCCTACTGCTTAGTCTAACAGTTCGTCTCCTTCCTCCTTATCCTTCCTAGCCCAAAGTTTACAACATTTGTGAAGCCGTAGTTTTACGTTGTATCATTGTATCGTTTCCAATTCTCATATCAAGTAATCCTGATGTGGATCTCATACACTTTACATCCTTACAGTCCCTGAACATCCTCATAACAATATTGAAGAGATCGGTGACTTTATCGACAAGATCGTTAATGTGATTACTCCCCAATGAAGGCCTTTCTTTACATTGACCTCTTGGTAATTACAGGGATCCCCATGAGCTATTAATTTCATCAACATAGTAACTGAAATTGATAAGGACTTCCGCTGTGGCAAACAGTAATGATGTAAGTATTTCGGATATGGTACTAACCAAACCCATTGCCTTTAGCATATCCCCCAAAATACCACCAATCCCAATTGCTTTTCTAACTTTCAACTTCCGTGTATTTTTCTCATTTCCCTATTATCATATATACATTCCTGTAATTCGCAAGTAATAGCCACAAACTACAAGGACATTATCCTTTAAGACTTTGCCAGATTGTATTATTTTACATTAAATTTGAAGCTTGGTTAGGTGCTAAGGATGTGAACGACTTTTCCTAAACTTCGTCACACTTGAAACTGGAATACACATGATAAGTAAATTCAAAGGTGAAATTTTAATAGCATCCCCAGATTTAAGGTTTTTGTCCTTAACAACGCGTGAGTATTCTATGTTTGTTGAATAATCTATATATATAAAATAACTTGTCAGAACTGACTAACTAACTGACTGATTCATCATCGCCGAGCCAAAACTACTGACAATAAAGAAATGAAATTTTGGGGATACATTCATATTAACATGTAGGTGCTTGCTAAGGAAGGATTTTTGGATATTCCGTCGCTAAGGGGGTGAAAAGGGAGGTGATTTTTTAAAATGAGGGTATCTATACCTCAAAATCTTAAAAGTTTACAGACGTAAAATGTAGTATTTAGAATCTCCTTTAAAAATAAATAAACACGTATTGCTTTGTTTTCAGAAAATCCCATTAAGGGTGATGAAGGAAAGGGGGAAAATGGGATGAACACCTTTTACGAGGAGACTTATATCTCAAAAACGGAAGATTTTACTGACATGAACAATGAAATTTGGTATCTCCATTGAAGATAAAGAAACACGCATTTTTGTTTTTTTGGATACTCCGATGAATAGGGGGTGAACAGGAGTGAAAAACGGGGTGAATTTTTAAAAAGAATACATCTGTAATTTATCTCAGACATGTAACATATTACATACCGGTATTTGAAAAGTGGTATTTGGAATTTCCTGTAAAAATAAAGAAAAACACATTTGGGGGGAAATCAACTTGGTACGGGGGGGGGGGGGGGGGTTGATAAAACGGTGATTAATTCCTTTTACGAGGATACATATTGTGCCATTTCACTGTAATATAAAGTTACGGACGGAACAAAAATGGAGTCTAAACCTCCGAGAATAACGAATATAAACGTCTGGCGATATCATGAACTAAGATGGCAATATCTTCATCAGACGCTTGTAAAAGGACTGAGGTGTAGAAGGCAGTGAAAAGGAACGAAGGGAGAGGATTGTTACGAACAATTATTGAAAAAAACAACAAGTTGGATGAGAACTACATTTCATCTCAATCGCATACGAGAAGCAATATCATTGACGGTATAAAAGAAGGTATCAGTATTAGATTTCTCCACTGGAAACATGGAGTAGACTCTGTTGACGGCTGCATTGTAGATTATTGGCAGAATATATTATTTCGCTCCGCGAAATTTAAATACACCAAAACCCAAAGATGGAAGTTACAGCAATCAATACGTCACGACAGTCTTTTGCTGACGTATTACCCGATACCAACAGTCTTAAATAACCGAAGGAGTAGAACTTCCATCATAATCTTCAGAAGGGATATATAGACACAATTTGTTCATTTCGAGCATTTTCCATCAATTACATTATCCCAGATTACCAGTTGTCTATAACATCAACTCTTCCAAGAAGAACGACCATTCTATATAAGAAAACAATAACCGAACCTAATTCTAAGATGATGATACCAATTAATACTGCATATTATTTTGTTCCAACTACTCAAGATATGCACAAGATGTTCTAAGAAGATGGAAGGCGAAACTACCCAAATGAGCTCCGTAGGATGACGTCGCCAGACATAAGATGACCAAAGCCCAGCTGAGAGGTGTCCGAGCCTTCCCAAATACATAGGGAAATGAGAGGAGGCGTGTCTACATGTCCAGTCACCCGGACGTAAACCAACTACAGGAGCTGCTGAATGAGATAAGTCCATTTTTTTAAACTAATGTTTGAATAAGTCATATTTATTTCCATTGTTATTAAACTACGGAGTTATTCCGTGTGAAAATAATGAAAAGACGCAAACAGTGGATTGCGAGTTAGGTTAAAGGGGGTCAGGTAATCTTCACATCCTAAACGTCAAATCCATATGTAGGAAGTCAGTCAGTGATTGAAAGCCTACGTTCAAAATACTGTCAATGTAGTGTGAGAAAGGATTGTTTTCTTTAAGGTGTTGGTAAATTGTATACGACGTCAGAGTTGAGCTTAGATACGTGTGTGTGATGGTTATGATCAAAGAATGGTGAGACAGAGGCCATCCGTAGGAAGTGCTTGCCAGATAAATACAGGTGATTATGTTAATTTGGAGTTATGACAGAACCGATGTTATAATACAATGAGTAAGTCCACAAGCCATGGTAGAAGTGAGAAATGCGTCGCGTGAGAGTAGGATGATATACATAAGGTTATTAAATGTGATATTTTGCTTAAAGTATGAGATAGTAATTGATTAAAGAAAGTGATGATATGGGATTGATAATTAAGGATGGTAGTAGTTATTGTTTCTTCGTGAGTACGATCATGGTTATGTTGTGGTGGACATAATGTATTTCTTTTTTTCAAGTTGAGCTTTACGGAGTGTTAGTGAATTCAGTGATTCATTTAATCATTTACCTACGAGTAAGCACAGATTAGGTTGGTATATGATCGGAATGACACCTGTTTGTTGATAATTATACCTAAAAGCACCAATTGATTCCCAACTAGGAGGATAAGTTTGAATTTGCTCACACCTTCACGGACACTTTCCAATTCTAAGATTATCTTCATGTGAAATGAACTGTAGGATTACTTCTTAGGCGATATCTAATATCACTGATGACTGACTGTAGGCATGTGAATTATGAACTCGCGGTAGAATCTTCACACAAAGTAGACCACGCAAGCCAAATATGTTTTTGATGAAATTAGGATAGTATCCACTGGGAAATATAATGCAATCACATGAGCACTCATTTAGAGTCATGAATAAGCTCAAGTTAAGAGTAGTATACTTAAGATTACAAATACAATGTTGAACCATTTATGTGAAAGCAGACATTAATTTAAGGGACTTACCAATATTCATGCAGGAAGATCAAGAAGCATAAGCATAAACATAAGCATTACGTACCATATCACCTGTTACTACACCATGAAGATATTTCTTCCCAAGTTAATCTAATTGTGTATTTCTAACACTATGAACTAAAAAGAAAGAGAATTATCTCATTTCAGTAGGTCAACAGAAATATGAACTGAAATAGAACAATTGATTTAAAGGTTTCATAAGGTCGAGTAGGAAGACTTTGATTCTAATCCATATGATTTAATTCCAGATACAGAGATTATGTCCTGAATATTTTCGAAACTACCCTCAATCTGCAACTTCGTATATAGTGTAATATACTGTGAATATTGTTTCCTCGTTAGATGCATCTAACAGTTATAATCTTATAATTCTAATCCAATGATAATAGTTTAGTAATTCTAATTTAATAATCCTAATTTAACAATATCCAATTGAACAATTTTATCTTTTTACTTATTTTAAGGATCTTGTGCTAAATTTAATTCTTCACCCAATCTATTTTTCGATCATTCAATGATTAATTATTTAACGTACTACTGATTCCATACTCTCATCAACGAGTATTTTAATTTGAACGACAATTTTATTCGTTGGAAATTATTAATGTGGAACGTACTAATCATTTAAGTACTTGTGGTGAACATCACCTAACATTTTTGCCCGATACCAGCATTTGTTAAATTGTTTTCTGACTAGAAAGAAAGATATTATAGGTCAATTGCTTGCGATTGAGGAGTTTTAAGATGGCAAATAGGCAAAGCATCAGATATTCTGACAGGAGATCAGGTATTTCAAGAGTTAAAACCTAATCCCGTCGAGAATGAATCTTATACTTAGGTGGAGTCTAAAATTTTTCGATTATCACTCAAAGGTGAAAGATATGATGTTTATATTATGGAATAAGTTGAGTATATAATAAAATGTCAGATAAAGCGGCGGAAATGGAAATGGATAGGGCATACGTTGAGGAAAGGGAATGAAGCCATCGAGAGAGAGGCACTGGATTGGAACCCACAGGGTAAAAGGAGGAGAGGAAGGCCCAAACAAACGTGGCGAAGATCTGTACACATGGAGGCAATGGAAGAAGGCAAGACCTGGAGAGAGGTGAAGAGGTTGGCTGACAACAGGATCAGATGGAGATGCTTTGTTGATGCCCTATGTTCCACAAGGAACAACAGGAATTAAGTAAGTAAGTAAGTAAGTAAGTAAGTATAATAAAATGTGGTACATTAGAGCATCAATCCTTCTATTAATTTCTTTTTAGAATAGTGACTTAAACTTAAGTACTTATTTCAGGTTAACTTGGTAAGCCATAAGGAATTCTAGTCAGTGGCGTGTAGGAGACGTCCTTCGACGTAGATTAGAGGTCCCTTAAACATAATTTGACTTGCTTTCCTTGTCATTCGGAACTCATAGCCCGTATAGATGTGTATAATAATCTAGTAATCACGAATTAAGCTAGCCTGGATCTTATGTGTCCTCTCCTGGACGCAGGGACGGCGCAATATATCTCAACTGAAGATGTTACAGTAGTGATAATTGGTATTTTGAAGCTCTTTTAAAGAAACGAGTACTGTTTGTTTTTGGAAAATTCACGTGAGTGGGGAGTATGAAAGGATGTAAAAAATTGAATTCTTTTTCTGTAGAAACCTATATCTGAAAACTGAAGGTTACAGACGTGGAAATTGGTATTTGTAATCTCATTTAAAAATAAAGAAACACGCATTTTTGGGTGGGAGGAAACCAACTTACCGGGCGGGGGTCGAGTGAAAAAGGAGTTGAATTCTTTTCATGAGAAAACTTATATCCCAAAAACTGAAGGTGTTACAGACATGAAGATTTGTATTTGGAATGTTCTTTCAAAGTAAGGCAACACGTAATCTTTGTCTTTGGGAAATACACTTAAGTGTTGTGAATTAATTGGAAAATTAGTTGAATACTTTGTATGAGGGTACTTATATCTCAAAAAATAAAGATGTTACACACGTTAAAATTAGCATTTGGAATCTCCATTAAAAACAGTGAAACACGCATTTGGGGTGATCAACTTTGGGGTGGGGAGGTGAAAAGGAGTTTAATTCCATTTCATGAGGATACATATATCTTAAAACTGAAGATGTTACACTCGTGAAATTGGTATTTGGAAGCTCTTTTATAAATAAAGAAACAAGTTTTATTTTGGTTTTGGAAAATTTACTTAAGGGGAGAGGGTGAAAGTAAGTGAAAAAATGTAGTTATTTTTACGGAGAAACTTATGTCTCAAAAGTTTTAAGGTTACACACGTGAAAATGTTTATTTGTAATCACCTTATAAATAAAGAAACACGCATTTTTGGAGGGGGGAAATCAACTTAATGGGCTGGGGTGAAAGAGGAGTTGAATTATTTTTATGAGGATTCTTATGTCTCAAAAACGGACGATGTTAGAGGCATGAACATGTGTATTTGGAATCTTCTTTCAAAGTAAAGAAACACGTGTTCTTTTGTCTTCGGAAAATCCACTTAAAACAGGTGAATGAATTGAAAAATATGTTGAATTTTTTGAATGAGGATACTTATATCTCAAAAGCTAAAGATGTTAAAGACGTGAAAATTTGTATTTGGAATCTCCTTTAAAAACAAGGAAACACGCATTTTGGAGGGGGGGGGGAGAAAATGAACGTGCTGGGGTGAAAAATGAGTTGAATTACTTTTAAGAGGATACTTATATCTCAAAAACTGAAGATGTTACAAACGTGATTATTAGTACTTGGAATCTCCTTTAAAAATAAAGAAACAAGCATTTGTTTTTTTCGGAAAGTCGACGTAAGGGGTGTGAGGTTGGAAAATAAGTAAGGAATTGAAATATGTTTATGAGGATGCTTTATCTGAAAAACTGAAGCTGTTACCGACGTGAAAGTTGGTATTTTGAATTTCCTTTCAAAATAAACACGTATTGTTTGTTTTCGGAAAGTCCACTTAAGGCGGGAGAGGAGTGAAAAGAAGTGAACAAGAAGAAGCAGAATTAGAAGAAGAAGAAGAAGAAGAAGTTGCATTATTTTTAAGGGAAGTGTTTACAATTATATCGAAAACTGTAGGTGATACAGATGTACAACATGAAAACTGGTATTTGGGATCTCCTTTAAATTAATGAAACATGCATTTTTTCGTTTTCGGAAAATCCAATTAAGGGGCTGAAAAGAATTGGAAAAGCGGGTGAAGTTTTAAAATCAGTACCGGTATATCTACATTATATATAGCTGCCTCTGTGGATCAGCGGTAGAGTGTCGGCCTCCGGATCCCAAAATAGCGGGTTCAAACCCGGCAGAGATAGTCGGATTTTTGAAGGGCGGAAAAAAGTACATTCGACACTCCATGTCGTACGATGTCGGCATGTAAAAGATCTCTGGTGACACATTTGGTGTTTACCCGACAACATTAATTAAATCTCAGCCATAGACGCCCAGGAGAGTTTCGGTTTACTCGGTCTGCCATCTAGTGGGGGCCTAGAGTAATACGGAACGTCGAAATTGACGAGCAGACAGCCAGATGGCGTCAAATTGAAATGTCTGCACACGGTAGCTGAGGCCATACGATTATTAATATTGTACCGGGCGGTACACCTCCACGCCGCTTATTTAAAATTTACGCCAGTTGAAACTCCTCTGCTGGAGGAAGTCTGAACTTTAGCTACGGTATTAATTTTCTACCTTCTCAGAAGATGTCACTACCTGGAAATTTTGGAGTTTTTGAACTGTGTCATTTTCGACGTATTTTTGTTTTGCTTGTAGTAAGAAGTGTGAACTTTCTCTTCTAGAGGACACTACTGAAGATCAACAATAGTGCACCCTAGTGCGCAGTGAAAGAACTGGTTTTTTTGGAGAAAATTTAATTTCAAAAGTTTGTTCTTTGCTAAATTTCTTTCAGTCATTGTTTAAGTTGGCAATATTAACCCTTTCTTTCCCCTTGTTTTGAATTTAGCCAATCCCGAATTTCTTAAATTAATTTTCCACCAATGATGTGTTTCTTCTTCATCGTGTGTAGGGGTTTTCTTTAACCACCAATAAAAAGATTGTGGGCGGGTGTTTTCCTTCCTAAAACGCCTCGAACTTTCCGCGAGAGTATATAAACTGCTGATTTTTGGGTCACTGCGCCACTTCTGTTCCATCTTTTCGTGTGTAAAGTACATTGCAGGGGGCGGGAAGCGCCTCTTTCTTCGGCGGCAGTCAACAACCAGGTAATGGCCGATTAATTACTTCTTTTCTTGCTTGCTCAGCAGTTTAACTCACGGGGCGGGTCCGAAGTTTTTCCATTATGTAACCTTCCTTAGAATGTAAAGAAACTTGTATCTCTTCTATCTTTTAAACTACATATTGGGATAGAGAGTGCTTAACCCTCTCGAGCTCCCACTCATATTGTTTCGAGGTGAACTTATTTTCTCAACCTATTCTTCCTTAACATTATGTAAAATTGTTTCTTTCTAAAGTCACCTATTTAGTATGGGATTAGCCCTTGCATTTGTGGCCTAGAGCCAGATTAGGTTTTAAAAGCAAATGTATTAGGAGTGCAAGTTCGCCTCCTCTCAACTTGGTATTTTAGAGGTCATGTAATTATCCTTTTATCGCTTAATAGACCTCAGTAGGTTGGGTATTTTACCCCTGTGCTTACGTCCTTAGAGGACAGGTTGAAAGTAGAGTTAGGTGTGGCCTTGTGATAGGCTTAAAACTTTGAGAGCGGATCGCTCTTTTGCAATTTGTTTCTGCGTGCCTCTAGGAGGTATTACTGTGTAATTCGGAGCAAGTGCTCCTGGGCATGATTGGGGTTTTCTGCCCCTTTGCTAAACCATATGTACATGTAAATTCGGGCTAACTGCTCGAGAATTGGAAGTTCGTGGCCCAAAGCCCAAAACCTGTAAATACTATTGTTGCTCTTTGTTGCCTTGCTACTCTGTACCTGCCATTCTTGTTATTTCTGAGTTTGAAAAGAAAATATAACCTTGTTAAATTTTAAATTAATTTTACTTTCGTAGCTTGAGACCTGTTCACCACCCCGCACCTTCTTTCACCTCTAACTACCACAAAAACACGGTAACAAGTGGTAGCAGAGCGTGGTTGAATGGGTCTCACTTTAGCCCCTTTTGACGGCTAAACATTGTTTTGTTCCGAACTCTAACCATTTTCTCAGTTGCTGGAATTTTTTGAGTTTTTCAAAATTGTTCTGTCATCATGCCCGGCCCTCGCAATGTTCTCCATCTTAACTATTTGCGCAAAGAGGAGTTGATCTATGAGTTAACTATCAGAAATGTGCAATCTGGAGGCACGGTTGCAGTAGACACAAATAAGCTTAGAGAGTCCCTTGATTTGCCCATTTCCATCCCCACCTTGGGAGAGAAAGTAATTGACGACTCTCTTTCCACGATCGTCGAGAATATTACTGGGCTAGCATCTGTAGTTAGTTTTTTTGATGAAAATGATCCTTCTCCTAATCAAATTAAGCGTGTGCAAGCCAGGCTGTTTCATTTTTCAAATAGAGTTAACGATCTGTTGTCTCTAAAGTTGAATGACGTTCAGAAGAAGGAAGCTAGTACGCTGTTGAAAATATTTCTGAATTATCTAGCAAGGTCACTCAATTGTTAACTGGGGAGGTTCCTCCCAAAAGCGATCTACCCACCACAGTGAATGTAGGTAGCGAGGAAGAGCCTCCTAAGGGAGAAGTAAATAGGAAAACCATCGCTGCTCAAACAACCTCTGCCCCATTGGACGAGTCTGAATGCCGTAACTCATTAAATAATGTACGTTCTGAATTCACTTCCTTGCCACTGAAACCTTTACCTACTATGTCACCCGGGTTCAGCAGTTTGCCTCATCCATTGGCAATGTTGCTCAGAGGTATCTCTAAGTTTTCCGTTAATACCACCAGTGAAGTAATTTCCTTTTTAAGATTTTTAGTTGAATTTCAGGATCATGCCCTTGTGTTTTCTCTTTCCCCATGTCAGATTTTGCAAATTATCTATCCCTATGCAATTGGCATTCTCTCCGACAAAATAGTAAGAGCCATTGCCGAGCAATCATCTATTGAGGATTTCCACGCCCACTTGCTAGCTAACTTCATCCCGGCTAGGGCCAGGTCCTCCCTTATTCAGAAGTACTATTATCGTGTACAGCGTTTGGATGAAAACTTGGCAGACTTTATCCAAGATATTAAATTCTATACTAGGGTGTTTGCTCTTCATTTTCCTGAAGACCAGATTGTACAGGCTATTGTAGAACGAATTTCACCATCCTATAAATCATATTTGTGTTTCGCGGCGTGCCCGCAAACCTTCTCGGAACTTGAAGCATTGGCCGTTTCAGCGGAAGGGGTTAGATACGCCGATTCCTTGCGTGTCGCGAAAGAACCCCCACCTTCCTTTAGTAATACTCGGCCTCCACCTCGCCGATCAGTCACTCCTCGTAAATGTTACGCTTGCGGGTCGCCTGACCATTTGCGGAACAAGTGCCCATTGATCAAATCTAGTAGGGCAAATAATGGAGCTGGTTCATCACAAGGCTGTTTTAAATGTGGGGCTTTCTCACATATCGCCAAGAATTGCCCAAATTCAAATAGCACCCCCTCCTGCTCAACTTCCGGTGTAAATTCCACCAATGCCAATAATAAAAAATGACTAGTGGCTTCGGCTGAGTCGACTAATCCTTCTTCCCGAGGCTCAGCCCCTGGTAAACAGGTCGAAAATTGAGGGAACGATCAGTCTTCAAATTCATCTTTTGAATGCCCCAAAGAGTGTCTTAGGATTGCGGCGGATACCCCCGCACCGGTCCCCTTTCTCAAAATTGAGGTAAATAACGAACCTATAACAGCTCTATTAGATTCAGGCAGTGTTTGTTCTATTATTTCGGCCGAATGGTATGCAAAATTGAAATCTGTTTGTAAACTACCTGACTATGACTCATCTCCTGTTCAATATGTTTCGGCTAATTCATCCCCATTAGAAATTCTAGGTTCTTTACAGGTCAAAATTCGTATTTTTAAATTTACATGGAAAATCAAATTGTTGGTGGCCAAGCACTTGTCTTGCCCCATTATATTGGGAGCTGACTTCATTTCCTACACTGGTCTTGTGCTCGATCTCCAGAGTAGGTCGTGCTCTTTCAAATTTGCGTTTAATTGTAAAATCCCATTATTGAAATGTAATTCTGTACCATGTTCATCTATTTCGCCTACCCAGGATGAGATGTTGTTAGACCTTAGACATCTACCTGAGGAGCAGGCTGATAGTATTCGTAAGTTGTGTCAGTCGTTTCCAGAGGTGTTCTCTGATACTCTTGGTGTTACTGACCTTATCGAATACAAAATTGAGGTCACCGATTCGATTCCTGTCCGTTTTCCACCTTATAGGCTATCTCCACCTAAAATGAAGGCTCTGAAAGAAATCATCGATCAGATGTTGAAGGATGGTATTATTAGGCCCTCTAAGTCGGCGTATTCGTCGCCTATTTTTCTAGTCCCGAAACCCCAGGGGGGCTTCAGGCCTGTCATTGATTATAGGGCTCTCAATCGGAAGGTGGTGTTACAATCTGTGCCCCTTCCCGACGTTCATTCTTGTTTTTCATGGTTCCGTAAGGCCAAGTTCTTCACCATCTTGGACTTGAATCAGGCCTACAATCAAATTCCTCTAGCCGAAGAGTCTAAACATCTTACAGCGTTTGCCACGGACTGGAATTTATACGAATACAACCGCGTGCCTTTCGGGCTCCCCACGGGAGCAGCTGTACTCACTAGGCTACTAGATAGGGTCTTCTCCGAGATCAAAATTGAGTACTTGTACCACTACTTGGATGATGTCGTCGTATTTTCAGAGACTTTTGAAGAACATCTAGATCATCTGCGAGAAGTTCTCGATCGCCTTCGTAAGGCTGGGTTGACTGTCAAGTTGTCCAAGGTTGCCTTTGCTAAGCCCTCTATGTCATTCCTAGGGCATATTGTGTCACCTGATGGTGTTGTAGTCGATCATTCGAGAACACAGGCCATCCGTGATTTTAAACCCCCTAAGGACATCAAAGGTATCGCCAGGTTCATTGGAATGGTGAATTTCTTCAGGAAGGTCATTCCTAACTTTGCTAATAGAGCGGCGCCCTTGAACCTTCTTCGTAGGAAAGGCATCATATTCGAGTGGGGACCTTCTCAACAAGCCGCTTTTGAAGATCTTAAATTAGCTCTCTGTAATGCCCCTGTCCTTGCTATGCCTGATTTCTCAAAGAAATTCATTGTCTAAACCGACGCGTCGTCGTCAGCAGTAGCTGCAGTCCTTCTTCAAGAGACTGAACTAGGGAGGCGACCCATCGCCTATGCATCTAGGACCTTGTCGGCTCAAGAAGCCAAGTATTCTATCTATGAGCTCGAAGGTTTGGCAGTCTTATTTGCCTTAGAAAAGTTCCGTCTCTATCTTGAACATGTCAAATTCGACCTGGAGACAGATAATCAAGCCTTAAGCTGGGTCTTAGGTAGGCCGCGTCGTACTGGCCGTATAGCCCGTTGGGCCATCCGTATTTCTGCCTTCCAATTCGATGTCAGGCATATCCGAGGCACCGAAAATGTTGTTGCTGATGGACTCAGCCGTATGTTTTCCAACGACGTCGAGACCCACGAACCGGTCGACAGTCCATCACCTCCCGAGTCCATACTATCTGGTGTTAATGCCATCTTAACAGATGCTCCCATGCTTTTTAGGGATATCGAGAAATACCAACGTGAAGATCCGACGCTGGCTCCGATAATGGAAACCCTTTCTTCTGGGGAACATGTTGTCCCTTATGTTCTGAGGAATGGTGTTCTATGTTGCCCTTCGAGGCATGATAAGATGATGAAGGTTGTCGTTCCAGCTGTTCTTGTGCCTATGATCTTCAAGTACTATCATGAGACCCCATTAGGGGGGCATCTTGGAATCTTTAAAACTCGTGAAAAGATTCGTGAAATGTTCATCTGGAAGGGTATGGACGGTGAAATCCGTGAACTAGTGAAGGCTTGTAAATCCTGTTTGCTTAGTAAACCAACCATGTCCACCAAGGTAGGCCTTTTGTCTTCTCATCAAGCGTCGCGCCCCATGGAACGCCTGTATATTGATTATGTAGGACCCTTCCCCCAGTCTAAGGGAAATGCTAACAAGTTTATCTTTGTATGCGTAGATGGCTTTACTAGATTTTCCTGGTTATTTCCGACTAAGCTGGCTACCGCTCAGTCCACCATTACTTGCCTAAATTCTATTTTTGCTTCTTTTGGTCCGTGCCAATATATTGTGTCTGATAATGCTAAGGCTTTCACATCAAATCTTTTTCGTAAATTCTGTTTCGACTTGTCCATCTCTCATGTAACTACTTCTGCTTATTACCCTCAACCATCTCTGGCTGAACGGGTTAATCCTAATCTCAGGTCCGCGCTTATTGCCTATCATCATGAAGATCATTCCAGGTGGGACACGTCCCTGCATTGGTTAGCTTTTGCTTTGAATTCGGCGGTTCATGAATCTCACAAGTTTACTCCAGCTTCTTTGATGTTCAAGTTCGTTCCCAACACGCCGCTCTCTAACCTCTGGTCTCTGAGTGACATTCTACCCGAGACAATAGATCCGGATAATATTAAAGATCTTTGGAAGAAGGCTAAAGCCAATCTTAAAGTCTCTCATGAAGAGGTTAGGGAAAGATATGATCGTGGACGGAGACCCACCCATTTGAAGGTAGGTGACCAGGTGGTGGTCAAGAATTTTGTTCCCGCGGGCAAGCTTGCCCCCAGATTTCATGGGCCGTGTATCATTCTAGATTTCCTTACGCCAGTCACATTATTATTAAGCAATCCAGCCACCGAGAGGATATTTAGGGTTCACCTGTCACAGGTGAAACCGGTGTAATTTCTGGGTTAACTTGCTTCATATAACCGTGAAAGGAATATGAAGGTTATATTTTTTTGAGTTTTCACTTTTAAGGCATTCTGCCCCCTCTATAATATTTTGTTTCATATGTAAGTTTTTGTAAACCTTCCCCGCACGGTTAAACTGCCATCCTATCCTTGCCACGGCCATTACCACGCTCCCGTCTCCTGCTCCACTACACACAGTGGCTCGCATCTGAAATGAATTTCTGCACGCCGCTGGCCCCTCAACCTCTCCACAAAGCCTGTGCCCTCAAAAAAATGATGATGGTCCAACAATTCTGCCGCCTAGCTTTAATGTTTCAGTGCCCCCGCAGCCGCGCGGCGCCGTGCTGCGACTGGGATAGAGGAAGGGCCCCCTCTTCCCCAGCGAGGACGACATGTGCACGGCGAGCCGGAGCCCTCCTCCCGGCCAAGGCTGATGTGCGGCGCACGACCTGCTACTGGGCCGCAGCCTGTATATGTTCACCGCGGGCGCGGCGTGCTTCAACACCTCTACTCCTCTCATAGTGCGGGCGAGCGGTATCTCAGGGTACTTGAGGGGTCCGAGCGGCCTCCTCTGGACACAAGCTGCAGCGGTCGGTCTGGCCATCCAATTTAATTAATTACATGGACAATTACTATCAGCAATTACTACACCTGAGAATTCAACAACAATATCTGGTGGACTTAGAAAATTTTTCCTCAACTTTAAAACTAAAGTTTTCCTTCTCAATTCAACCTTCTACAAACATTAAGACAGTACTTCCGCTGTTACTACAAGAATTTTTGAAACTGAATCAAACTAAATTTCAACCATTTCGGTAAATGCTTCTGCAATCAATCTTCATATCCACATCATAACTTGGACCTTGTTCTCAAACAAATTTCCTGTGTCACCCCTGGAGGAACCTTTGGGGGGGGAGGTCTATACCGGGCGGTACACCTCCACGCCGCTTATTTAAAATTTGCGCCAGTTGAAACTCCTCTGCTGGAGGAAGTCTGAACTTTAGCTACGGTATTAATTTTCTACCTTCTCAGAAGATGTCACTACCTGGAAATTTTGGAGTTTTTGAACTGTGTCATTTTCGACGTATTTTTGTTTTGCTTGTAGTAAGAAGTGTGAACTTTCTCTTCTAGAGAACACTACTGAAGATCAACAATAGTGCACCCTAGTGCGGAGTGAAAGAACTGTTTTTTTTGGAGAAAATTTAATTTCAAAAGTTTGTTCTTTGCTAAATTTCTTTCAGTCATTGTTTAAGTTGGCAATATTAACCCTTTCTTTCCCCTTGTTTTGAATTTAGCCAATCCCGAATTTCTTAAATTAATTTTCCACCAATGATGTGTTTCTTCTTCATCGTGTGTAGGGGTTTTCTTTAACCACCAATAAAAAGATTGTGGGCGGGTGTTTTCCTTCCTAAAACGCCTCGAACTTTCCGCGAGAGTATATAAACTGCTGATTTTTGGGTCACTGCGCCACTTCTGTTCCATCTTTTCGCGTGTAAAGTACATTGCAGGGGGCGGGAAGCGTCTCTTTCTTCGGCGGCAGTCAACAACCAGGTAATGGCCGATTAATTACTTCTTTTCTTGCTTGCTCAGCAGTTTAACTCTCGGGGCGGGTCCGAAGTTTTTCCATTATGTAACCTTCCTTAGAATGTAAAGAAACTTGTATCTCTTCTATCTTTTAAACTACATATTGGGATAGAGAGTGCTTAACCCTCTCGAGCTCCCACTCATATTGTTTCGAGGTGAACTTATTTTCTCAACCTATTCTTCCTTAACATTATGTAAAATTATTTCTTTCTAAAGTCACCTCTTTAGTATGGGATTAGGCCTTGCATTTGTGGCCTAGAGCCAGATTAGGTTTTAAAAGCAAATGTATTAGGAGTGCAGTTCGCCTCCTCTCAACTTGGTATTTTAGAGGTCATGTAATTATCCTTTTATCGCTTAATAGACCTCAGTAGGTTGGGTATTTTACCCCTGTGCTTACGTCCTTAGAGGACAGGTTGAAAGTAGAGTTAGGTGTGGCCTTGTGATAGGCTTAAAACTTTGAGAGCGGATCGCTCTTTTGCAATTTATTTCTGCGTGCCTCTAGGAGGTATTACTGTGTAATTCGGAGCAAGTGCTCCTGGGCATGTTTGGGGTTTTCTGCCCCTTTGCTAAACCATATGTACATGTAAATTCGGGCTAACTGCTCGAGAATTGGAAGTTCGGGGCCTGAAGCCCAAAACCTGTAAATACTATTGTTGCTCTTTGTTGCCTTGCTACTCTGTACCTGCCATTCTTGTTATTTCTGAGTTTGAAAAGAAAATATAACCTTGTTAAATTTTAAATTAATTTTACTTTCGTAGCTTGAGACCTGTTCACCACCCCGCACCTTCTTTCACCTCTAACTACCACAAAAACACGGTAACAATTATTATTGTTACATTATATGTCAAAAACTTAACATGTTAGAGACAAGAGCCTTTTTTATTTGTAAGGACCTTTAAAAATAAGGAACATGTACCTTTTCTTTTCGGAAAAGGCACTTAACGGGGGGTGAAAAGAAGTGAAAAATAGTTGAATTATTTTTATGAGGATACTTATATCTTAAAAACTCAAGACGTTACAGACGTGAAAATTGGTATTTGTAATCTCCTTTAAAATAAAGAAGTATACATTTTTGTCTTCGGAATGTACACTTTGAAGGAGGTGGGGTGGGGGTAGGGGTGATCAAGGGGTTGAATTCTTTTTATGGGGATACTTATTGTTATCTCAAAAACTGAAGATGTTACAGATGTAGGAATAGGTACTTAGAATCTCCTTTAGAAATAAAGAAACATGTATTTATTTTTTCGTCTTGAGAGAAGACTGTTACTCACGTGTACAATTCTATGTCGCATGGACGTCTTAGCCCCAAAGGGTAATACCACAAATATGATTTACAAAGGAATTCTGGGGTAAGCGGATCTCAATTTTTGGATAAGTTGTTATACTTTATGAATTTTCATTTAATGTATTAGTACAATGGCGAGGAACGATTTCTTTGATAAAATTACGAAAAACACGCGAGCGAAGCGGCGGGTAATTGCTAGTAAATAATATATGAATTTGAACCATCGTCGTATGTGAACCTTCCATGTGAACAACAAGTAAGGATCAACTGCAAACGAGGCAGCAGCTAGCATCAGAGATAATATGGAAAAACCTGAAATCACAAGATCATATCCTATCGTTTCTTCAATAAAACTCATGCAGCTGAAGACATCCACTTGCAAGCAAGAAGAAAAGTTCTCGTGATGCAAGGTAGTAGACGCTCTCAATCATTCAGAATATGGGTTAGTTACGGTACTTGCGTGAGGAATAATAACGGCGATAATAAAGAGATGCCTTCCAGTTAAAATGATGTTATTCTACATCGCTGCAACCATATTTCTCTCTCCTTTGCTGAGCGTTTCAGGTAAACATTTTTGTTTTCAAATTCAGCCTGTCCATCACGTATTCCAGATACTTCCTCCTGGGCCTTCCTCTTCCCTCCTTTCTTGGAACTTCTCCTTGCAGCATAGTCGTGAGGAATGTGTTATGTCGAACTGTGTGGCCAAGGAATTTGGTTTTCCTCTTTTCTAATGTGTTGATAAATTCCCTTGTTTCATCTATTTCCTTAAGGACCCTATTTTTTATTCTCTGTCTAACTAATTTTCAGCATCTTCCTCCATATCCACATTTCCATTGCTTCAAGGCGTTTTATATCCTGTTTTGCTTAGATCCATGTTTTGCAACCATACAACAAAACACTCCACACAAACAATTTGGCAAATTCTTTCCTAATTTTAATGTTAATGTTCCTGCTTTCCAGAAGGTTTTTCTTGTTACGGAAGGTAAATGAATACATTTGTATTAACACACGCTAAATAAATATCATGAAGGAATGACATATCAATCACCATCTTTCCCCTCAGATTTGTCTAGAGCAACATTCAATTCTAAAAGTATTATAAGTAAGTTAAAACTTGCGAAGTACCTTCAAGAACCGGTTTAAAAGCGTCATTAATTTTTTAGTTGGTAGATGTCAGATAATCGAATAAATTTTTTACAGGAAATGCAAAATATTTCTTTGAAAATTGGATTCTTATTCAGGTAACATTAAAATAAATTCACTTTTCTTGACTTCCGAGACCACCAGAGGAGCATATACCTTCAATCGTTGTCTATTTATTTTTTGACCTCGGTCAACAACTTAGAATGCGTTGAAGACATCCTGCGGCTCAAATTCCAACAGTCGAGAATCTGTTAAAACCGAAAGCAACTGAAAGGCCTGATTCATTGTTCAGTTATATCCTCGCTGTCGCGTTAATTCACTTAGGTTTCTGGCGACAGTCAGATAAGTGAAGGCTAACGTTGTGGAGGAAGTAGCACGGGTGTTAATTAAACCAAAGGCTGATATTTACCTCCTTCGGATATAGAAAATCTTCTGTATGTATGTAGGTGGTAGAATATGAACCTACTTTTACTTTCCCAATGCAAACTTACACCTGCACGTCTTGTACCGCACAGCCAACCCCCTCCATGAAGGAGCATTGAACAAATGGTCTTCTTATTCGTCTTCTTACGAAGGAGCGGAAATACTTTAAATACATAAAACAGACAAAAAGCTTCTTGAGTCACTAAGAAACGATCACGTATAGCTGCTACTGCAAATTGATCGTGAACAATCTAGTATTTGATAACGTAGAGTGCCTGAGAAGCGTTTGCGAACTGCTAAAAATTATCGCAATGTGTTTCATTTAAATAGAAATGAACAAATGCGCGCTGTAACACGAACCTATAGCAACGGTGAAATGGTGGCGACTGTATAATAAACTCATTCCTATGTAAATGATAACTGAAAGCGTGTCGATGAAAGTGAAACTTAAGAAAACTTTGCACTTCTATTCATTCAAAGAGCTCTTCTGAACGTCGTGAAAATCACTTGAAGTTTACTACTTAGGATAATATCCAATAGTCTCCAAGGGTAGATCATAGGAGACTACTGGCAAAAGAGAGGGCTATTGAACTAGATAAAAGAGTGACTGAGTGCGTGACTATATCTATAGAAAATGGAACTTAGAGAATTAGAGCAAGTGAAGCTTTATCTGATCCCGTAATCATTAAGAGGGAAATTCCTCAAGGCAGTGTTATTGGACCTTCATATTTTCTTATATATAAATGATATGAGTAAAGAACTGGAATCAAGGATAAGGCTTTTGTGGATAGAATAATAAATAAGTTATACGATTGTGAGCAATAGTAAAAAGACCTCGACAATGTTGTGAGATGGTCAGTAGGCAATGGTATAATGATAAACGGGAATAAAAGTCAGGTTGTCAGTTTCACTAATAGGAAAAGTCCTCTCGGTTTTAATTACGGTTCTTCGTTGAGGGAATGAAATTTCCTTATGGGGATTACTGTAAGTACCTAGGTGATAATACAAGGAAAGATCTTAAGTGGGGTAATCCCATAAATTGGATTGTAAATAAAGGGTTCAGATCGCTGCACATAAGGATTTTGGGGGTTGTAATAAGGATGTAAAAGAGAGGGCATATACATTTCTGGTAAGATCCCTAACTAGAGTATAGTTCCAGTCTATGGGACTCTCACCAGGAATACTTGATTCAAGAACAGGAAGCAAATCCAAAGAAAAGCAGCTCGATTTGTTCTGGGTGGTTTGCTAAGTTTAGACTGGGAAGACTTGGGAGAAAGGAGACGAGCTGTTCAACTAAGTGGTATCTTACGAGATGTCAGTGGAGAGATGGCGTTACATTAGTGCGCGAATAAGTTTGAGTGGTACTTTTAAATGTAGGAAATATCAGAATATGAAGATAAATTTAGAATTCAAGATAAGAAATTGTGGCAAACATTCATCTATAGGTGGGGGATTTAGTGATTGGAATAATACACCAAGGGAGATGTTCAATAAATTTCCAAATTCTTTGCAATCATATAAGAAAAATCTAGGAATAAAACAGATAGGGGATCTATCACCTGGGCGACTGCTCTAAATGCAGATCAATGTTTATTGTATTGAATTATTCTTACTGGGACTGAGTACTAAATTCGGAATTTATTCTTCAAAACTATTTTTAATTACCACAAATTTCGAACAAAATGTATGGGATTGTTCATCTTTGTAGGCATGGTTCACAGGGGAGAAAGATTATTAGTATAACGTTAGATATTAAACTAAACACAAAGATCGAAAACGGTCAATGACTAAAGAAAAACCTCAAGAACCCGTGCCAGAATACCAAAATACGTCATGTCTTTTCATAGACATAACTTGATGTGAGACTATTTTCAGCTTTTTCTTTTGTCAAATGTAACTGTAAAAAAACCTCTTTTAAATTTACTCATTTATTGACAGCACACACATGTAACACAGACCTAACTGGATCAAGAGCAATGTTCATGTACATTTACTGTTATATTTGTAGCTTACAAACGCATAATCACTTCCACCTTTTATCACTGAAGATGATTGAAGATATTACTGAGCCTAAAAAAACATTATGTCAGTGAGGAATTCTTTGCCATTTAAGCGGTTATCTTGATGCCAGCACATGCTAAGCTCAGTTTGTCTTGCTCCGGATAAACCAGAATCCTTTAGATCAGATTCCGGTGGTTTTTAAGGACAGATATGACACCGGAATATCTCCAATACCCTGGGTGGATCTTTCAAGAGAACCTTGCCATTTTGAATGTATGGAATTTCCTTGCACATGCTTCTTCCTTGGGCACATTTTAGCTAAGTATGTTTTGGCAGTTTTGGTTTTATGAGGGCCAATAATATTGAACGTAGCCAAAAGATGATGATAATTCATAATTAACCGTTAATTTTCATTTTGGTTATGACTGCATATCAAACAAGTCTACTTGGGCTCTAGGGTTTCCATTATACCTCATTAAATCACCTCCTGGGGCAAAGCCTTTTACAACTCCTTACCAATTCCTCTGTTACTAGAAATGTCTTCCAAATTGCTTCCGCAACCCGTAACTTGATACCCAACTCTTGGGTACTATTCAATTATTAGTTACGAGTTCATATAATGTGTAATGATTGGATGTACAAGCGTATTTTCTTCGAATGACACGGGTCACAAAGTTTAAAAAGTAATGTATCACTTGTCGAGGAACTTTGCAGTATTTTTTCTTCATTTCAGCTACCATAACCGAAGAAAAGAAATAGAGCGCTGTTTTAAATGTTATATCAATTAAACTAATTTCCCTTAAAGATTAGACGCCCGGTTTTAAACAGTAGTTGATATATTTTTTCTATTATTATTACGGTATTATTGTTATTATTATTATTCAGAAGGAATTAAATACAAATGAAGGGTAGAAAGTCATACCAAAATAAGTGTAACATTTAAATAATAAAACAAATTTAATAACTAACAAGCAAGAATGTCTAATCCTCTTTGATCTATGATATAAAAATATCAGTTTTAGTTTGTAGCTCCGTGGATCAGGCTGCAGGCTCAGGCGGTTCCGTAGTTCAAATCCTGGTCACTCCGTGTAAGACTCGTACTGAACAAAGCTGAGGCGGAACGAATTTCTCTCTGTCATCTTTGTGTCATCTAACATTCCAGCATCATTTTCCAATAGCATTTCATTTCATCTGTCAGTCATTAATTATTGCCTCATGGGAGTGCGACAGGCTTCGGCAGCTGGGAGATTCCTATCCTCGCCGCTAGATGGGGGCTTCATGAATTCCATTCCTGTCCCGGTCGAATAACTGGACACAGGACGTGAAAGTTTTAATTCACTAAAGTTTGAATAATATGTTATCATTTTATTTTTATAATTTTAAGTAAATTTATTAATGTACTTGTAAACCACAGAGAAATCATTTTACCTCTTGCAATGTCAGAATGTATTGTAGTCAATTTCTTTAACAACTACGACGTAAAATTCACAAAAAAGGAAGTTTCCAACAGACTACAACGCGTTTTTGCTGTTTAAAGGCAGCCAGGACCTCAAATGTCGTGTTGTGGATTAGGAGAAAACCTAGCTTACACGGTAGAATGATGGACTTGGCCACATGTGGTAAGAAACGACAGTAATAGATCGTTTTGGAAAAATTCGAGAAACACACACTTAGAATCGTTGTTTAGAAATAGTACAATAATTTGTAGCCGAACAAAAATAACGTTATTGTTTTCACGTATCGCTAACTACTTTTACGGTCTTGGGAGGCGCCGAAGTGGTAGGAGTTTGTCCCTCGGGAATTCCTTAACGTGCCAGAACCGATAAGATGCTGATGTACGGTATTTGAGCACCTTCAAATACCACCGGACTGAACCAGGATCGAACCAGCTAAGTTGGGCTCAGTAGATCAGCGCTCTACCGTCCAACTTACGAGAAGTACAGTGAAATTTTAGAGGCGAAGGTAGCTTGATAGATCGATAAGCCCTGTAATCTAAAGTTAATATGAGGGGTATAAGAATGCACATTTGTAGCGAATGGTATGTAATTTTGGTAAAACATTATTGGTTTTTTTTAATTTATGCCTCTATTTCACATATGTAGGGAAGTATTTTTGATGATCTCATGGACATCAAAGTTTTGACTCTTCACCTAAATCTCATTAACGGATGGATAATTACAGGAGAATACTATGATGTACCAGTGTTACCATAGTCGATGTAAATTCGGCAGTTACCTTTCATTATGTTTACATTGTTACCTGTCGTATTCAGATGTTGTTTCATTGGTTCATACGCTCACTACTTGGCAATATCACCTCTCTGATGTACATTTCTATTAAGAATATCCTCATAATAATACAGGACTCTTTATGACCACCTTTGCTTGAACATAGATTCTTGTACAAGGACCTGAATGAAAATAAACAGCCTGTTTCCAGTCATTCGACCGGGTCAGGAATGAAATTAAGGAAGCCCTCAACTAAAGGTGAGGATAGGAATTGTGCCGGCTGACGAAGCATTCTTCTGGGGCAATAATTGATGACCGATAGATGACATGAATTGATATTGTAGAGTGTTGCTGGAATGTAAGATGATAGAGAAAACAGAAGTGCCCGGAGAAAAGCCTGTCTTCTCTCCGCTTTTTCCAGTACAAATTCTCACATGGAGTGACCGGGATTTGAACCATGGAACCTAGATGTGAGAGGCCGGTGCACTGCTGGCCTGAGCCACGGGGGTTAAATCGGGCCACAATATGAACCCGAAATATCCACCTTATTTTCTACTCTCTCTCCCGTGAACTAGATCTCTAGTAGATTTACTGTACATTCACGTGCTCACGTGTGAAGTGAACGCCCTGTGAGCCGTTGAATTGATCTATTGTTATATCTTAGATATTTATATATACGTACATCATCAATATAGACCGTTGTGCCTTCCAGCGTTCAGTCTGCAAGCCCCTGTGAATTTACTACACGTCGCAAAAATCCCCTATTGCAACTAGCGCTGTGGCCACGTTTGGTTCTATATCTCTTACCCTTAAATCTTTAGAAACCGAGTCTAACCATGGTCATCTTGGTCTACCTCTATTTCTCTTACCCTCCATAACCGAGTCCATTATCCTCCTAGGTAACCGATTCTCCCCCATTCGCCTCTCATGACCACAACACCGAAGCCGAATTATCCGCTTAGCTTCATTCATCGAGTTCATTCCTTAGTCTTTATCTCCTCATTCCGAGTACCCTCCTGCCATTGTCCCCACCTGTTTGTACCATCAATCATTCTCTCTACTTTCATGTCTGTTACTTCGAACTTATGAATAAAATGTCCTGAGTCCACCCAACTTTCGCTCTAGTAAAGCAAAGTTGGTCTGAAAGCAGCCCGATGTAAAGATAGTTTGGTGCGGGAGCTGACTTTCTCCTTTCAGAATACTGTTGATTGCAACTGCGAATTCACTACCTTAGTTTTACAACACCTTGATTCTATCTCGCTAACTATATAACCATCAAGGGAGAATACACATCCTAAATACCTGAAATGATCTACCTGTTCCAGATTTGCATCACCAATCAGACATTCAATTCTGTTCAATTCCTTACGTACTGACATCAATTTAGTCTTCAAAAGGCTAATTTTCATACCATACTCATTGAACCTATTTTCAAGTTCGAAGATAGTAGATTGGAGTATTTCGGTAGAATCTGCCATTAAGACCAAGTCGTCAGTAGATGCCAGACTGCTTACTACATTTCAAACTAACTGAATCCCTCCCTTCCACTTTATATCTTTCAGCAGATAATCCACGTAAACTACGAACAACAAAGTTGAAAGACTACAGCCTTGTCTAACTCCTGTAAGTACTCTGAACCAAGAAATTCTATCTATTCTCACGGCAGCCTAATTGTCTACATAAATGCTTTTGATTGATTTTAATAATTTACCCTTGATCCCGTAAGGGAGCCTCCATGGTTCAGGTGGCAGTGCATCGGCCTCTCACCGCTGGGTTCCATGGTTCAAATCATGGTCATTCCATATGAGATTTTTCCTTCACAAAACGGAGGTGGGTCAGGTTTTCCTCCGAGTACTCGTGTTTTCTTGTCATCTTTCATTCCAGCATCACTCTCCACTATCATTTCAATTCATCTGTCAGTCATTAATCATTGCCCCTGGGAAGTGCGACAGGCGTCGGCAGCCGCCACAATTTCCATTCTCGCTGCTAGATGGGGGCTTCTTTCATTCCAACCCCGAACCGGTCACTGACTGGAAAACAGGTTGTAGGTTTTCATTCCCACTTAATTCCATAGTCCCTCAGTATGGTGAGCATCTTTTCCCTCGGTACCCTGTCATATGCTTTCTCTAGATCTACGAAACATGAACACAGCTGTCTATTCCTCTCATATCATTTTTCAATTACCTGGCGCATACTGAATATCTCATCCTGACAGCTCCTCTTTGATCTGAAACAACACTAGTTTTCATCCAACTTCCTCTCGACCACTGAATCGCACCCTCCCTTTCCAAGATGCCAGTGAATACTTAGCCTGATATACTAATCAATGAGGTACCTCGATATTTGATGCAATCCTTCCCGTTCCCTTGCTTGGAGATAGGTGCAATTACTGCTTTATCCAATACAAAGGTAGGCACCTTACCAACACTCCGTGCTAATTTTATTATTCTATGAAGCCATTTCATCCCTTCCTTCAAACTATACTTCACAATTTCAGGTCTAATATTATCTAATCATGCTGCTTTATGAAAATGGAGTTTATTTATCAACCTTTTCACTTCCTCGAGCGTAATTTCACCAACATCATTTTCCTCCTCCCCATGAGCTCCGCTGTTCGCAACACCACCATGAAGATTTCCTTTTACGGCGAGAAGATTTTCAAAATATTCCAACCACCTGTCCACTGATTCTCTAGGATCTATTATGCGTTCACTGAATTATCCAAGTGAATCTTACTTTTTTTACCCTCCCTTCCTAAGATTCTTTATATCTGTACAGAAAGGTTTCGATTCTGCTTGACCTAGCCTTGCAGATTATTACCAAATTCTTCCTAGACTTTTTTTTGGATTCAACAACTACTTGTTTCCCTCCGTTTCTTTCATCTATGTAAAATTCACTGTCTGCATAAGCCCTTGTTTGGAGCTATTTCTGATAAGCCTTCTTTGTACGTTTACAAGCTGCTCTCACTTCGTCATTCCAGCAAGATGTTCGCTTTTTCCCATCTTTACACACAGCTGTTCGTAGGAATTCCCTTTGCTGTTTCTACTACAGCATCCCTGTATCTCAACCACTCTCTTTCCATATCTTGAACCTTTTTACTGTCCACTGTTCGGAAATTCTCGCTAATTATATCTACATACTTCTGTCTAATTTCCTCGTCCTGAGATTTTCTACACTTATTTGCTTTCAGACAGATTTCACATTCTCTATCCTATGTCTAGAGATAATGATTTCACTACAGATCAGATAATGGTCTGTTTGAATGAAACGCGAAAAATCCTTACATTCTTAACAGATTTCCTGAATTCGAAGTCGGTTAAGATATAGTCTATTACGGACCTTGTACACTACCCTCCCATGTGTAGAGATGAATAGCCTTATGCTTGAAGAATATATTTGCAACTGATAAACCCATGCTAGCACAGAAGTCTAGCAGACGCTTCCATCTCTATCAGATTCCATATCTTCCCCGCATTTACCGATCACCCTTTCATATACTTCAGTTCTATTTCCAACTTTCGCATTGAAATCGCACATTAGCATTATCCTATCCTTGCTGTTGACCCTGACTACGATGTCACTCAATGCTTCATAAAAATTGTCAATTTCATCCTCATCTGCACCCTCACAGGGTAAATACACAAAGATAATTCTCGTCCTAATTCCCACATCATTCGCTCGTTTACGTGCCTAACAGAAATTACATTGCGTGAAATAGTATTCTTGATGAACATTCCTACCCCAGACTCTGCCCTTACCTTTTTAACACCCGTTAAGTACACTTTATAATCTCCCATATATCTACTTCTATTTCTATTTCTTTTCTAAGAACATTCATCAAATTCTATTTCGAACTTGTTTATCCGAACCGATGTGGGTAGAGGCATACTTTATTCAAGTGGAAGGAAATGGGTCCAGTTTCCTATGAAAAATCAAGGTATTCTTCAAATAACACTTTCCAATGCACAGTGCTTTGGATGTAATCCAGCTGGAGAAAACAATGGGCCTTATTGTTCCCTTTTTGAGGCAAATGTGTCTCCTGATAGAATTATTTGAATGTACGCCTTTACAATCTCCGGTTATGAAAGGAGTCATTTTCCTTCCTGCAATATTTACTGATGTCCTTGACGTTATTCGTTTGGAAAATGTTGGGTCCAATTGCATATTTGAGGTGGGTTGCTTGAGAGATTCGATTTATATGAGTACATGTGTTTAGTCACTTCCTACCAACGTTTCAGATTAATATGATATATTGTTTTCTTTCTACAAGATATTTTCCCTTGTGCTGCACAAATAGTTCCTCCACTATTAAATCTAAGGCAGTGTGATCGGCGGAGGTGTAATAAAAGTCCATTAATTTAAGTACGTGAATAATGTTATAGTGATGAAAAAATGTGATTTCATAACTCCTGGTAGAAAATATCGAAAAGAATGTTACATCATTTAATGAAACTCTTGGCATTTTGATTATACTTTACCTTCACTACGGCCTTTACCGTTTGATTTACCTTGACATATTAGAGTTCCTCTCCGAACAAACAATAACAATTTTTTACCTTTATATTGATTTATTTTCCTATGTTCCACCTTTATCTAGGTTATTACCTGATAAAACGCATATTCATATTTCGTGTATACTAACCATTCAAAAGGGTTTCTAATGCACCTTTTTATTTGACTTTATTCAATATCTTAAAGATACTGAATTTGAGTTACAGCCAGGGCATCCATTCATAATTATCCACTTCACCGTCCAACAGTAAACCGAACAACCACTTGAGAATTGAGTAACATATAATGCAACGACTCTTTTCTTCTAAAACTTTGCTAGCGGGAATCAGAATAAAATGAATGCCTTACCTGCAGATGTCTTGCGTGCACCACCAGAAAACGATCATCACTGCTGTACGTCGCTAACCCCACAGTCAAAAGATGATAGTCTTTCCTTCTTATCCACGAAACCTGAAATATAAGAATATTTTCTTCGTAACCTTCTGATACCAAGAGTTAATACTATTCCAAGGTAGGGTGAAGGAAATTAGTACTGTTTAAGGGAAGAAATGAAGGGAGTATTTTCTTCCACTTTAAGGTTTCTTCTGGAGAAAGAAAATAATTAGAATGAATCATAATTACTAGAAACAAAATTCATGTTCTGAGACTGACTTCCCGGCTCGGAATATGAGACCTTATGATTATGTGTGCTAAAATGATACTTACTGAGAGATATTTCGGAATATCCTGTCCCTCATGTTCTTAGGAAGGATCTGACTATATCACATTAAATAACATTAATTACTAGTACGTACGTCTTCGACGGTCAAAATTATTATATAATAAGCAATTGAAAATTTTCAATGGTCATTTAATATACCTTGTTGTGTCATTCAACTGTTCCAGAAATAAAACTCAACCTAGTTGGGTTGAACGCAATTACCGATAAAGAAGTTAAACACAATGCATACTGTACATTCAATAAAATGTCAAGGAAGTTCAGTATAACGCAAAATAGAAATGTTCAAGATCATAACGGCAATGGTAAAGACAAAATAGGAATTGGAACTGTTAAAACCAACACTATTAAAACACACAAATGAAGAAGCAATCACAGGAAGCAGACGCGTTACGGTCGACGAGCTAATTAAATCCCTTAAAGGTATCTAGAAAGTAGCAAATTCAAGAATGGAAAAAGGTGTATTTGTAGCGTTTAGATAACAAAATAACGCATATATATAAGATTATTTTAATATACGCGCTATATAATTTAAATATAGCAAGGATTGATTAACTACAGTATTGAAGACGGCAAGAACAAGGCCTTGACCAGAGAGGAAATAATTCGATATAACTCAGCGTCAACATATAATCATTCGTAAACCAATTCTACACGACGTAAAACTGAAATAATAGCAGACGTATTGGTGATCGGATTGCAATTAAGTCGACATAAAGCAATTTGAATGTGAATCTCATTCTAAACTTATGTAAGAAGGCTTTGATAAAGTCAATACGTTACAGCTGATTTCATCAATGTGTTTTATCTTTTCAATTGAGCGATTCGATCGCCATGGCTCTCTAAGAAGACTTGAGGCAGACTATCCGGATGATACCGAGCTGGACTGACACGGCAGAGAGGAACCTGTACCACAGATGACATCTCGATGACCAGCGGGATAGAATGACCCAGAGCTGCGGAGAATGAACAAAAGTTAATATCATTCCGGAAGTGAAGGAAAAAATGTTTCTTATAATAAATGCATATAATTGCTAGGGAGAGAGAAGTATAGCTTATTTGTAGTTAAACATTAGGTGGCATATCGTTATTGCCTTCAGAATGACCTAAATTGTGTTAGATTCTCACGAGTGATGTAGGCCTATTCATTGTATCGATATGAGGGAATAGGTAGTCTTTCTAAGAAACAAGACTAACTCCAGTTAGGGAATGCAATAATATATTGTGAAAATAATATTTCAATGAAATGAAAGAATCCCAACATGTTATGCTATGTCGCATGTGAAGTGATTATGAGAAGAATATTTTAGGATCTTCGATAAAAATCCAGAGTGATGTGTTAATACATGGAGGTTGTACGTTATCGTAAGGCGTTAGAATAATGTTAGATATGGATATGACAGCAGGCAGGAGACATGTTAATGTTAGTTAGGAATATATTGATCCAATGACATAAATGGATGAGAATAAAGTTATTTATGCGTCAAAATAAGTTATATGCACGGAATATTTGAAAGAATAGGAAGTGATATAGGAAGAGGTATGATATGAAATGGGAAATGAAGAAAATGTTATGATGTTATATGAATATAATGAGGAATGATTTGAAGAAATATCTATTGTTAC
Organism: Anabrus simplex; assembly: GCF_040414725.1. Taxonomy (NCBI): domain Eukaryota; kingdom Metazoa; phylum Arthropoda; class Insecta; order Orthoptera; family Tettigoniidae; genus Anabrus; species Anabrus simplex. The sequence continues at coordinate 169,036,219 of NC_090265.1, forward strand.
GATGATATAATAGATGTAATGGAATATTTGAAGGGAAAGGTGAGATTATTGACGCAAACTAGGATCGTATTTGTTTATGATGCAATGACGTTGTTTTACTGTCGAGAATCCATATCCTATGATAGCAATGACGTATTGTAACTTTTACAGAATATTATGGCAGGATAAGTTCATCAAACGAAATCCTTATGAAAAAAAAATGTTTATTAACTTGATCCTTTTGACTTGGTATTTCTACTGTAAAATCGCATTTTCTTAAAAATTGATCATACGTAGGTTAACATGGATGGTTATTACTACTTTAAATAATATACAGTAAATGAATAGATGTTACAAAATATCTTTGAGAATTATATTTCCTACATATTTTATTAATTAGCATGAAATCACAGACTGAATTTGAGACACACTTCACAATCTAATTAGTAGGTTATGTCCAATGATTGATTTATGTTAATGACATAATGTTAGTCATTATTTTAATTTCGAATACCTAGTAGCACATACTTGGTACTGAATAAGAAACTTATCATTTTCCAGAAGCTTAACTTGTAATACTCGTAAAGAAGATGTATAGGTCTTGGCCTAGGAAGAACTAAAAGAATATTGACATTGAGAATAACTAATGTACATAAATAATTGTAATATCTTAACCATTAGTTTCCCATGCAGATATCCATTTATTTTATCACTTTCTTTTATGAATATGAAAGTAACATAATAGTTCATTTCATTTGTGATATAGCAGTGATCTTTAACGATAATTTAAACCTCTATATCAAATGTTAATTAATCGATTTCTGAATTTTAACTGCATAATTTCATTTTCCTTTACCTATATTTTTATATTGTTTGAATAAACAATTAAGATGTATATGAGATATGAAACATTTAGGATGTATATGAGATGTTACTTACAATTTCGAGAGTAATGTAAGGTAAATTGAAATCAAGGTGATTAATTATTAATCTTCTTGCAGCCAAACGATACGTCGGATAGAGACGTCCATCGTGATTAAGGATGGATAAAATATTATTTAGCGTATCGGCGTTTATCTTGATTCCATCTTGATGAACCCTGAGAGACTGGTTGGTATTTCTTTTACGTGACCCAACCTGGACGCATGAAGGGCGTATTATGAATGAAATTACACATTTCACACTCTATAAGGCATTTTAATGGAATCAGAACAGGCACCGTAGTATTTCCTTACAAAACATATTGAGTGTACACTAGTTGCAAATTAGTGAAGTTGTACTTTGACGTCTATGTACCTGCGTAAACTTGAGAAAGCTGCATACAGCTGTCCAAAATGCTGGAGTGGAGATATTTATCCCAAATTTAACATTTTACCCCACGGACCTCTACATTGTGACAATGAAGGCTAAATTTAGAGGAAATGATCTCTATTTAAGAGCGGATCATGTCTCGTGATTAACAAGGGATAAGGGGATAAATGTATTCTGGGAATAAAACACATTCTCTCTGAAGCAGATCCCTTCATAATATTTGTATGAATGAAACAATTATTTGTCCAGTTTCAGTACAATCATTCTCGTTCCGTTGCACAACCCGCTTTGTCAACTTAATTCATCATCGCATTCCACAGAGTGAATTCTAATGTACGTTATATGGTCACCTATCAAACTTGTTAGTTTTTTGGGGAAAGTAGCTACTTTAGAAAATATTGTACTTTCACTTGGATAAAATTAAGAAATAAGAGGATCTCGTACAATAATATTTCAAGTCTGGTTTTGTTGAGTCTCGATAATGCCATTTGGCCTAGTTCTCCGCTGCCTAATTTTAGAAGCTATTCAGTAAAATGATTTGGAGTCATAGAGTAGAATAGCTTTAAAGTGGGGAGGGAGATTGATTAGCTCAGTGCCTTAGCCGTCTGAGATTTGAATGCCTATCAATTCTGGGTTTTCTCACCTCAAAATTCACATGGTGTCAGGATGGACATCCGGCCTTAAAACCCTAGAAAAAACAAAATGAGCCTAGGTGCCCAGCGAACACAGAAAGCATTGTCATAGGGTGAAGAAAGTACATAAAGTAGAATAGTAGAAAATGTTAACGACTGGACAACAGCTGCTCTGTGACAGTGCCAGGCACTGTCGGAAATCTGCCACAAGAAAGATGACCTTTCTATCGAAAGGCAATTCGTTGTTGACTTTGATAATTATGTTGCTTGATGCTTAAAAGATCTTAACATCTAGGTAATCGGCTCGTTATGAATAATAAGTAGCTGATCTACTAATGAAAGAGCGTAATGGGCAGCTATGTTTGCCCAGTCCCGTATTATTAACTTGGCCTGTCTCCTTTCCTCTGCACCTTATGATATCATTCTTATGGTAGATGTAGTGATCTGCGAATTTAGAACCATTATTCTCTCTTTCCTGTGTCTTAACGTTACACACTTCATATTTCTCCAAACGTATCGTTTTAGTTTGAGTTGTTTGACTTTTTTTGCCTTGGTTTACTCTTTTTGTCTTCCTTATGGAATGTTAGTACGTTGGATGGCAAACTCATTTAAAAGTTATTGATTTAACACAAGAAATTCTTACAACCTTTGACGATCCAAGATTGTTCACATAAGACCTCATTCCTTCATGAACGTGATGTTCTCCCGACGGATTTCTGCTGAGTATGGTAGATGTAGCAAAAGCCATGGCGTAAATTCTGCATTCGATCATGTTAGTATAATCTCCTGCACGGTGATAAATATTTGAACAGGAGTCTAGAACAGCCTATTGTATAAAATCCTCCTGTCGTTGCAACAAAGTATTAATATATAATAATGTTATTTGCTTTACGTCCCACTAACTACTTTTTAAGGTCTTCGGAGACGCCGAGGTGCCGGAATTTATTCCCGCAGGAGTTCTTTTACGTGCCAGTAAATCTACCGACACGGGGCTGTCGTATTTGAGCACCTTCAAATTCCACCGGACTGAGCCAGGATCGAACCTGCCAAGTTGGGGTTAGAAGGCCAGCGCCTTAACCGTCTGAGCCACTCAGCCCGGCAACAAAGTATTAGCGTTTAAACCATCTTAAGTATTAATGTTGAAGCCATCATGTTAAACACACATAGAGAGCGTGATATAATATTTTTTTTTTCATTTCCTCCGATTATCTGTGGGACTTAATACAACCTAATGCAAATAGATGGCGATAATGTTATTACGTGCAAGAAAATGCTATTATCAACTCTTTGAAGCGTATCGAGAAAGAACCAAACATACGAAATTCCAGCTCACCAGTACCAACACTCTACTATTGAAGCACCTACAGCGAAGCATCCATGACAAACATTAAATATGCCATACCTCAAAATCACCGAAAGGAGTTTTATCTCGTGCTTATCGATGGAGGTAATGTGTTTTCCTGCACAAGAATGGAAAAATATACAATTAATTCAATTACTAAAAGTAGTATTTTTCGTGAAACGTTTCAAGTACTATGGTCATCATGATTGCATTGTTCATGCAGCCTTTATCTGGTAACCATTTTACTTATTTTACCATTAGGGGATGAAGACATAGATGGGTTAGTCCCCTTTAAACAACAATCTTCTCCACTTTCGGTCTCTCAAATGTTCACTTTTCCCCTTTATACCTGTGGAAGGCCACAGAATGTATGTAGCTCAAACACATGCCTATGCATTTTTGTAGCTGTGTACGTCATCGAGGCGAATATGAAACAATCACTTCGCTGAGAGATATGCATTATTTTTTCCGAAAGTAAAAAATGTTTGGTCGTGAGAGTTACATTGTATGTTCCTTGTAAACAAAAGGTAACAACCTATAGCTGGTACCAATTTCAACTGTTGAAATATCCTCGTTTTCTCAACATCGCCATAAACGACAGAATACGGATTATACATACCGTCTCTGCTGTGCCATAAATGCGAATGTGACAATGCGTCCCTTTCCTTTAAGACTGGTCTCGCCTCCCAGCAAAACATTGATATGCAGTTCATCAGCACAATTCTCGTTGAGTCTTTTCCCTATTACGAGAGTGTAAAGGAAAAGGAACCTTACTGAACTGTACTGTAGGAATGTATGTTAGCGTGGTGTATTTACTCGCTCCTAGAGTGTGATCTATTTTAGGTTCATTTTCCTTTGTACACGCGCATAGCAAAATGAACTTAGCGAAAACTATTCTGATGGACTGCACATCTATATGTGGCTGGGAAGTGTGACCAGTGTTAAAGAACATTGCCACATTTCCAGTTTTGGCACAGCAGCAATGAAATCTTCGCTATTACAGTAAAACTCGTATCTTCCAAAGCTCTTCCTATCCATTATCTTCCTTATGACTGGTCACGTCTCCCAGCCACACATGGATATGCAGTCCATCAGAACAATGTCCGTTGTGTTCTTTTTTCCTATGCCGATGTATGAAGGAAAATGAACCCTACCGTACCGTACCATAGGAAAGTATGTTTGCGTGAAGTATTTACTAACTCCTAGAGTATAATTTTTATAACGTTCATTTTCCTTTACTCGTAAGCATAGGAAAATAAACCCAACGAACATTGTTCTGATGGACTGCATACCCAAATGTGACTGGGAGGCGTGACCAGTCTTAAGGGAAATAATGGATAGGAATAACTTTGTGAGATACGAGGTATTCAATCTAGGCCATCGAAATATGCATACCGAGCTCTATAGCTGCAGTCGCTTAAGTGCGGCTAGTATCCAGTAATCGGTAGGTAGTGGGTTCGAGCCCCACTGTCGGCAGCCCTGAAGATGGTTTTCCGTAGTTTCCCATTTTCACACCAGGCAAATGCCGAGGCTGTACCTTAATTAAGGCCACGGCCGCTTCCTTACACTTTCTAGGCCTTTCCTATCCCATCGTCGCCATAAGAGCTATCTGTGTCGGTGCGACGTAAAGCGATTAGCAAAAAAACAAAAAACGTTTTAATCGTTGAACAGACTGTGGGTTTATAAGGAAACCACACCAGTTTTCTTAAATTTTCTCTGATACCATTGATTTCCTGTAAAATCTGTGGACTATGTATGAAACGACCCTTCATTTTAAACAACTTCTGTTATGAACATAATCTCTCTAACTCTTCACATGACGAAGAAAATTATTACTTTCAGCCGGGTTTCCTATTCTGCATAGAGTGGCCGACAGAATGACAACGAACTTACCTTTTACCATGGCAACGTCACTGAATGCTTCCTGCAAGGAAGAAACATAATATATCTTTCGCCAACATTCCTGTAAACTCGTGTTGTTCCTTGCGTAGAAGGCGAGCGAGACGTCAAGCTGCCATTCTCGGGTTATATGCGGAATAACGTCGGAGGTTATAATCGTCCTCGAATACAACTAAGGGAGGCTGTTAATATTTGAACAGTGCCGTGGAGTGTAGCCCAAAATTTCACAAAGTAAGGATTTTTTCTGGCATCTATATCAATACATTTCTAGGGGTCAACTCAAGACCGTATCAGTGGGTTTTAGCTTTCGTGTCTGTTTGCCTCTTTGCCGGTCTGTTCCACCAACACGGCGAAATGTCTGGATAGATCTCAACCAAACTACATACATTGAGTATACTGATACAGGGGAATGCTTGTATATGCACATGATTTAAAAATTACGGAATAGAATGGGGGTTAAGGGAAACTACAAGAGTTTCTTCCATTTTCTCTTATACTATTAATTTTCTGTAAAATCCGTGCACTACATGTGACACACCCCTTCATGTTAAACAACTTTTGTTTGAGCATCATTTCGCTTTCTCTTCAAATGACGGAGAAAATTACTACTTTGTGCGGGTTTCATGTTCTGCATTGAGTGGCCGACAGACCGACGGAGAACCTACTGGTTACCATGGCAACGTCTCTGGCTGCTTGCCAGGTTAATGTAATTTTATTCAAAATTCATGTAAACTCGTGGTTGTTCCTTGCGAAGAAGGCGAAAGAGGCGACATGCTGCCATTCTACGGGTTACTTGCGGAAATTCGTTGGAGGTTACAATCGTCGTCGAATAGCTCTAAAGGGGCTGTTCATATTTGCACAGTACCGCGGGGTGTAGCCCATGATTTCTCAACATAAGGTGTTTTCTGGCATTTGCTATGAATTTTACAGAATTAAATTCTCTTCTACTTCTGTTTTCCGCTTCAATTCATTACCTCTTTCCAGCCTCTTTAGAAGTAAGTAATAATAAGTCATCCTCTTATCTGTTTACCTAAAAATCTCTACGCATAAATTTCTCTTCTCGTTCTGCCTTCTTACATCCTAACCCACATCATCACAATTTAGTGAGAGACATTTAATTTTACAATAAATTTACTTGGTATTTATATATGCCTATTTGTCCCTTCCAGCTGTCCTCACCTATAACTATTAATTTCATTTTTCTTTACTGTAATACTTTCTTCTTTAATTACTCCGTAGGTATTCCAGTGCTAATTAAGTAACTCGAACACTCTTTGCTTTGAGGAAAAATTCCAAGCTCTTCAAATGTATAACTTTTTGGCCCCGGAACTTGTCGGAATATTGAGGCGATTGCAATGATGGTGCACACCTTCGTTTCGGGATAATTGGTAGCTAAATGGTACCTCATATCACAAAACAGAATACACGATCGAGAGATCTGCAAGTTTAATCCTATGACATATTACCGTACCTCGATCCCTTATACGTTATATAGAGCTGAATTTCTCAATTTTAATTTTGTACTTTTTACACGCATATCTTATCGTTTGGCATACTTATAGGAAAGAATCATCAAGTGTGGTACGCACATTGACACGACCAGTGGTCTTATGTTAGCCAAATTTCGTGATTCCAGCTGCTGCATAATTATCCGTAAAATAATGTAATGTGTGAAAACTGTACCAAATGTCACACTATTTAATGTTTCTAACTCACTCTAACTGATAATTATAGGAGATACGAGAAAATGCCATCAGACAAGCCGTACCGTTTAAAGCAGTAAATCTCTAAATGTAACTCTGCAGTAGGAAATGTGGCCTGCCGTTATCATCGAAATTTCCCCAAAGGTGCACCTTACATCGGAAGAATTTATGGGGTCCTCCCGGCTTTGTTTCACGTATAGTGCTAAGAGACATGCAAATGAATATCGTCGCTGCCGGGACAATACCTCCTATGTGAATATTTTTGCTTAGAACTTTGGCCGGTAAGATCCTGTCATCTAAGGTGCAATATTGTATGCATATTGTCAAGGCATTTTCGCTCTTCATAATGTATGTGCTGCGGGTCAGTATATCTCCTAATATATTATCCCTTTCAGACCTGAAAGAAAACTGGAGGTGTGAATTTTTGTTTGTTCGTCAAGAACTGACTAAAATGCTCCTCAACACACATATTAATAGTTTATTTTACAAAATAAAAACTAACATCCGAAAAACAGGACCCACACAATTGTGCGTATCAAAATTCAAAACCTCGTTGTATCACGTACGATGGTGTAGCTTCACTACGTTCACTAACCAATGTACACACTTCATTGAATATACTCCGGTATTCAGTAAAGCTTCTAGATTAATATAAACGCAGTAAATAAATACTTACTTTCGGCACTACTGCTTCCTGCCATCTCGCCGATCAACTGTGCTTTTTAAACTCTTCTTCCTTCGCCATGGCGGTCAAGCGCATACTAAAATCAATTGAAATACACGCCACGTGTCCTGCACAATCACTGCAGTCCGGTGTAGCGCCGAAAAAACATCAAATACGGTCAGGGATAACTAAAATATGAACCCGCACAATTGTGCGTACTCGGTCTGAAAGGGATCACATAGGAGGTTTTGTCCCGGTAAGACGATATAATCTTACTCACTGCGTGTACAGTAACTTACGTAGGACTCCGTATACAAGGTAGAAAACCGTAGCGAAGCACGTGTATATTTCCTAGTCCATAATGCAGTGTTGTCCTTACAATCTTTATAAATCTCTGGATATAGCCGAATATTTGAACCTCAGATCTCCGAACAATGCAGACGCTCATTCCTGCTGTAAAATGGACTGAGGCACAGGAGTTGAAAATAATCTCTCACAAAATAACCAGATTTCCAATATGTGCATACATATTGACGACTGCAGTGTATTTCTTTTTTGCCACACTTCATTTTCATACCGCTTCCTTTTGGCCATAGGAGTTTTAAGTGTTACATTAAATGGACTAAATTCATTCCAGACGAATATGTATGATCTTGGGGGTTTTCTCAAACAGTGCACCATTCACTGTTTGACTGTCACATGGGATATCGATGGCTTTCTTTAAAAACCTCGTAAGTACGAATACTCTTCCTATCCTTATATTCCTTAAGATTCGTCACGCCTCCCAGGCCCATATTTATATGCAGCTCAAAAGAATAATTTTCGTTATGGTCATTTTCCTCTGCCTATTCGTAAAGGAAAATGAACCTTAAATACATTATGCTGTAGGAGTGTGTAAATTTGCCATGCAATCAACATCCCTACAATACGGTACGTTAAGGTCTATTTTCCTTTAGACATTAGCAAAGGAAAATGAACACAGCGAAAATTATTCTGATGGACTGCATACAAATATATGACCGGGAGGCGTGGCCAGTCTTAAGGGATATAATAGGTAGGAAGAACATTTGGACATACGAGGTTTTAAAAGAAAGCCATCGATGTGTTCTGGAGTGTCACCTGAACAGTTGTAATGTGGATCTCTCAAAGTCATTATATCAACTTACTATACAGGAAATCCTACACATAGGAACTGTTCCTTACAATCTTCAGTAATTTCGTTTCGTAATTTCTGTGTTCTTGAATGTAGCGTCTTCAGCGCAAAATGTGATTAGAAACTTAACAAGAGATCTATCATGAAGTGTCTCAGGTAGCCTAGGCATCACTGAGGAGCTATACTAGTGAAATGGGCAGTGAGGTAGTTTTCTGTTGGCTTTCTCATCAGGCTTGTACGTGCTGTTACACATTAGTCTGCCAAGCCCATCGAAATACAGTACATACACCGACCGACCTTATAGACACACTTCAACATATTGCCTCACAATGACTATTTGTATGTGAAGTTGTGTTATAAGCAATACCCATACATCAGTCGCTCTCAGATCGCCAAAGCCAAGGAAAAGAAAAGGAACAATATTTATCTAGCCCATACCAAGAGTCTGTACACTGTAGCTTACCTGGCCTGGATCTGGGATATAAACCAGTCATTTATATACTGTTCTAAAATCTTAACCCTAATATGAGGAGCAACCAGTTAAACCGTGTAATGTCCATCAATACTAGTTTTTCAGGAGAAGTGAAAAACTGATAGCTCCTGAAGTATTCAATAAATACAATTAGACTTTCATTCACTTCAAATTGATGGTACCTACTTAGAACAGCATAAAATGAATATTTACCCGAAGGAATTCAACAAAGACCAAAATCACTTTTTTTAAACTGGTTCAGAACAAAATTTTATTATAGGAAGAACATTATTGTTGGTTTCTCATTTATTACATTCAGGAATTTTATGAAAGGAAGCTGAGATGAAACACTGTCATTAGTAGACATAAGTTCTGATTCAGTCATCCGTGTGGACAATATACGATTTGTTTTAACCGCTCACTTTCAAGATGTTATATCAATGTTACAGTATACAGATAGATGAAATCAGAATGCGGTAACGCGTAGAGCACAAAAAACATTGCATTAAACTGCATCAAACTCAATTTAGTCCAGAGGTGGACAGTGTATGCTTTCATTGGTTGCTCTTCATACACACTCTTAAAGTAGGGTTGCAGTTATTCAGAATATTCAATCAAAAAACACTCGGCTCGAGATAGAGTGACCGAGCTCGATAGCTGCAGTCCCTTAAGTGCAGCCAGTATCCAGTAATCGGGAGATAGTGCTTTCGAGCTCCACTGTCGGAAGCCCTGAAAATGGTTTTCCGTGTTTTCCCTTTTCACACCAGGCGAATGCCGGGGCTGAACCTTAATTAAGGCCACGGCCGCTTCCTTCCAATTCCTAGGCGTTTCCTATCCCATCGTCGCCATAAGACCTATCTGTGTCGGTGCGACGTAAATCAAATAGCAAAAAAAAAAAAAAAAAAAAAAAAAAAAAGACAGAGAGATAGAGTGATTCATGCGTTCGCAACAAACGTTCTTCAACAAATAATCCGTTTGTCAGTTGTGTTGTTCTCCATATTATTAACAAGAAACTACATTCCTTTACGCCTTCTTCGCGCGTTGTTTTTAACGACAGTGCTCCAAGCTTCCATTTACTAGTTCTACAGCCATACACACACACTTGAGGAATTTCGTCTGGAGAACTTACAAAACACGAAATATTGTCCTGTCTTAGAGCTCAGGTCTCGAACTCGTCATGTGGAGAATGCGAAAGGAATGCTACTGTACTGCATAACAAGGCGTGGTGGTGACGAAGTGGGGGACAGCGTTGTAACATACTTGGCATTCCTTCTTGTAAAACAGTTAGCTATCGCCATTTCTTTAACAGGCAGGTATGTGTACCAAAATAATAAAGTACGTACCTGAAATAGTTCTCAAATGAAATAACTTAGAGCAAACAAAGTGTTAGACATTGAGAAATGTTCATAATAACACATTTTAAGTATTCATATTCCTCTAAATGCAAGTACAAGCTGCTATGTATAGTTTAATCTGCATACTTAGCAATTTCAAACCCATAAGTAATTATTTAAAAATCAGTTTCTTTCTTTATACCATAAACTACATTACAGAGACGCGAGAAGTGCTTCTCGAAACTGAGTAAACTTAGTTAACTGTTACAGATGTATCGTCTGCGTCAACAAGAGGGGCAATAAGTTAGGGTAATATTGTCACTGGTTTCTCATAAAGGCCATTAGAGTTCGATTCCAAGTCAAAGCCTGTAGAAGTTTGATGGTCATGTTTCTGTGATCACGTTAACAACATTCTCCTAAAACTACCATCTTGTCTTTTATTCGTGTAATAGTAATAGGTTTTTACTGTGTACAATCCTAAGTTATTTAATGATAATAATAAGAAGAATAATTGAACCGGGAGGTACACCTCAACTCCGCTCATTCAAAATCTGCGCCTTAATAAACTCCCCTATCGATCAAAAAGTGAAACTAATGACACAACAAGTTGGAACTTTAATCAGAAAATAGCTCCACTGAAATATTAAGTAATTGTTTTGTTGTGGAGTTTCCTAAACTGACTGAACTTCTATTTGTTTTGTTTTGCTACACATCAAGAAGTTCGGACATTTTTCTACAGACGAATCTACTAAAAACTATGATCACGCAATCTGGTTCAATGTGGAAGAACTTATAACTTAAAGAAGTTTTGTACTTCTAGGTTTTCCATAACTGATCTATGTTCATTTATTCTTGGGATGGCAATATTTTCCTTTCTTTCCGCCAATATTGAATCTAGCCAATCACGAATTTTTGTAATTAATTTTCAAACAATCCCGCATTTCTTGTTCACTTTGACTCTGCCAATAAAAATTAAGAGGGTGTGTCCAGATTAGTGTGGAATGCTCTCGAACCTTCCCTAAGAGTTTATAAACTGCGGATTTTCACGTTTTCTGGCCAATTGATCGTCGTCCTTCTAAGTGTGTGTGTTAAGGCAGGAGGCTAGGCAGCCTCTTTCGTCGGCCAGGAGAACATCTAGAAGGTAATGGCCACATAACTTCATTCTTTCTTGCCACCTCCGCATCTTTATTCGAGGGGAAATTCAGAATATTTATTCATGTAACAGTACTTTTCTAAAATGTAACTTATCTTTGGACTAATGTAAAAACTCATAAATCCTTAGCTGTAAATCGGGATAGAGAGTAGGTTACCCTCTCTAGCTCCCCTTCATCTTTGTTTGAGGTGCCTACGTTTTCACAACCTTTCGTTTCTGTAATGTATTAAAGTAATTTCCATGCGAGCTACCTCAGTAAAGTGGAAATATCCCCAGTTTCATCGAACAAGAACCCTGCAGGATTTTATATTTCATTATCTGGAGTGCAGGGTATGCCTCCATTCAGTTTGTGTTTCGGGCCGTTTTACTTAACCTGTTCTTCTTCGCAAAGGGCCTATAGGTTGGGTACGAGATACCCCTGTTTCAGTTTTGTAAGTTGGGCCAAGGAAGGCCAGAGAGTGTAAGATTTTTGATGTTGCCTCCAGTAGGCTGGAAGAAACGGAGAGCATTTTAGCTCTTTTCAAAGTTTTGTAATTGTGAAGGGTGCCTCTGGAAGGCTTGAAACTGTAATTGAGGGAGCAAGTGCTCCTGATTTAGGGGATTTCTGCCCTTGACTTAAGAGTTCCTTTTTTAAGTTTTGTAAACTGGATCCGGTATCTCTGGAATTGTAAACTACGGGCTTTAAGCCCGGAATCTGCAAAGTTCACTGATCTTGGATTTTTCTAGTCTTGTTTCAAGATTGCTTTTGTACCTGATATGCCGTTATGTTCACTAAGTGAAAAAATGTTAAGTTGTTGTTTTCTGAAGAAATATAACCTTCAGTTCAAATTTTAAATTAATTTTGATATTGCCATTCATCCCGGCATCTTCTTTAACCTCTTTCTGCTCCACGGGTACCCCCGTAGCATTAATAATAATAATAATAATAATAATAATAATAATAATAATAATAATAATAATAATAATAATAATAATTTGTACGTGCCGGTGGTGTAGTTGGATAAGCCAGTAGTAAGTCCTTGTACCGCTCAATCTACACTAAGTCGTCGTGTTAAGGCATTTGGCATATTTAAGTTGTGTGGAGAATTTGTATGTGATTGCGTTGTAACCAGTATTGTGCTACAGTACTTCTAGTGGAATATTTTTTTGGATTTTGGATGAATTTATAAGTGATTTGTAATAACTTTACTCTATATGTAAGGGAACATTTTAATCTGTGGAAATTGTGTGTTAAATTTATTTGTTTATAAATATCTTACGGTACTCGTATGCCATTTGTAACAGCCAAGTCCTTTTCTGTTCCTTGTTTTAACGTATTACTTTTATTCTCCTTTCATTGTATTGAAACTCCCTGTTTCTATATAATTTCTTGTAGTGAAATTGTTTCTTTTATTTTGTTGTTGCAATGTAATTTATGTTTAAATTTTACTTGTGTAAGGATATCTCCTAATTGCAATGTATTGGTTAATAATAATAATAATTACAATAATCTAACCTCATTTAAATTTTTCAGGCATTTGGTAAGGGTAAACTGAAAGGCGAATTTGATATAGAGTAATCTATATGCGCCAACTTCATACCCTCCATTATTATTATTGTTACTAATAATACAGGGATGTACTGCCCAGGAATTAAGTTTCTTATCCTCCCAAGATACGAGTATAGTTCCAGAGTTAGGTTGCTTAAAATATTGAATTTATATTTACGTTGAGTGCTCACATGACAGAAGGACGTCATTCGGAAAAAAATGTTTGGCCATTGAAATATCATGTACTTAGGGAGAAATTGACTTTAGTGAAGCTTGGAAAACATATTTACTCAATCATCTTTTCTGATCAGTCTTATAAGTTGAGTTTGATCTTGTATTTTAATGAGGTGTTGTAAGTTCGCGTAAGAAGGGAATTCTCCCTCGTGTAACTGAAATATCCTCAGTGATACTGCTGATTATTTTGGAATACGCTCATAATATCTTACTTTATTGCATAGATACAGCGGACAGGACTTAATCCTCGAATGATGATGTTTCATAAATAAATCTAGAGCGAATTCTCGTGAGAAGTTTCCGTTTCTCATTAGAATCACCAAGCACTAAAAGTTTCTTTCTTGTAGACATTCATTAGTTTGTTGATATCTTCCATATTGCCTTTTGAGTGAGTTATATGGACTTCTTCATACACGACTCTTTGGCATCACAACGCGCCCTAATTCCTTGTAAGAAGCTTATGGCCCACCACTGCTTCTACCGGCGCTAACGAACCCAGCTGGAAATTTCTTCCTCGTGCTGTTCAGCGCTCGTATATTACTAGTTCCATTTATATAAACGTCAGAAGAACGGAACGCTACGTTCAAGTAAAATATATATCTCGCGAGTATTTTATCTAAAAGTTAAAACTAATAGTTAACACAAGACAATTTTAGAGAACCAGTTGTTCTTTTTTGCTGTGAATGTAGTCAGTATATTCGCTGCTTATGAAACAGTGTCCAGAAGCTCCCTTATTCATGTTAAATATTGTCAATAGTAGTGGAGCAACAGCGGTTCTAAAACAAAGTTTGCTGAATCAGCATTTTTCCCACGAGGTAATTGACCCCTGGCAGTCATTGACCCCTAGCATACATACTACTGTCCCAGCGTAAGAGAGGAAGCCTAACCTTACAGTCCCCATCATGTGGCCTAACCTCACTTTTTCGGCGAGATGCCCTTCCCGACGCAGATTTTGCATTTGAGAGCAAGCCAAACCTTACAGTCGCCATCTTGGAGGAGTCTTACCAAAATTTTACGGCCAAATTCCATTCACGAAGCAACAGTCGCCAACTTGGAGTGGCCTAACGTAACTTTTATGGCAGCTGCCCTTCCCGACACTATCTTGTCAGACCCCCTTCCAGACGCCTAACCTTACAGGGTGGCGAGATGCCCTTCCGGATGTCACCTTGTCAGATGCCTTTCCCGACACCCTCACAGTTAGATACCCTTCCCGTCGCCATTTCGGAGGGGCTTAACTACACAGTCGACATCTTGAGCCTGGTTGTATGGCTAGAAGCCATTTCCGACGCTACTCTGGAGATGCCCTTCCCAAAACTATTGTCTGGTGTGAAAATGAGAAATCATGGAGCGCCATCTTGCAACATGCCCTCCTCGTCGCGATCTTGGAGGGGCCTAACCTTACAGCGCATATTTTTATGGCTAGAAGCCCTTCCTGACGCCATCTTGCCAGACTCCCTTCCCGATGTCATTGTGACAATAGGAAACCATGGAACGCTATCTTCGTAGATGCCCTTTTCGACGCCATCTTGGAGGTGCCAAAGCTTACAGCACATCGTTTACGGCTAGATGCCCTTCCCGACGCCATCTTGGAGGGGCCATTTTGATGGGGCCTAACCCCACGTGTCCATCCGACAGACAAATAACGTGTCGTTACAGCGTGAGTGATTTGAAACAGGTCAGCTCAGGGCTTATCCGTCTCTATCCAACAGACTACTTAGTTCCGCAGCCTGCACATGGCGTTTCACCACTATCCGACTGACGGACTCCAATTTGGAGGGGGCCTGGTCCAGTTTAAGATTTTAGGTCTCCATCCGTCGGACAAATAACGTGACGTTACAGCGTGACCTGCCCCCTTCTGATGAACAGGGCTCAAGCAAACTGTGCAGGTTCTCTCCTGCTACAGAGGATCGGAAATGCATTGAACTGTGACCTCTCAAGATGGCGATATGACTAACAATTTTTTGAATGCGTATATATTTTCGTGTTTAGAACATACATGGTCTTACCTTGCTCATAATTTCTCAAATATAATTGTATTTTGTAACTAACAGTAAAGATTTGCACAGTCAGCATACAATCCCCTTGTGTTCTCAACAGAGAAACTTACCTTGATTATAAATACATGCCAGGTGAATGAGGAGGGCGAGGTGAGGGAGAGAAATAAATAATCGAAATTGACACACAGGCAACCTCGAAGCAGACGATAATGACATTCTCAAACCTGCACAACTAAGTAGTCTGTCGGATAGGGACCGATAAGCCCTGAGCTGACCCCTTTCAAATCACTCACTCTGTAACGTCACGTTATTTGTCTGTCGGATGGAGACGTGAGGTTAGGCACCACCAAAATGGCGACAGAGAAGGGCATCAAGCCGTAAAAGCAAGTCATCAACAAAATGGTGACTAGAATAGGCCCCTTCAAAATGGCGACGGGAGGGGCGCCCCACCAAAATGGCGTCGGGATGGGCATCTAGGAAGATAGCGTTCCATGGTTTCCTTTTTTCACAATGGCGTCGGGAAGGGCATCTCGCAAGGTACCATTGGGAAGGGAATCTAGCCGTGAAACTATGCGCTGTAAGCTTTGACCCTTCGAAGAAGGCGTCGGAGGGGCATCTAGCAAGATAGCGTTGCATGGTTTCCCATTTTCACAATGGCACGGGAAGGGCATCTTGGAAGATGGCGTTCCATGGTTTCCCATTTTCACACCAGGCAACTATCATAGTGCCAGGTTGGCCATCTCGCAAGGTAGCGTCGTAAAGGGCATATAGGCATACAACTAGGCTCAAGATGGCGACTGTGTAGTTAAGCCTTTCCAAAACGGCGACGGGTAGGGTATCTAACCGAGATGGTGTCGGGAACCTATCTGGCAAGATGGCGTCGGAAAGGGCACCTCGGCACCCTGTAAGGTTAGGCCCTGCAAGGTGGCGTCGGGAAGGGATCTGGCCGCAAAACTACGCCCTTGTCGTCGGGTAGGGCATCTGGCCATGACATTGAGGTTAGGCCCCTCCAAGATGTCGACTGTTGCGTTGGGAAGGGCATCTGGCCCTAAACGTGATGTTGCACTCCTCCAAGATGGTGACTGTAAGGTTTGGCTTGCTCTCTTATGCAAGATCAGCGTTGGAAAGGGCATCTCGCAGTAAAATTGAGGTTAGGCCCCTCCAAGGTGGCAACTGTAAGATTAGGCTTGCTCTCTTATGCAAAATCCGCGTCTGGAAGAGCATTTCGCCGTAAAAAGTGAGGTTATACCGCTCCAAGATGGCGACTGTGTGGTTAGACCTGCTCTCTGACGCAAAAATCCGCGTCGGAAAGGATATCTGGTCATAAAACAAGGTCCTATGTAGTTAGGCCCCTCCATGATGGCGACTGTGAAGTTAGGCTCGCTCTCTTACGCGAAATCCGGTGTGGAGTGTATGTATGTATACTAGGGGTCAATAACCATGCCAGGATTCAATGACCTCATGGGATTCAGCGCTGATTCAGCACACATTGTTTTAGAACTGCTGTTGCTCCACTACTGGCAACAACACACCTTCTTGAAAAATCAATCCCACCGAAGTGTAGGGATATAAGGGTTACAAAAATTATGAAAAAGCATTTGGTGTGGTATTCAAACCAAACAACTAAATCTAAGGTATAAGAAACACAGGATATATATTGTTAAATTAATGCTAATTTATTCCAATTACCAGTAAAAATTATTAGTAATTATGTTTTCCTCATACGAAACTGCTCTCGAGGGTAAAGTACATAGAAAAGCAGAGCGATTTTGAAGTGATTGTGAGGAGGTTAATACCTAATTATGCAACAGGTAATGGAAGGCGATAGAGACGTCAAGCCTCTATTCTGCGGGATATTTGCGGAATACCGTTAGAGGTTACCACCGTCTTCCAATAGCACTTAGCCTTTCGAAAAACATGTCAACAGTACCGCGAAATGCAGCCCATTATTTCACATCGCAAGTTGTTTCCAGGCATTTGCTAAAAATTTTGCTGTATTTCTCTTCTACTTACGTTTTCTGCTTTAATTTCTTGTCTCTGCCTTGCCTCCTTAGACTTCAGCAATAACACCATAAGTTATCTTCTTATCTAAGAATCCCTGCTCCTAAACTTCTTGTCTGTCACCACTTTCTTAAATCCTTAACTGATATTATCACAATTTAATGAGGGACATTAGATTTTTACAATACTTCAACTTGGTATTTACATTTTAGTCCAACCTGGCTGTCCTCAGTTATTATTAATGTCAACCTTCCTAACTGTAATACTTTCTTCCTTCATTTCTCCGTATGCATGCAAGTTCTAATCCCGAATATCAGAATCACTTTGAGGATTAAGTCCAGAATGTTCAATTGTGTAAAGTTTTCTTCCCGATATATATCTACTTGTAAATGCTGAGGCAATTTTAATAAAAGTGCAGGCCTTCATTTCGGCGTAATTGGTGGCTAATGAATAAGTCATACCACAAAATAGATAGCACAATCGCAGTTCAATTTGGAGAGATCTCCAAGTTTTTTCCTATGACCTTTTATTATATATCGATTCCTTATAGGTTAGATATAGCTGCATTTCTGGATTATAATCGAATCTCCCCAACTAGATTTTGACTGGCATTAGAAAACAAGTGTCCTGTATTTATAATAGAAACTCCCCGTCTCCGCTGTGAATGGCAGTAGGCAAGTAAGCTTGCCGTTATAATAGGAACTGCCGAAATCAATTGGAATGGCAGTAGGAGACGTGGCTTCCCATTATCGTCAAAAATTTCCAACGCGCACCTTACATCGGAAGCAACGTATCGGGTCTTCCCCGTGGTGTTTCTCGGATGACGCCACGAGACATGCAGTTCATAATAATCTTACTCACTGCGTGTACAGTAATTTACATAGACATACTTATACAATGCAAAATACCCGTAGAGTATTACGGGTACATTTGCTAGTATTGTATACATTGAGTAAGTATGGAGGTAATTTTAATGGCTGTGTAAAGTTCTTCGGCTAGGTTTCAATTTTGTCGAATAAACACCAAACATGTCACCAGAAGTCGTTTAAATGCCAACATCGTACGAATTGAGTGCCGAATGGATTACTCTCTACCCTTAAATGGATCGGTACAGCGAAAAGCTGTTTAGCCTTATAGGCACTGGATGAATATACTTATTAATTATTAAAAAGTTAATAATAGTAGCAGTAAACAGTGAGTTGGGTTCACAGATGTTCATGTAGCCATAATCATACATTTAGGTGTCGGTAGGTCCTAACGCTACAATCAACAGTTATGAAGGTGGACCTTCGTGGCAAATATGCAAACTCTGCATTTGTCTGAGCAGCGTCAAACTACTAGCAAACTATTATTAGTAATGATAATAACAATATTGTTAATAATATGCCTCACCTACTGTGCGCAGGCATTTCAATCTGACGGCATTTAGGCTGTTATCATGTTAACTCCACGTTCCATTTTACTCAGTCTGATGTTAGAAAAAAGGATGCCTGTTAGACGATCTTCGGCCAGGTTTCAATTTTCAAGTCGGATAAACACCAAATATGTCACAAGAAGTCGTTTATATGCCAACATTTTACGACGTGAGTGCCTAACGGATTACTTTCTACCCTGCAGAATTACGAATATTTCTGTGATGTTTGACCTCACGACCTTGAAATCCATGGGCCGACACTCTACCACTGATTCATAGATGGATCTAAAATAATGATAATAATAATAATAATAATAATAATAATAATAATAATAATAATAATAAAATACGATACCCTCTGGATTGTGTCACACAATTCAACAATATTATGAAAATTAATATATCCATGCAGGATATCTCATGACTCATGAGAGTCAGTACTTACCTTCGTCACTTAACACTACATAGGCTAGGCCCTATGTAATCGGTGAAGAAACCAAACCTCGTATGTCACAATGTTCTTCCTATCCATTGTTCCTCTTAATACTGGTGACGCAGGTGAGTGAAGGATAATGAACCTCACCGTACCGCATTGTAGAAATGCGTGTTTGCATGATGTATTTACGCACTCCTACAGTGTACTGTATTTAAGACAGGTTGCTTTAGTTGTTCGCATAGGAACAAGATATACGAAGTATTATTTATTCACCGGCAGTTTATATCGCTCCTTCATTTCTTATCAGTCTCCATTCCTCACCTTGCGTACTTGTGATGCTGAGAGCAATATTGTTTCCATGTCTTGAATACTTCCTTTAGCACTCTTCTATCATGTTACCAACTATTAACAGAATTTACACTGAAAACTCTCGATCGGCATACTGTCTGACACAACACGTAATTGCAGAAGATGTTTACATCCCCGAGTACAAGATCGAAAGGAATAAATTACGGCTAGTTAGTTAGTTAGTTAGTTTTATATACTGTACACTTTGCCAGTAGATTGGTGATCATTAATGTTATTGTGGTGGGTATGAACAAGAACATTCGCTACAAATTACCCTTGTCACTTGTCACTTTCCAAATAAATCAGAGCTACCTAAGTTTATTGGCAAAATGAATATTAGGTAAATATTAACTTCTTCCTTACTTATTGTTTTCCAGCTTCGAATGTATCGTCCCTGAATCAGGTAATCTTCTTTCTGTTATATATGAGACACTGTGTTTAATGTTTTATGCTAAGATACTTTAGTACTTCTCCATTTGCAATATTCATAGCAATATCTGTGAGTGTTCTATTTCTACCACTAATTCTTTGTCCCTCAAACAAAATAACGGGCTCAATTTCAATACAGAGTAGATTCATGCACGTTATTCGTGAGATACATTCTTGGAATATTTGAACCTCAAGGTCTACCTTTCTTAGCCAGCGTAGTGGTAAATACTGCTCTATCAGAGGGAAGACTGTTAAATTTTCAAGAGGAGACGAGTCGTAACCAGATGAGCTACTGTAACATCCAACCTTGTAATTTTGTATGACTATTGATGTCATCATAATGGTCCTGATACCTCAGTTTTTACGTGACTGTTGATATCATTATGACCTTGATACTCGAAGTTTTACGCGACTGTTGTCTCCGTGATTATGGTCTGTGTACCTAGAGTCTTTCGTCGAATCTAATCACAGTGATTCAATATTTCCTTTCTAGTATTTAACGTGTACTACCTTTAATCCGAACCACGGCCACATTCGTGAGAATCCACTGACTATGTTACTCGACTATCATGCTCCCAATGCGTCATATGAGTTTATTAAATATCTACGATTGCAGTTTAAATAAGATGCATTGTGAAATTGACGCCATTCGTGAAACTTATGGTATACCACCGTCATTCTGTCACCCTACTCTCTTTGTGCACGTCAAACTATTTCTTTCCTTCTCTTCAAAGCATAAGCGTGAACAAACGCTCACCTTGCTCTTAACTGTAGTAAAATTATTCATTAAGATTATTTAAAATTCCGCTTCGTTAATCAAAGCACGCAACATTGAGGTGCTTGTTGCAGGTAATAGCGTCATTTATGTGCTACCTAGAACATGGCGTCTGGACGCTGCCTTGCGTGACTGCGGTCCGGAAGACGGTCCTGAAATAATGACAAGGCTCGCCGCCGGCGTGTCCGATTCATCTAGCCTACTTACGTTCCATGACCATAATAAACATACAGAGAGCAATAACACGTTACAAACCAGAAATATTTCATAACATGACCGTAGGGTCGACTACATTGTGTCGCCAGGATTTGCTTGATTTTAGCTCAATAAAATTACAGGACAGAAGCCGGCATAATAATATTTACGAATTTTTTTAAAAAAAATATGTGACCTAGACACAAAAATAATATGAAAAACAAAATTACAATAAATAGAGGTACTACTGATAGCCGAAAGGCGGAGTCGTTGGTTTCCTAACAAGGTGGCCGGGGTTTGAATCCCGGCCAATGCATGTGGGATTTTTGGAACGTAAAATCATATCCCTGTTGTCACACGTAAAAGTAGGTTTTTGCTTGATTTTAATCTTAATCTTCCTAGTCTACTTCTCATTCCTCGCGGTCACAAGTTGATGATAATTTGGCCAAGTTTTCCGGTCGGTTCTCTTTCCTGACGCCGAACCCTTCGCGGAGGGATGGATTCACTATTGGGTGTTTCTATGGTGGTTGTTAGTGTGGTGTGTTAGATGTACTGTATAAGAAAAGAGTTGTTTTAAGACGACCACAAACGCTTAGTCCCTAAGCCAGGGGAATCAGCCATATTTTGTAGTTCAAATAACCGGCCCGACCGGACATCTGAATCGTGGGCCCGTACAGTGACCATTTAACCAAAGAGAAGGGGTAAATGCTAACATTTAATAATAATAATAATAATAATAATAATAATAATAATAATAATAATAATAATAATAATAATAATAATAATAATAATAATAATAATAATAATAATAATAAATTCCTTTTTATAATCAAAGGCATTTCCATTTCCAGCATCACTGAAGACACTCTGGTTAATTTAAAGGTTTATCCAGGGTTACAATGCTGGACGTGCTCTCTGCAGCCAGGGGAATTTTCAGGGGAACATGCCAACCCGTATTATACTGGGAGTCTAATGACACCCCCTGGGCCCTGTTTCATAAAACATCTTTCACTAATATTATTAGTAAGAAACCAATAATATTAACTAATAATATTAGTATTATGTTTCATAAAATTATTAGTTAATAATAATAGTTATTAGTTTATGAGTCAAAATTATTAATAGATGTTCCTAATAATATTAGTAAATTGTTTCATAGTCAACATGACTAATAAAAGACACTCATAATATTAGGATTATTTCCATGAGTGTATTTTGATTCATAATTCATATTATTAGTGAAACCAAAGTGAGCGGTATTTTAATATTTCCGCATAAAATCATGAAGATCACTGAAATGGTCGATTCTGATTCAAATAGTGATAAGGAACGAGTGTAGGTATTCACCGTTCAATAAATGTTACGTCAAAAACAGCCTGTACTAACATGTAACAATTATGAATACCGTTACAATGGGAGATTTAGGTTAGATTACATAACTTTTGAGTATTTGCTTGATATGATTGGTAGGTAATAGAAGGTTCCACTGCAAGGAATGAAGCATAACCTTAAAATAGCAGCTTCGCATTGCACTCCACCGGTTGGTAGTGATACACAGTATCATTGTGTTTCTCTAGTGCAGTTCTGCTCAGACACTCCAAGTATCTTTTAAATTCTTGGCTTATATCACCAGTAAACCAAGATGATGCTGGTGATGATTATTGTTTTAAGAGGAAGTAGGCTACAACTAGGCAACCATCATCTAATAACACTAATCAGATAGAAAAATGGAAAGCATCCGACATGTTGAAAAATTAAAGTATCGGCTAAAGAAAGAGAAGGGCCACGAAGGGCGTGAAAATGAAAGACTCTCTCGGCCTCGCAACCTAATACTGTCAGGATCGGAAAAGAACAAGAGTTGAACAAGGGAGGTCAGAAGGGTAGATTAAAATGAGCCTGGCAGAAGTAAGTTGAAGCAATGGCAGGACTCATCTCAGTGCCCCATGTTTGCCAACACACGCTCCCAAGTTGAGAGCCCTGGGACACCTTAGGTCACCTCTTACGACAGGCAGGAGATACCGTGGCTATTATTCTTCCGCCCCCACCAACAGGGGTAGTAAACAAAGATTTTCCTAGTCCATCACAACAGAGAATTTTAAGAGCACATGAAATTAAAAAGTAAAAGGAACAAGGATTGTTATAGTGTGCAAAAGGCTGCGAATAGTTGAAGCTTTAACTCAATCACTTTCCGCAAAGACATTTTCTTCTCACATTATTTTTACTTCTTTTATCCATTTTCATATGAATTGAAGTCACAACAACGAAAATATCAAGTGAGCCTTTTGAACATTTGGATTAATAGTCGGTTGTAATCAAGCATTAGCCTACTGCTAGGAACAAACCCAAACGGAGAACATATGCAACAGACCGATTCTAACCTCCATTCAGCTGACTAATGAACTAATATTGTACCGGGTGGTACACCTCCACGCCGCTTATTTAAAATTTGCGCCAATTGAAACTCCTCTGCTGGAGGAAGTCTGAACTTTATCTACGGTATTAATTTTCAAGTTTCTCAGAAGATGTCACTACTTGGAAATTTTGGAGTTTTTGAACTGGGTCATTTTTTATGTACTTTTGTTTTACCTGTAGTAAGAAGTGTGAACTTTCTCTTCTAGAGGACACTACTGAAAAACTACAATGGTGCACCCTAGTGCGAAGTGAAAGAACTGTTTTTTGGAGAAATTTTTATTTTAAAAGTTTGTTTCTTGTTAAATTTCTTTCTGTTATTGTTTAAGTTGGCTGTATACCCCTTTCTTTCCCCTTGTTTTGAATTTAGCCAACCCTGAATTTCTCGAATTAAGTTTTCCACCAATAATATGTTTCTTCTTCGTATTGTGTAGGGGTTTTCTTGGTGAACCAATAAAATCCTTGTGGGAGGGTGTGCTCATTTCAAAAACGCCTCGAACTTTCCACGAGAGTATATAAACTGCTGATTTTCGGGTCTCGGTGCCACTTCAGTACCATCTTTCAGTGTGTAAAGTACATAGCAGGGGGCGGGAAGCGCCTCTTTCTTCGGGCAGCAGTTCAACAACCAGGTAATGGCCATTCAATAACTTCTTTTCTTGCTAGCTCAGCAATTTAACTCTCGGGGCGGGTCCGAAGCGTTTCCACCATGTAACTTTCCCTAAAATGTAAAGACACTTTGTATTTATTCTATCTTTTAAGCTACATATTGGGATAGAGAGTGCTTAACCCTCTCGAGCTCCCACTCATATTGTTTTGAGGTGAACTTATTTCTCACAACCGATTCTTCCTTAATGTAATGTAAATTGGTTAACTAATAATTATTTTTATGAGTTCTAATATTATTAGCTAATATTATTTGTTAGTTTTATGAAACAGGGCCCTGGTCTGGTAGAAGTCCACAGCTAAGCTAATCTACTACTCACGGTCTTCAATTATGAAAATGAAAATCGACAGCCTCATTCCAGTCATTCGACCGGGACAGGAATGGAATGAATAAAGCCGGCGAGGGCTGGAATTGTGCCGGCACTTTTAATTACTGCGTTGATGGGGTGAACGTTCCTTTCGGGGATCATTGTAAGTACATAAGTTTTAATATAAGGAAAGATCTTCTTTGGGCTAATCACGGAAATGGGATTGTAAGCAAAGGGTACAGATCTCTGCACATGGTTATGACGATAGTTAGGAGATGTAGTAAAGACGAAAAGGAGAGGGCATATAAGTCGCTGTTAGGACACCAACAATGGTACGTATTTCTTGATTCAAGAATTGGCAAAAACCCAAAGAAAAGCAACTCGAATTGTTCTGGGTGATTTCGACAAAAGAGTAGCGTTACAAAAATGTTGCAGAGTTTGGGCTGGGAAGACTTGGGAGATAGGAGACGAGTTCCTTAAGTAAGTGGTATATTCCAAGCTCTCAGTGGAGATATAGCGTGGAATTACATTAATAGGAGAATAAGTTTGAGTGGTGTCTTTAAAAATAGGAAAAATCACAATATGAAGATACAGTTGGAATTTAAGAGAAACAATTAGGGCAAATATTCGTTCATAAGAACGGGTGTTAGGTATTGGATTAAATTACCAAGGGAGATGTTCAATAAATGTCCAATTTCTTTGCAATATCTTTCAATATCTGAAATCGGTAAATGTTTTTTTTTTGCTATTTGTTTTACGTCACACCGACACAGATAGGTCTTATGACGACGATGGTATAGGAAAGGCCTAGAAATGGGAAGGAAGCGGCCGTGGCCTTAATTAATGTACAGACATTTGCCTGGTATGAAAATGAGAAACCAAGGAAAACCATACTGAGGGCTGCCGACAGTGGGGTTCGAACCCACTATCTCCCGGATGCAAGCTCACTGCTGCGCGCTCCTAACCGCACGGCCAACTCGCCCGGTACTCGGTAAATTCATGAAGCAGCATGCTACCCTACTTACGCATAGTCCAAGTGAGAATCTCTCCTCTAACAGGTTAGGGACCACCGGTGGATTGTACAGCCCTAGCCACCTGAGCACAAGGATGGCCATGAATTCGAATATGCCCGAGATTCCCACTCCCATTCCGTAGCAACTGATATCCCGACTCTCAGGACCACTTTATAGGCCACTCAACTGTTGTCCATGGTTCACGAACTAGGACGTGACTACAGTAACCCGCACCATGAACCAGTGAACAGTGTTTCGGGTCATTCAGGGGAACTCATAATAGATCCCAGGGATTCAGTGGAGAGGTGGAGGGAATATTTTGAACATCTTTTCAACGTAAAAGGAAATCTTCCTGGTGATATTGCGAACAGCCAAGCTCATGGGGAGGAGGAAAATCATGTTGGTGAAATTGCGCTTGAGGAAATGGAAAGGATGGTAAATAAACTCCATTGCAATAAAGCGGCAGGAATAGATAAAATTAGATCTGAACTGGTGAAGTATAGTGGGAAAGCAGGGATGAAATGGCTTCGTAGAATAATAAGATTGGCATGGAGTGTCAGTAAGGTACCATTAGATTCGACAAAAGAAGTAATTGCACCTAGCCTATCTATAAGCAAGGGAACAGGAAGGATTGCAACAAAAATCGAGGTATCTCATTGATTAGTGTACCACGCAAAGTATTCACTGTCATATTGGAAGGGAGGGTGCGATCAGTCGTCGAGAGGAAGTTGGATGAAAACCAGTGTGGTTTTTGACCACAGAGAAGCTGTCAGGATCAAATTTTCAGCATGCGCCAGGTAATTCAAAAATGCTACGAGAGGAATAGGCAGTTGTGTTTACGTTTCGTAGATCTAGAGAAAGCATATCGTCGTTGCCGGGACAAAACCTCCTATGCGATGATATTTTTGGAGATATACTGACACGCAGCACATACATTATAAAGAGCTAGAATGCCTTGACAATATTCACACAATATTGCACCTTAGATGACAGAACATTATCGGCTAAAGTTCTGGGCTAAAATATTTCAAATAGGAGGCTTTGTCCCGGCAGCGACGATATGACAGGGTACCGAGGGAAATGATGTTCACCATCCTGGGGGACTACGGGATTAAGGGTAGATTATTAATCAAAGGCATTTATTTTGACAATTGATGGAAGATGAGTTCTAGGTTCAGGGTATTTACAGGGGTTAGACAAGGCTGCAATCTCTTACCTTTGTTGTTCGTAGTTTACATGCATCACCTGCTGAAATGTATAAAGTGACAGGGAGGGATTCAGTTACGTGGAAATGTTTTTAGCAGTCTGGCTTTTTCTGACAACTTGGTATTAACCTCACATAGTGCCGAAAGCCTGCAGTCTATAATATCCTGTAATTTGAAAATAGGTGCAATGAGTATGGTATGAAAATTAGCCTTTCGAAGACAAAATTGATGTCAGTAGGTAAGAAATCTGCGAGAATTCAATGTCAGATTGGTGATACAAAGCTAGAACAGGTAGATACATTTCATGTATTTAGGATGTATGTTTTCCAGAATTGTAATATAGTAAGTGAGATTGAATGAATGTGCAGTAATGCTAATGCAGTGAGCTCGCAGTTGCGATCAGCAGTATTCTGTAAGAATTAAGTCAGCTCCCGGACCAAATTATCCATACATCGGTCTGTTTTCTGACCAACTTTGCTTTACGGGAGCGAAAGCTGGGTGGACTCAGCATATCTTATTCATAAGTTAGAAGTAATAGACATGAATGTAACGAGAGTGATTGCTGGTACAAACAAGTGGGAACAATGGAAGGAGGTTATTCGGAATGAGGAGATAACGGCTAAGTTAGGAATGAACTCGATGGATGAATCTGTACGCATAAACCGGCTTCGGTGATGGGATCATGTAAGACGAATGGAGGAGGATAGGTTACCTAGGAGAATAATGGGCTCGGTTATGGTGGATAAGAGAAGTAGAGGGAGACCAAGGTGACGATGGTTAGACTCAGTTTCTAACGTTTTAAAAATAAGAGGTATGTATGTATGTATGTATGTATGTATGTATGTATGTATGTATGTATGTATGTATGTATGTATGTATGTATGTATGTAATGTATGTATGTATGTATGTATGTATGTATGTATGTATGTATGTATGTATGTATGTATGTATGTATGTTCTTTGCAATAATTTAGGAAAAGACTAGGAAAACAACAGATAGGGAATCTGCCACCTGGACAACTGCCTTAAATGCAGATGTGTGGTGAATGCATGATATAAGTGAAATATTCCAAATAATAGATAGTTATCTGATTCAGATTACAGAATACAGATAGAAAATAGGTGGCGTAGTAGAAACGGCAAGGTAATGCCTAAGAGGAACTGTGTGTAGGGAGGGATAAAGGCCAACATTTGGGTCGAATGATGAGGTCAAGGCAGCTTGCAAACTTACGAAGAAGGTGTATCTGGAATAGATCCATTTAAGAAGTGAGGTATGTAGAGAATTGTGCGATGAGCCTGAGAAGAAATCATGGGAAAGTTTTGGTAATAATCTGGATGGATTCTGTAAGTGACAGGGAACCTTCTAAAATATGATAAAGTATCTTATAAAAGGGAAAATACAAATCGATTGTGCATTGGTTAAATGAGATGATCCTAGGCAATAGCTGGTGAGTTGGAAGAAATATTTTGAAAATTACCTCAACGCATTTGAGTTTATGGAGAGGATAACAATGAAAGCAGTGAAATTACGCACGGAAAACTGTGGTAAATCATCTACATAGCTATAAAGCAGCAATAATAGGTGAAATTAGATTTTTAAAACGTGTAATATATATTTGGATGGGAGGGATGTAATTGCTTCCATGAGTAATAGGATTAGCCTGAAGTGATGTAAGGCTCGGTACCTTCTGATCGAACTAAAGCAGTAGTTGTATCAATCTATAAGCAAGGGAACAGAAAGGATTTCATCAACTATCGAGGTATTTACATTGATCAGTATATCATGAAAGGTATTGAAAGGCATTTTAGAAAGGAGGTTTCGATTAATGGTGAAGAGAATGCTGCTTTGAGACCACAGAGAGGGTGTCATAGCCAGATATTCAGCCTGCGTCAAGTAGCTGAAAAATGCTGAGAGAGGAATAAGCATGTTTCGTAAATCTAGAGACGGTATCTGATTATTTAGGGGTAAGACATTCCAGACGACTACGGGATTAGGGGTAGGTTATTGCAGTTATTGCAAAGTAAGTTATTTATGAGAATCAGTCAGCAATGAGAATTAATGGTGGTAATAAGCATATGACCTTCGGAGGGGCGTGGTGTAGGTCTTCTCCTAGTAGACGGCCTATAGGCAACCTGAATATGTGTGAGGATGGGGCCCTACCTACGATGAAATGAAATGGCGTATGGCTTTTAGTGCCGGGAGTGTACGAGGACATGTTCGGCTCGCCAGGTGCAAGTCATTTGAGTTGACTCCCGTAGGCGACCTGTGCGTCGTGATGAGAATGAAATGGTGATGTAGACGACACTTACACCCAGTCCCCCGTTCAAGCGAAATTAATCAATGATGATTAAAATTCCCGACCCTGCCGGGAATCGAACCCGGGGCCCCTGTGACCAAAGACCAGCACGCTAACCATTTAGCCAAGGAGCCGGACACCTATGATGGTATCTAATGACTCAAGACGGCATGCACAGACACACGAATTAACCAGTTTAGGTTAAAATCAGCGACCCACCTGCGAATGGAACACGCGAGCCTCTCGACCAAAGGCCAGCACTCTAATCGTTAGCCATGGAGCCGGACATTATTGACGGTAGAACGAGTTCTTTGTTCAAAATTTTCAAAGATGATGGATAAGCCTTTTATATTTTACCTTTGTAGTTTACTGAAACGTATGAAGTGGCACGTGGCAATTCACTTGAGTTGTAGTAAGCAGATGACTTGATGTTAATGTAACTTAAAAGCATTTCAGTCTTGAACAAAGAAAAGTCATCTCCGTACATACAACGAAGGCCCTTGGAGTGTTCTACTATATGTAACCTCGGCCCTTTACCCCCAGGAATTAACCTGGTACTCATTCTTGGTGTAGGCTGAGTGAACCTCAGGGCCATGTGCAACTCCAGTTTATCGAACGCGCAACCTGTAAAACACATTATTAAACAAGGAATAAAAATATATATTATTGTTTAAGAATGTGTTTTTACAGGCATGTTATGGCGCAGTATTTATATTTAACTTATGTTTCCACAGATTGAAACGCTTCAGAGTTACATTTAACTCAGTCGACACTGGAAGATGTGGCTTCCTTCTTAAAAACTTGACGTCAAATACAGTAGAGACAATTTCGCGACACTTCCGGATTTAGCCTTGTTAAAATGGGTGACAAGTCGCAAGTGGCGCTCCTAGTGGCATGACCTGAAAATTCGCGCTAAATTCAAATATCAATGGAAATGTATATACGGAAATGGATAAATAAATTACGTCTAGAAAGAAAGTGTTACTAAGACATTAACTTCAAAGTTGCTAAAGCAATTCTGGATAAATGAATGAAGAATTATTTAACAGGTTATTATTTAAAGACTGAAGGTAGACATATAATCAAGATGTGAAATGGACTGCTGTGAAAGGGCTTGACCTTTCATTTATGCATTAATTTTTTATTTTTTAGAATTCCTGCCTGAACGTTCACTGCTAGAGTTTTCTTTTTTCTCATTTAAAAGCATTGTATCATAATATTAAAACACTTGTCAACAAAAACATCGGCACATTCCTTACACACATGATTCAGTGAATATACATTTAAGAGCTGGACAATTTTCCTTTCAGCTCGAAGCCTACTAACAGAAAGAAAATCTATAAATTTAGCCTCAAAAACATTCAAACTTTCCCTATAAGCAATACTTGTCGTAATGCCATTATATAAGGGTAAAGCAAATTTGCATCATCATATTGTTTCAACAAAATATGTACATTTTTTAAACCACCCATATTTTCTTCAGTGCTTGACAACGCATTACGGCAGTCCAAAAGGGGTAACTTGGAACACAACCAGCCAGACTCATATGCATATATATTTTCCAGAATTAAATCAAACACACAGATCACACCTAGAACAACAAATCGGTATTGAAGGATAACTGCTGCACTATACAATAAAATATGCGTATTATATGTTAAGCCAGTTAAAATATGGGTCGAGCTGGTCAGAAGATTATGAAGTACTGTAAACATCTCTTTGTCACTGGATGAATTTATGCAAACACAATATTACTTACATTTTCTTTTCACGAGGGAAACGGAAGAAAGACGGGCATTCTTCTCTACTTCATAGTTACTGCAGCCATACTGCACATACCTTTCCCCTCATGTTGAGAGGAGATCGGTTCGCCCGGAAGGACGCGGGTTCGAATCCCCGTCAGGAAGTCGTAAAATTTAAGAAACGACATTTCCACTTCCGGAGGTGCATATGGCCCTGAGGTTCACCCAGGCTACACCAAGAATGAGTACCAGGTTAGTTTCTGGGGGCAAAGGTGGCCGGGCGTAGAGCTAACCACTCTACCCCATCACGTGCCGAGGTTAACAAAAGTGAAAGCCTTTACTTTCCACTCCTCCAAGGGCCTTCATAGCCTGTACGGAGGTGACTTTGCTTTGCTTGCTTTTGAGAGGAGATATCACGGAATGGCACACGCTACTATTTAATTATGTCAACTCACTGAAAACGCATAAATAACACCAAAAACCTGACACACAAATGCACGTGCTCTTATGACAGAATCAGTAGTTCCCAGGTCAATCCGCTAGAGAGATCTCTAATAGCTGTCCCCCGATATCTCGCTGAGTGTCGCGTATTGTCTCTACTGTATTTGTTGACATTAATGACATACTGTGCTGGAAATCTGAAGTCAAATAATAATAATAATAATAATCCTATTTGCTTTACGGCCCACTAACTACTTTTACCGTCTTCGGAGACGCCGAGGTGCCGGAATTTAGTCCCGCAGGAGTTCTTTTACGTGCCGGTAAATCTACCGACACGAGGCTGTCGTATTTTAGCACCTTTAAATACCACCGGACTGAGCCAGGATCGAACCTGCCAAGTTGTGTTTAGAAGGCCAGCGCCTTAACCGTCTGAGCCAGTCAGCCGGGCAATCTGAAGTCTAACGTTCTGCCGTTTAAAATAAGAGGTGCAACGTGATGGAAATTAGCATTTCTGAGACTAAAATGACATCAGTCGGAAAAATCAGAAGGATTGAACGCCGGGTAGGGAATACGAAACTGGAACAAGTGGATCATATCAAATTATTAGAATGTTGTCCAGCTTAATGGCTAAATGGTTAGCGTGCTGGCCTTTGGTCACAAGGGTTCCGAGTTCGATTCCCGGCAGGGCCGCCAATTTTAACCATCATCGATTAATTTCGCTGGCACTGGGGCTGGGTGTATGTGTTGTCCTCATCAACATTACATCCTCATCACGATGCGCAGGTAGCCTACGGGATTCAAGTCAAATGACCTGCACCTGGCAAGCCGAACATGTCTTCGGACACTCCCGGAACTAAAAGCCATCCGTCATTTTATTTCATTAGAATGTTTATTCTCCCAGAATAAAATTTGCCAACACAGAATAACTACAGCTAGCCTGGAAGAAGAAAGACTCCATAGTTCATATCCTCACCATCTAAGTTAAGCAGCTGTTGAAAGACTGAAATCCACTCTCTGGCTAAAGCACGGCTACCTCTATAGTGAAAGAGAAGTGTTCTTGATAACAAGCCAGTAATTACCGCAAATATATCTTAAAGTAAGGGAACCTCCGTGGTTCAGGCGGCAGCGCGTATGCCTCTCACCGCTGGGTTCCGTGGTTCAAATCCTGCTCACCCCATGTGAGATTTGTGCTGGACAAAGTGGAGGCGGGACGGGTTTTTCTCCGGGTACCCCGATTTTCCCTGTCATCTTTCATTCCAGAAAAACTCTCCATTATCATTTCATCTGTCAATTATTAATCATTGCCCCACAGGAGTGAGACAGCCCTCGGCAGCCGGCACAATTCCTATACTCGCCGCAAGATAGGGGCTTCATTCACTTCATCTCTGAACCCGGTCAATGACTGGAAAACAGGTTGTAGGTTTTCATTCATATCTTATAGTAAGAAGTGAATGACAAATTCAGGAGATGCGGAAAAAGAGCTGAGACAGTGGAATATATCGTCGGCTTACCTCTAAAACCTCGTATGTACAATGCTCTTCCTACCCATTATATTCCTTAAGACTGGTCACGCCTCCCAGTCACATATTTATATGCAGTCCATCAGAACATTTTTCGTGGTGTTCTCTTTCCTGTGCTAACGTGTTAAGGAAAATGGACCTTATCATGCCGTATTGTAGGGATGATGTTTTAATGGCGTTATTAAGCACTCCTAGAGCTTCATGTATTTAAGGTTCATTTTCCTTTACACACCCGCACAGGAAAATGAACACAACGAAAATTGTTCTGATGGACTGTACATCCACATGTGGCTGGGAGGCGTGACCAGTCTTAAGGAAGAAAATGAATAGGAAGTGCATTGGGAGATACGAGGTTTTAGAAGTAAGCCATCGATATAGTACGTGCATGTAAAGCCATAATATGTAAAGAATATCGTCGCTTAAGAAACAATCTGCCTATCATACAATGCTCTTCCTATCCATTATGTTCCTTAAGATAGGTCATGTATCCCTGCCGCATATGGATTACGCAATCCGAACAATTTTCGTTCTATTCGTTTTCCTATGGTTACGTATAAAATAAAATGAACCTTAGCGTACTGTAGGGATGTATGTTTGCATGACGTACTTATGCGCTCCTACAGTATACTGTATATAAGGTGATATGAATTAGGTGATTTAAAGGCCCGTCATAGTCTCCCACGGGTAGGTAATGTCACATCCTCTCACTTGAGCATCGTTCACTGAAGGAACTGGCTCCTCGTCTTTATTTTACAAGGGGAAGTTATTTTTGAATCTGTTGCATATACTTTCGGTGCTCCAGAATTATTGAGCAGCGTTCGATTTATTCAACAGCTGTGGTCTCGTGGTTAGCTTTGGATATTCACCGCGCAGACTTGGCTCTGAGTTTGGTTTGAAGGGTTATGGGTGAGGTGCTCACAACCTCATCCGTCTACGAAGATAACTGTTTAAAATTACACACTGATATTCTAAAAGTGTTCACCGTAGTTTCTTTGCCGCATATCTTACGACTGAGGTGATGAGCCTAGCCTATTGAACGCTTCTTTCCAAAGCCAAATTCAATTAAAGTAGAACGAGAGTGCAGATATCGTAGTCTCACAGGTTATCGGCTTACAACTTACAGCTTTCCCACGCAGAAGATGAGTTTGAACCACAACGGCAGTTACTCTGAAGATGATTTTCCGTGAATTGCAATTTTCCGCACCAGGTAAATATCGGGCGGGATTGTAGCTCAATTAAGACAACCAACTACCTTCCTATCTCTACCCGTTCCTCATCTGAATGTCACCAAAAATATCAGTCTGTGTGACCTTAAATTGTTAACAATAAATCGAACACGGTTGTGACAAAGTCACGTTTTGATGTCTTATATGGGGGCACTATTGCAGAGGCGTAGTTGAATGATAATAATAATAATTTATAGTTTAGCCAGTACATAAAAGACATCGGGATTCGTCGTCCACTTTGCAGATAACCTGTCAGAGGAGGAAGAAGTTACACTCCAGCATTTAAGTGATGGGAAACTATGTAGTAAGAAGGGAGTAATACAGGCATCTGAAACGCGACTCACAGTTTTTTAATTTAGTTAAATTACGTAAGCCATCCACAAATTAATTTTCCCTATTTTTGTTGTAAATAAATATATTTAGCTGGAGAATATGAACAGGCGTGAAGTAGCAATTGTATATCGGCTTGACAGGTCCCGCCTAGTGCCAGTAGCGCAGCACTAGTGGCACGAAATGGTGGTTTGTACACTTTCTGCCGCCGCCTTCGAGGTTCGCTCTGTGATAACGTTTCTATAAAAATTTCGATGGACCATTCTAAACAAGAGGCGCGGAATTCTCAGTTTAAATAGGTTGATTGAAGATGTTCTAATACACGTGCCTCGTGTCAGAAGAATCACAGCTGCGCAAAAGAACTTCTCTAGGATAACAATTTCGAAATATTGGAATATTCGAAAATACTTAATATTTTAAAACCAATAACGTTCTTGTACATCCATACCGAATACTTGTAATACCACTGACTAATCTTGGCGTATCAGAAACTACTAAAACCTATGAGAGAAATTTGGTTTAGTGGTTTTTCTTAGGTCATAGGTAGCAGATAAGACAGGGGTTTGAAATATTCTACTCCTAACGGATAGAAATGAGTGAGTGAATATAAAGGGCAAAACCACGATAAATAGATGATGTTTCGCATGTTTCGGTTAATTCCTCTGCCGTTTAATAGAGTTGATAAATCGTAGGTTTCTGTAATAGTCAATCATTATGCGGCTTAGTAGTTTCTGACAGACAGCCCATGTATAGAGATCGAGCAGTTGCCCACTCCTTGCTTTGTTACGTCGTTTGAATGTGAAGGGTGTCTACGTGTCTCATGTATTGGAAGTGGAGGAATTCTAAGCCATTATTGAAGTGTGGGTTAATTAAATATTCCTTTTCATTCGTCACATGCACTGGCTATCAAGGGGGGTGTCTTCTCCTCTCGCTTTCTTGTTCAATAAACGGCCCAAGAAAAAATATTCAAGTTGATAGAGTGAGTGTTGTGAATTCCCTACGGTATGTACCAAGTATTGAGCGTTAATATCACGTTCCAAAACATCGAGTGGTGATCTCTACAGGAGCCATGCCGAGTTCTGAGGCAAGCGGACTGAAGTTGCTTAAGATATGAAAAACATGGGAACGTCTTCCTAGTGTTTCTCTTAACCAAGGAAAATTCTTATTTTATTCTATATTTGCAGAAAATAGCTTTTATATCAACACAGAAAATCCCGTGCGAATAGCGAGTTCTGCTTTTCAAAAGGTTACCATATCAGGCTGTGCAAGACATAGGCCTATCACAAGAATAGATAACGAAGAAACTGCCATTAAAGGGTTCAGTAGTAGGTCAGCAGGAAGAAGGCAACGCAGAAGACCTGAAATTACGTGGCGAAATGCAGTGATCCCTGATGTTAGCTTACCATAGGTGAAGAATTGGACGAATCCAACCATGAAGAGAGCCAAATCCTAGTCCAATCTGTCACAGCAACGATGATGATGATGACGACAATGAAGAAAATAACTTTTCCACATTCTAGTCATTTTACTGACACAAGACTTACACTACTTGGAAGTCAAAATGCAACGAATAGCTCAATCATGGGGAATAAACATGATTTTCCCGTGAAGAAAATTGTTCTTTGCAGTTTAGGAATTGTCTCTGTGTTTGAATCCTATTCACGAAAGAGTCAATGAGAATCACTTCCTAATCGCAACTACATCTCCATGAGAAGGGTCTGCAGAAAACTTCACTCATTCAGTCACTTAGGTGAGTTAATAAAAATAATAAGATGCAAAATGGATTTAAAACATTATGTATGTAAACCTTTTGAGAGCTATTACGAAACAAGAGAGAGGTGTGTTAGTTTATTAAAAGTATTAAAACGTGCGGGAGATGAAAGAAGTGTTAATTTGGACTGCCCGCGTTGTCCATCAACTAAGGGGTTCATTATTGCGGTATGAACAAACAGCTGGGCCTCGTCATTCATAATGCGGCTCTCCATTCTACAAGCACAAAAAAAAACATATACTTGATAGGTCTTTTAAAACAGCTGCAAATCCCACATTTTCAAAGTACAACATATTCTACTGAATCAAGCCACTTGCTTTTCCTTCAGGCTGAGCATACACACCCACCTAGTTTTAAATTTGTTTCAAGATTAAACCTCGTAAGTATGCAAGTTAAAACTAAACTGGAAAAGAGGTGAGGTAAAATCTATATCGTTAATTTAACTTCTCTTCGTTTATTATTATATATTTTGAATAACCTTCCATTTGACTCTCTTTCAAGAAGATATTTTCCAGTTTGTATGTGATTAATTCAATGAATCGTGTGTCATGTTATTACGTGCTACAGTTGAAGAATTTATCCTGGGCATATTATTACGTTCTATGCAATCAAATCATTTTGAGCACATGCGTAAACTTCTTGCGATGTCAGAAAGGCACTTCTGATAAATGTGGAAATTTGATTTCTAGTAACATATTGATACAAAATATGAAGTTACTGTTTATTAATAAAGTATATGTGCATAATATAATTCAACACTTCTGTGTAATGTACAAGCCTGGACCCTATCACTTATCACAAGAGGGAATGTCTTTTGATATAAATTTCTATCGGTGGGCCACATGTGCATCGAAAATGTACTTCAGAGAATCTGTCAACATATCAAGGTAAAGAAACAATTCAAATATTTGAATCACGTGAGGAGGAATGACCTGAAATATAAAGGGCACTAGAAAAGTTTTACAATACGCGAAAACGGCTGGCTGGACACCCCTGTTATGGTAAGGGATGAAAAGAGGGGTGAAAACCGATCTAGAAGACAGCAAGGCGCGACCTTCACACCAGTTGTTACCAAGCAGTGGGATTGAAAGCAAGTTAAGATATCAGTGTGGTCTAAAGGTGAATATCGCGCAGTTATACGCTACAGTTTTGCTCGTGGATTAACTGTTGACCAGTGCCTGGAGGAAATGACTCCTGTTCTGGGAAAAGACTGTCCACATCTGACAACAATTTTCCGCTGGTACAAAGAGTTCCAGAGGGGAACTTTCGGGGTTGAAAACGGTCCTCGTTCTCGGCGATTGTCTGAATCAGTGACTGTGGAAAACATTGAAGCTGTGAAATAAATGTTGCTGCAAGAGAAGCGATTGACATATCGGCAGGTAGAGGAGATCCTCCACATCCCTGCACCAGCTATTCATTCAATTCTTCACGACCAGCTCCATGTTAGAAAGGTTTGTTCCCTTTGGGTGTCCCATTCACTTTCAGAGGAACAAAGGGCACATCGAGTGAAATGGTGCCGAAAAGTGCTAAAACAGTTTGAAAACGGGAATTCGCGTAACGTCAATAGCATCGTTACAGGTGACGAAACTTGGATGTATTATTACGATTTCCCAACAAAATCCCAGAACAAGCGGTACTCTTGCGCCTGTGCGAAAGTCAAGGTCAGTGAAGAAAAGGATGATTGCAGTATTCTTCACTAAACGGGGCATCCTGAATCGGGTTGTGCTAGAAACACAAAGGACAATTACTGCGAAGTGGTACAGTGAGACTTGTCTGCCTCAGGTCATCCAAGGTCTCAAGCAGATCCGTCCAAGGTCACGGCCCAACACTTGGCTCTTGCAACACGACAATGCTCCAACACATTGCGCTAATGTAACAATGGATTTTCTTGCCGGATCAGGGATGATTGTGCTCAATCACCCTCCATACAATCCTGATCTTGCCCTATGTGACTTCGCACTCTTCCCAAAAGAGAAGATGAAGCTGAAAGGGCGGCGTTTTGCATCCGACGAGGATTTTCTGGCGGCATGGGATCAAGAGTGTGAAAATGTAACCGAAGAAAAGTGGCAGAGTTGGTTCAGTGACTGGTTTCGACGTATGGAGAAGTGTACTGAGTGTGGTAGAAATTATTTTGAAAATGTCAAAAGCGTTCACTGATATTGCAAAACTTTCGTAGTGCCCTTTGTAAGTAAAACTTCAGGGAGAAATTATTTCATGTTGTCGCTGAAGGAACTAAACTTCGTACCTAACAACGCCCTTCCTATCCATTATTTTCCATACTGGTCGCGACTACCAGCCATATATAGAGTCCAACACAAGAGGAAGTCTATACATGCAGTCCATCGGAAAAAGTTCTGTTGTGTTCATTTTCCTATGTCCTATGCGTGTGTGTAAAGAAGAATGGATCTCTCCGTAGCGCACTGTAGGAACGAATGTTTGCGCGACGAATTTACTCCCTCCAACGATATGTTGTATTTAAGGTTTAGTTTGATTTACATTTTCGCATAGGAAAATGAACACAGCGAACATTGTTCTGATGGACTTAATATCCATATGTGGCTGGGAGGCGTGACCAGTCTTAAGGAACCTAATGGATGGGAAGAGCACTGTGACATACGATGTTTGGTTACTTCACCGACGACATAGAAGAAGACCTCGATGGAGTCCAATATTATAGCTTGATAATTTTATAAAATGGTGTGTTTTGTCCTCCATAGAATACATTCGATTCCTTTCCGTTGAGGAGCAAGTCGCCATTGCAAGGACGATAACTACAATCCGTATCGGGATATCCTTAAAAGAATATGTGTATAATGATCAAGAATTTCATGCAATGCCCTAGCTGGGACGAGGC
The DNA here is from genome assembly GCF_040414725.1 of Anabrus simplex. Classification (NCBI taxonomy): domain Eukaryota; kingdom Metazoa; phylum Arthropoda; class Insecta; order Orthoptera; family Tettigoniidae; genus Anabrus; species Anabrus simplex. Next base: position 169,074,998 of record NC_090265.1, read on the forward strand.
TTATTTGACATGACTGTTCATATTTTTCGTATGGTCTCTATAGTGCACCTTTTTCTAATGCTGCCTATTTTTCATTATAACATCAGTGAAGAAACAATGAATCGTACGTGAAATTGTCCTTCCTATCAATTATTTCCTTTCAGACTTGTCATGACTCCCAGTCACATATCTATATGCTGTCCATGAGAACAATGTTCGTTGAGTTTATTTTCCTAATGAAAGTGTAAAGGAAAATATACCTCAATGCACTTTTCAACGTGCTCATGCTTATCCGTCATCTATATATATAAAAGCAAGTCGCCATTGCCGGTCCCAAGCCCGGGGCCTCATCTTGCAAGTGATGGGGAAGGAGGAGGGGGAGGACTAACAACCATGTAAAAGAACCTGGGTCCATCTGGCTCCGGATGGTAGCACCCTGTAAGGGCCCTGCCTAGGGTTACAGATGAAACCTGGTCAACGGTCTCGAAGGCGGATGAGGAATTTAATGTCCCAACGGCGGAGAGAGCGGAAGAACCTAGTGGAGTAAAGCACGAATAAAAAATCATTTCGGACTAACAATCCGATCTTATCTTGGAATTAATTTCCTACCTTGTACAATGTACAAGTTCAATTGCAGAATGGAAAGTCCGCTGAATGAATGCACTACCCCAGGTGGTAGCTCGGAAGAGAAGTCCACCATTGCGTTATGCAATGCATCGGGACCTAGGGTTCTGGGGAATCCCAACATCTGCAATAAGGGTGAGTCGGAGCATCCTTGGAATCCTTTCAGACTTAAATTTAAGAGGAAATACTTTGCAGGCACTCCTAATGTAAATTCCTCGCTAAAAACCGGCAAACAGAAAGAACTAGAAATTTTCTTAGATAGACATGAAATCCAGAACTTAGCAGCTCAAGAGACACGGTTTATGGATGAGAATGTAACAGAAACCAAAAATTATAGAATATTTAAAGGTAAACCTGCAATCAAAATTATGAAAGGAATGCCTCTACTAGGTACCGCCTTTTATGTCCATAAAGCAATAGTTGATAATGTTATGGAATTCAAATCTAGTTCAGAAAGGTTATCTCTTCTCACACTTAAATGCAAGAACAAAAAGTATACATTTGTTAACTGTCATGCACCAATAAATGAAGATAATAGCAAGAACCCAAGTAAAACTGAAGAATTCTGGAGTCTTCTAGATGATGAAATGTCAAAAATTCCAAAATAAAATGTTATTATTCTACTCGGTGATTTTAATGCACAGGTAGGCAAAGAAAAAATTTTCCGCAAAACAGTAGGGGCATATCCGGCACACAAAAGAACAAACAAAAATGGCATGAGACTAATTAATCTCTGTAAATACTTTCACCTAAAATTAATGTCGACCTTCTTTAAGAAACTTCCAAGAAAGGCTAAAACATGGGTGTCCCCAAATCCGATGTTAGGTGAGTTTCAGTTGGACCATGTAGCTATTTCTCAAGAAAGTATTAAGGAAATTATGAATGTTAAAGTAATAAGAAGTAGGGAGTTTGACTCCGATCATTACCTCTCTAAAATTAAACTAAAGCTTCTACCTCGCAGGAATCAAAGAAGGCCGAGAAAATTAATGAAATACAACATAGATAGGCTCAACATTACACAAGCAACTATAGAAAACTTTCAGGAAGAAATTAAAATAACTCAGCATGGCAAATGGCCAGAATTATCTAAACAGATTAATAGTGCAGCGAAGAAAATATTTGGATCAGTTAAAACTAAAAAGAAAGTATGGTGGAATAACGTATGTGAGGAAGCACTTATAGAAAGAGTGAAAAAGTGGAAAAAATGGAAATGTTCCGGAAAGAATGAACACTATAAGCTATTTAAACAACAAAGGAAGGAAACAACAAGAATAATAAGGCAGGTTAAAAGATTTTTGATAAATCGCAGCTAGTAGAAATTGAGAATAATTTTGTAAGAAATAACTCCCGAAATTTCTATCAGACCTTTAAGAATAACCTGAAAGGTTATCAATCCCGGAGCATTTGCTTCAGAGTTGCAAATGGCAATATTGGCCTTAACAATGCCGAGAATTGTGAGATTCTGGCAAAACACTTCGAACACCTGCTGAACTGCCCTGAGCCAAGTCATAAATTAGAATTTTCAGAAATTCAGGAAAATCTAGAAGCTGATTCACCTCCAACAGCGGAAGAAATAAAAGAAGCAATAAAAAAATCTTTAAAATAACAAAGCTAGTGGGGAAGACTCCATAAAAGCTGAACTTTTAAAATGGGCTGAACCAAAAATTATAGAAGATCTACAAATAATCTTTGAAGAAATTTGGGAAACAGAAAAGATCCCAGAGGATTGGAAAGTGGCTCTAATACACCCATTACACAAGAAGGGTAACAAGCAGGATGTCAACAACTACAGAGGTATATCTCTCTTGGCGTTGCTTACAAGATATTCTCAACAATACTACTAAATAGAGTAAAATCGACACTGGACAGTCAATTGGGTGAATATCAAGGTGGATTTTGAGAAGGAAGATCTTGCTCCGAACAGATTTTCAACCTGAAATCAATAATTCGACACAGATTAATAAACTCCAAAGACATAGTTTTAACATTTATTGACTTTAAAAAAGCCTTTGACTCTGTTGATAGGGAAACCCTAGATAAAGTAATCCGTGAATTTGGAGTTAAAACTAAATTGGCAAACCTAATTCGTGAAACACTTACAGACACTATCACGAATATAAAATTTATGGGTGAAGTATCTCGACCTTTCAAAATAAATACAGGTGTCAGGCAGGGCGATGGTCTATCTCCACTCGTTTTCAAGTGTGTTATGGAGAAAATTGTAAGAATTTGGAATGAAAAACTGAAAGAATCTAAAATATTGCCACTCATGCTGGGGAAGAAGAACAAAGGTGTTGTAATAAATTGCCTAGCATTTGCAGATGACTTTGCCATACTTTCAGAAATCCTTACAGATGCAGCAATGCAAGTCAATCTCCTTGAAAAGACAGCCAACATGACAGGCTTGAGAATCTCTGCCGAGAAAAAAAAAATTTTGACGAATATAAAAAGTGCCCAAAAGTTTTTAGCAACGGATATTGGTCGAATAGAAAAGGTAAAGAAATTCAAATATTTGGGTGAGACAATTTAAGAAAATGGTTTAGAAAAATCTGCTATAGAGGAGAGGATACAAAAGATGGAAAGAGCGTACCGTATAACTAAGAATAGTTACAACAAAAAGTGCTTATCAAGAAAACTTAAAATAAAGCACTACAACACATTAGTGAAACCACAATGTCTTTATGCCAGCGAATGTCTAGCACTGAACTACAAGCTTGATAAGTTAGAAATAATAGAAAGAAGAATTATAAGGAAAATATTAGGTCCTCCAAGAATTGCATAGTTTTGGAAATTAAGAAGTAACGATGAAATTTACCAGAACGTAGAAAACATATCGGAAACAATAAGAAAAGGGAGATTGCTATTTCTTGGACACATTTACAGAATGGATGACAATAGACTAACTAAACGAATCTTCATGTACATTTGGGAAAAGAAATCAACTACCACCTGGATTCAAGAAGTCAAGAAAGACCTGGAAAGGAACAACATCCGAGAAGAAGAATTATTGGAAAGAAAGATTTTTAGGAAGAAAGTCTTACAAATGGAAGGATTCCAAGGGATGAAGGAAAAGAAAACAGGCACAAAGTGGACTGAAGACAGGAAAAAGAAACACAGTGAAACAATGAAAGAATACTGGAAGAAAAGGAAAGAACAACTAAGGAGGAACAATTGAAATTGTAACGTGGTCCTTAGAAGGCCGGAACGCAAGAAGAAGAAGAAAAGCAAGTCGGTCTGGAGCAATGTATATATAAATATTAAAAATGAAAACAGACGTGAATTAATGAGGCACTTCCAGAAATTTAAGAAAGTTGAAACCTGGTACAAGAGAAGCTGATGACCCCAGGATCCGTAGAAAAATCGAAAATTCTCAAAATTCCCTGAATGGGGCACGCTGGGGGCCCTCAAATTTTAGACTCGGCATAAGAACGCAGTCGTATAATTTATCCAAAGCGACAACCTAAAGGTTTCGTGGGCTTAAAAATTTTCAGAAATGTCCTAATTTTTATCCCCCGTCTCCCCAAATCAAGATGGTGGCACAACCTGCCAGACGAGGTAGAAAATTGAAATAGGTGAAATTATAGCTTTTGGTCCCTAACCGACGGAAAAATTCCAAGATGTTCAAATGTTTCCCTTTTTACCCCCAATGATATCGAAATATGGAGGTAATTTTAATAACTGTGCAGACATTCCTTTTGAGCTATTTGTTGGCTAAACGGTAAGTCGTATCACAAAACGGATGGCACAACCTCGCTTCAATTCGGAGTGATCTACAACTTTGGTCCTATGACATTTTGTCGTTATCTCTCTCCCTTATACGTTAGATTTCGCCGTATTTCTGGATTGTTCGTAAACGTGATGATTTTTACAAGTATTTTTCATTGTTTGACACACTTATAGGGAAGATAGGATCATCAATTTCTACACAAATATTGGCCCTCCCAGTAGCCGTATTTTTGCCAAATTGTATGCTTTAATCTGTCACATATCAGAATATAATTCTATAAGTGAAAAGCTTACACCAATTTCACCCTATTCAACTTTTCTAAAACAATATTACATTTAAATAGATGAGATACTTGAACATATCACATGACCACCCATTTAGATCGCTAAAACTGGCCAGAAAGTGCGTCTTGTCGTACAATCCGTTTTTCGATTTGATGTAACGTTTAGCAGCAGTTTTTCTGTAAATGAATGTAAACATCCATATACTTCCGAATGACGACTATATTCTTTCAATGACGTCGATTTGTAGTGATCTGGAAAGGGTTTGTCTGCCATTGTTATTAAATACTTTGCAAATCGACAGTGACTGTCAGAAGGAGGGCGTCTGCTAGCGTTATCAGTCATCCCCACATCGACTTTGACAGGCAGTAAGAATAGGGTCGTCCTCCATCTCCTGTGCACTATTTTAATGCATAATTCCCTTCTCGATTCGACTAGCAGAAGACTAGGGAGCGTGCTTTTTTTCAAAACTCTTTTACCCGATCCTATTTGTCAGTAGGCAAGGGTGTCTGCCATTATAAATAAATTTACCCGTCTAAAATGTGACTGACGTTAGGCATAGTGGCCTGCTATTATAATGGAAACTCACCAACTCGGTGTGACTCACGGTAAGCTGACTGGCATTAGAAAATGCGTCCGCCATTATAATGATAAGAACGCAACTCACTTTTGATTGGCAGTAGGGAATGTCCTTGCAAATACAATAAAAGTTTCTCAACTGTAATCTACACTGACTGACAGAGCAAATGCAACACCAAGAAGGAGTGGTTCGAAAGGGATGAAAGTTGGGGAAAAAACAGAGACGGCACGGACGAATAATTGATGTTTATTTCAAACCGATATGCAGGTTACACAATGCGCACGGCATCGACTCAGTAGGATGTAGGACCACCGCGAGCGGCGATGCACGCAGAAACACGTCGAGGTACAGAGTCAATAAGAGTGCGGATGGTGTCCTGAGGGATGGTTCTCCATTCTCTGTCAACCATTTGCCACAGTTGGTCGTCCGTACGAAGCTGGGGCAGAGTTTGCAAACGGCGTCCAATGAGATCCCACACGTGTTCGATTGGTGAAAGATCTGGAGAGTACGCTGGCCACGGAAGCATCTGTACACCTCGTAGAGCCTGTTGGGAGATGCGAGCAGTGTGTGGGCGGGCATTATCCTGCTGAAACAGAGCATTGGGCAGCCCCTGAAGGTACGAGAGTGCCACCGGCCGCAGCACATGCTGCACGTAGCGGTGGGCATTTAACGTGCCTTGAATACGCACTAGAGGTGACGTGGAATCATACGCAATAGCGCCCCAAACCATGATGCCGCGTTGTCTAGCGGTAGGGCGCTCCACAGTTACTGCCGGATTTGACCTTTCTCCACGCCGACGCCACTCTCGTCTGCGGTGACTATCACTGACAGAACAGAAGCGTGACTCATCAGAGAACACGACGTTCCGCCATTCTCTCATCCAAGTCGCTCTAGCCCGGCACCATGCCAGGCGTGCACGTCTATGCTGTGGAGTCAATGGTAGTCTTCTGAGCGGACGCCGGGAGTGCAGGCCTCCTTCAACCAATCGACGGGAAATTGTTCTGGTCGATATTGGAACAGCCAGGGTGTCTTGCACATGCTGAAGAATGGCGGTTGACGTGGCGTGCGGGGCTGTCACCGCTTGGCGGCGGATGCGCCGATCCTCGCGTGCTGACGTCACTCGGGCTGCGCCTGGACCCCTCGCACGTGCCACATGTCCCTGCGCCAACCATCTTCGCCACAGGCACTGCACCGTGGACACATCCCCATGGGTATCAGCTGCGATTTGATGAAGCGACCAACCTGCCCTTCTCAGCCCGATCACCATACCCCTCGTAAAGTCGTCTGTCTGCTGGAAATGCCTCCGTTGACGGCGGCCTGGCATTCTTAGCTATACACGTGTCCTGTGGCACACGACAACACGTTCTACAATGACTGTCGGCTGAGAAATCACGGTACGAAGTGGGCCATTCGCCAACGCCGTGTCCCATTTATTGTTCGCTACGTGCGCAGCACAGCGGCGCATTGCACATCATGAGCATACCTCAGTGACGTCAGTCTACCCTGCAATTGGCATAAAGTTCTGACCACTCCTTCTTGGTGTTGCATTTGCTCTGTCAGTCAGTGTATCTGAAAAAAGGAAATGGGGTCTGCCATTTTAATGAAACCTTTCCAAATCGATTTTGGCCACACATTAGGCAATGGGGCTTGCCGTTAAATGAATATTATACACTTATCTGTGAATTGCAGTAGACAAGTGGATTTGCCGTTATCATTGCAATTCTGCAAATCACACTTACATTGGAAACAACGTGTATTGATTTCACAATGCTGTTTCTCGGATAAAGCCAGGACACATCCAATTTAAAAATCTTATTCACTTCATGTGCAGTAATTTACTTCCATATCCGTATACAATGTAGAGTACCATAGCGAAGCACGGGTACATTTGCTAGTTTAAAATATTTGTGGCCTAATGTTGTCCTCACAAATAAGACTACAGTTACAATGACCGTTAAGTTCGGTGGTGATCTTCGTATTTGAACTTTTAAAATAATTCATTATTTAATGTTCAGTGCAGGAAAAAATCCTGTATTGAGTCCGAGCTACTTTTGTCCAATAAACATATGTGGCTTTGTTGGTTAATCTTTGCCTTTGTGGTCTCAGTATAGCGAGTTCAGTTCTGGTTAAGGTCAGGGGCATTAGAAGATTTTTATGCTGGGTAACTGCGTGTCAATGAACAACTGTACGTTAAATATTTGGCGTGTTTGTTCAAAACCGGTCCTTCTCACAAGAACACCTCGTAAAGGGATGTTTTCTACTACTATTACTACTGCTACTACTAAAACTACTACTACTACTACAACCACCACCACAATCACTTCGCTATAATTTATTATTTTCATTATTATCCTCTTCATTCATACCTCCTTTTTTCCAGTTCTTCAAATTCGTTGAACCATCACTGAATTCCCGAGTTCTTTACCCGGGAGGTTTTACTATATATACACTGTCGGAAAGAAATATCCAAACACCAAAAAGGGGTTGTGCTAGACTAACGACCGTTGGTAGGACTGTTTATTCATCTGAAGGATAATGTTGATTCAAATTTCCCGCAAATTGCAATCGCATGGCGCTAGTAACGGCCCCATGACGTCGCTCATCAGGTTTGCTTTAAGTACTGGCTGTAATGTGCGAGAGCGTTAGTTATCTGTGAGAGTGGGCGGAGAGACTCTGAGTGGGTCAAGAATGCCTTTACGACGGCGAAGAGGCCAGTATGAACAGCTCACTGCGGTTGAAGGAGGCCGTATGATAGGGTTCCGTAAAGGTGGATATTCCTTCCGCGCTATTGCAGAAAGACTTAGCAGGAATGCCTCCACTGTGCATGCGTGCTGACAGCAGTGATCACTAAAAGGTACACTCGCAAGAAGACTAGGCTCTGGACGTCCTGTTGCACCACCGAGATGGAAGACCGCCGCATTAGGCGTATGGCTGTGGTACAGCGGACAGCGTCTGCAGCAGCAATTCGAGCGGCAGTTGGCACAACAATACGCAACGAACTGTTCGAAATGATTTCTTGAAAGAGAGCTCCAAGCCAGGCGCCCTGCGGCGTGCAATGCACTTAACCCAAACCACGACTTCAGTCATGCCAAGCGAGAGCTCATTGAAGGATGGAGTGGAGGTCCGTTGTTTTTTCCGATGAAAGTCGGTTCTGCCATGGTGCCAGTGATGGCCGTGTGTTGGTTAGAAGGAGGCCAGTTGAGCGCCTGCAATCCACTTGTCTGCGGCATCGACACATTGAATCTACACCGGGAGTTCTGGTCTGGGGGCCAATTTTCTGTGACAGTAGGAGTACTCTCAAGGTTTTCCCACGCATCCTGACTGCAGATGTGTACGTCCTTCTGGTGATTCGACCTGTTGTGCTACCATTCATGAACAGCATTCCCGGGGGTGTTTTCCAACAGAAATATGCACGCCTCCATGCCGCTGTTGTAACCCAACGTACTGTACAGAGTGTCGACATGTTGCCTAGGCCTGCTCGCTTGATCTCCCGATCTATCTCCAATCGAGCACGTATGGGACATCACTGGACGACAACTCCAGGATCATCCACAAGCGGCATTAACTGTCCCTGTATTGACCGACCAATTGCAACAGGCATGGAACTCCATCCCCCAAGCTGATATTCGGCACCTGTACGACACAATGTACCTTTAATCAATTTAATATGTTATCTTGACAAATATATTGCCTAATTTTCCGTATTCTACATTCCTTATTTCATGGTGATTGTGCATTATTTTCCTCCAGTGTATATACATTTCTGGCTTATTCCCTGCTCAGGTGTCTAATATGAAGTCGGTGATTACTTTTCCTCGAGATTAATCTGAAATCACTGCCACTTCGTTATAACAAATACCTTTCCTCACTGTTTTACTGTCAGATCTGATTTCAATTACTTTTCTATCTGAGAGTCCATACTGTCTACGAATAGATATGAAAGATGATGTTTGCGATTTGCAGCTCGTATATTTTAGAAATCTCTCCATATTATAGCCATCCCAGGGGTTTTCTGTGTTCAAACCAGGAAAAATACACTATAATTCACCTATATGAAACCAAACTAAAGTCCGTGCTGTATAAATTACTTCCAGTGAGATTAATCATAGGGCAGGTGTAATTTAAACCAAAATAAAGTCAAAAACAGAAAAAGAGGGCTTTCTAATTTGTTAAGTGAGTAATTATAGTGCTTTTGCCTTTTAATAACAATGTGATGTCGTCAATGTGATCGTAATTTCCCTAATGGCCCACACCAAAAGCAATATTATACGGATACGAGGAGATGCCTCAATATAGCCTTCGCTGGCATGGACCAGTGGCGGTTCGTGACATTTTACTCTGACAGGGCTGTGCCGCCATCTCTATCCCCTCCCCAACCGGTCGAGGTTTCACTGACCAGCACCACGATACTTTTAGGTGAATAATAATAATAATAATAATAATAATAATAATAATAATAATAATAATAATAATAATAATAATAATAATAATGATCCGATGGCACTAGCTGAATAGAAATCTCCTTGCATTACAATGAATTAACTACACTGCAATGGAATTTATGCACACACATTAGTAGGCTAACAGCTAATGCAATCCCGACTACTATGGAATTGCACTGTTTCACTGATCACAATCACAAGTGGTAATAACAACATTCATAAAAACAAATAAGCAGTGCACTCCCGAATTTCTCTCTCCTTGCTCAAATTTCGAAGCATGACAACGTATCTAACAATTTGATCACACTACAAATAGTGCCGTTACGTTATGATTACATTTCCAATCTTTATTTTAGCTTCTGCATAGAACTGAACTGTTCAAGTAGTCACTGTAATGGAATTCATTGTTTTGTAAAATGTTTTGGAACGAATCTCTAACAACAGTTAATATAAGACGTGGGGGGAACGCCTAGGTACATTGAAAAGTGTGGGCGATATGCTGAGGACTTCGCCGTTCAGCAATTACACCTCTCCTGCGCTTTTCCTTTTCCTGACAAGCCAATATCATCCTACCAGGCTCCTGCCACTCTCGCACTCCGCACCCTTGCTAAACTCTAGGAACCTACTGAGGGCTCTGCCGGACAGACATGGTAACATTGCAGATCATACACCCGCCTGCACTCTTTCTTCCCCTTACAAGCCTACGTCGTTCTTCCAGGCCCCTCCCGCACCCTGTGGGATCTGCTCAGGGCTCTGCTGCCACATCAGGACTAAAGTGAAAACATCGAGCGTGCTGGACAGCGGCCACGGTCTGAAAACCGTTGCCATTTTCTTGAAAATAGAAAATAAAAATGTTTACAGTCGAAATAATAAAGATAACATTGTATAACTGAACAGCACACCACTATAAGTTGGACTTCGCTACGTTTTCCCATCTCTTTATGCAATCAATTACAGAGTGAAATAACGATAAATGTTTTTGAAAAGGCGGTGGGGTGAAGTCCAGAAGCCCTTCATGCACGAACCGCCACTGGTATGAACATATCTTGGAAGCAAGCAATGGACACTCGTATAAGCACTGCGTATCACCTGCATGCTAATAGTCGAAATTCAAGTGACCCCCTAACTCTAGTGACATGATGTCATAAATATTGACATTAAAAATATCAGCTTGTGGCTGGAATATGCGACTAATCGAACAAGTTATATTATTCGACCCAAATCACAGATCCGGTACCCATGGGAAAAGAAATATAATATTTTCATTTCAACACTAATAGTGTTACTGTTGATAAGTTCATGCATGATTCTTTAGAGTAAGTGAGATAAGGACGAATAAGCTAAAAGGTTCCTGTACGCAAAGTTACTTATGAATATTTTGGACAATATATGAGGTTATTAGCGACACCAAACTCTCTAGGGAGAATAAATGTGTTTAGCAACTGGAAAACATACTATTAAGAAAGCAGTAAAGATGAGTAGGCCTACTACAAGAAATTTCATATTACGAAAACGTGTGCTCGAATGTTCATTTCTATTTGCATTACATAGATTTTAAACAGCTTCATTTAAATGTTTTCGTACATTTTTATTTGTTAATAAATTGTGAGAAACATGTAGACTGTTCGTTCGTAATCTGTTTACCTTCCAGGGTCGGTTTTTCCCTTGGACTCCGCGAGGGATCCCACCTCTACCGCCTCAAGGGCATTGTCCAAGAGCTACACACTCTGAGTCGGGGATAAAACTGGGGAGGATGACCAGTACTTCGCCGAGGCGGCCTCACCTGCTATGCTGAACAGGGGCCTTGTGGAGGGATGGGAAGATTGGAAGGGACAGGCAAGGAAGAGGGAAGGAAGCGGACGTGGCCTTAAGTTAGGTACCATCCCGGCATTTGCCTGGAGGAGAAGTGGGAAACCACGGAAAATCACTTCCAGGATGGCTGAGGGGGAAATCGAACCCACCTCTACTCAGTTGACCTCCTGAGGCTGAGTGGACCCCGTTCCAACCCTCGTACCACTTTTCAAATTTCGTGGCAGAGCTGGGAATCGAACCCGGGCCTTCGGGGGTGGCAGCTAATCACACTAACCACTACACCACGGAGGTGGACCATTTAGACTGTATTGAGTGGTTTTGCGGCAACATTTACGTTTCGCTTTGTGTAACACGCTCAACCCACGATATTGATACTAATATCTGTAAGAGTAAGAAAGCATGTAATTTCAGCGTACTATTCACTTCAGGTGCTTGGGTGCAAGGAAAGATTAAAGAAGCGATATTTTGCATGGGTCGAATGTACCACCTGTATGAAACTAGGTAGCTAGCCCAGATACAACTTATGTCGGTGTTACCTCAAAGAGTTGGAGACCTTTACTCTTGTCCTTCGAACCTATTCTTATAGAGGACTGCCATGTAATAACAAATGGAATATCTTACTGAAGTGGTATACGATCAATTCAATGACGATAGTTGCAAGTGGATTAATACGAGTATAATCTCACTGAACTGAAGTCTGATTCCTTGGCTGAATGGTCAGCGTTGAGTCTTTCAGCTCAGAGGGTCCTGGGTTCGATTGGGGTTGGGGATTTTAATCGCGTGCGATTACTTATTCTGGCTTGGAGACTGGTTGTTTGTGTTTGTCCCAACGCTCTTCTATTCATATTGAAACAACACAGTACTACCAATCACCACATAATCACTCAATAGTGATTATATCCCTCCAGGTGGGGTTGGCGTCGAGAAGGGTATGCGTCAGGTGTGGGGAGAGTGGTGGAACCCAAACTTATTCCAACTTATTCCGAGACTAACACGGATTCTACAATCAGGTTTGAATATTCATGAGGATGAAACTGAGAAAGTGTATTGAGACAACAGACTCAAAAGTAAGCTAGAAATAGAAAATTAGAAATAGAAATACTGTCTGAAAAACATTCCCTCATTCAATGTCATGACCAGTATCAAAACGACATTTACATATTATTTTGAGTACATATCCAAGAATATCAGTTACTTCATGGCGTGCACATACCGTATATATTACAAAGTCTACTTTAAATAATTATATCGTAATGTTGAGTTTCTTTCCCTTGATGTTCACACCATCAGAATTTGTTCGTGTTACTTATACAGTGTGAGTTCCTATGTCAACGTGAGACTAAAACTTTGTTCTTTATCTCTCTGTCAATTTACGGGAATGTAGTATTAAATCAGAGTTTCTAGAATATTAGTCAGCATTACTTCCTATACCAAGAACTTCGGGACATAATTTAACGACATAAATTCTCTACGATGGTACAAAAATCTCTTTTCACTAGAGTAAGACAAATGTAAAATTAAAGTTCATTTTTCTGTTTCGAAAATAATTGAAAAGCGGGAAATATCCATACATATTTTAAAGGGAATGCCTTCTCATACTCTCCCAACAACGGGTCCGAACTTGTGTAATATACATCATGAATATTTGAGTTGAAATCCCTTTGCATAGCCCAACAGAATATTACTCAGTGATAGCATACAGGTGCTGTATTTTTCGATGTGGATGTGCTGTGTAGAGAAATATATGGAACAAATGGATTTCATGTATTCTGGTGGAAAATATTCTCATCATCCAAAGCCTGATCATGCCCACCCTTCAGCAGTACATTTGTATTTTCGATAATCTCATACATATTACCTCCCTTCACACGTTTACTTACTCAAGTAAAGCGTGATTATATGCTGTTTCCCGTTGAAAATCTCATAATCATACGAACGTAAACGTATTACATTTCTTTCAGATTATGCCAGTTATATCTATAATTTCGGCTTTAGACCACGAATCTAAGGCCAAAATGCTCCCTGCAGTTTGTTAGAAATCCAGCAGCCAAACTACCAAACCAACCATCGGAACAGTATTACACATAATATTTAAATCAGAAGAAGTCTTCAGTCATAGATGATCATCGCAGTTATGCAACGACTGCTAACTCTGTAGTCAATATGCTTACTTGCAAGAGAGAGGCCAAGGTGGTTCCTTCATCTTACCGCCCTAGTGGAGAGCTCAGGATCTCTTAGTTTGTACTTTTAAATGTTTTCATTGGTGTTCACAGCTTTACTAGTAAGTGGTAGAATAAACCACTCTAATAAAAGCAGGGAATGTTTGTTTGTCCAACTCCTGTCGTGTTTCTCTACAGGGTCGGATATACAGGAAGATGGATCTGTTGTGGCTGGTTTTTATTACAGGATGCCCTTCCTGACGTCATCCTCGTCAGAGGAGTTAATGAGATGAAATGAATGTCGTGATATATGACAGTAGAGAGGGAGGGGCTGAAGCCCGGTGTCGGCACGTAGCCTACTCGTGTCGATTAGCACCAATGGGTCTGCTCAAGGCATAACATCTCCACCCGAGGGACGAATCACTATCAACGGCGTCATATGCCCTCACCCCGTACGAGTACATTGGAGAGGTTTGGAATTCAATCCAGACTTTTGTTACGCAATCTAGTGATTAGAAATGGTATACCAACATCTTCCCTACCCTGCCGGCGAACATTCTGATCGTGAAATGTCTTTCCACCACCGGAACTCGAACCGGCTAACCGCGGTGTCAGACCGTTTAGACTTCAACGCCTTAACGATCATGGCCACCAGGCGGGTTATGATGAAAACACAGAATAACTCAGAATTTCTACGTCGTCTCTACCCAATCGTCTGAAGATAATATGAGATTATAAATATTTTGCCAACAAAGTAGGGATCAAATTGAAGTATATCTTCACTTGTTGAATCAAATACCGTACAAAATAAAAACAATGTTCGTCAGTTCTGGGAGAGGAGACGATGTTAGTGATAGATAAATGTGAAAATTAAGTTGAGTATTTTTTGTGAGCAAACTAGCTCAAATTGGGTTCAGTTTATTGAGGGAGAGGAACAATTTCGCAGCACAGCTAGGAGCTGAGCCTATACTAAAGGCATTTAAAATAAATATGAATACTCGAGTATTATTATTATTATTATTATTATTATTATTATTATTATTATTATTATTATTATTATTATTATTATTATTATTATTATTATACATAAATACATACATACATACATTATCATTATAGACTGTTATGCCTTTCAGCGTTCAGTCTGCAAGCCTCTGTGAATTTACTAAACGTCGCCACAATCCTCGATTTGCAACTAGTGTTGTGGCCTCATTTAGTTCTATACCTCTTATCTTTAAATCGTTAGAAACCGAGTCTAACCATCGTCGTCTTGGCCTACCTCTACTTCTCTTACCCTCCATAGCAGAGTCCATTATTCTCCTAGGTAACCTATCCTCCTCCATTCGCCTCACATGACCCCACCACCGAAGCCGGTTTATGCGTACAGCTTCATCCATAGAGTTAATTCCAAAATTAGCCTGTATCTCCTCATTCCGAGTACCCTCCTGCCATTGTTCCCACCTGTTTGTACCAGCAATCATTCTCGCTACTTTCATGTCTGTTACTTCTAACTTATGAATAAGATATCCTGAGTCCACCCAGCTTTCGCTCCAGTAAAGCAAGGTTGGTCTGAAAACAGACCGATGTAAAGATAGTTTCGTCTGGGAGCTGACTTCCTTCTTACAGAATACTGTTGATCGCAGCTGCGAGCTCACTGCATTAGCTTTACGACACCTAGATTCAATCTCGCTTACTATATCACCATCCTGGGAGAACATACTGTACAACCTAAATACTTGAAATTATCGACCTGTTCTAGCTTTGTATCACCAATCTGACATTCAATTCTGTTGAATTTCTTACCTACTGACATCAATTTAGTCTTCGAGAGGCTAATTTTCATACCATACTCATTGCACCTATTTTCAAGTTCCACGATATTAGACTGTAGGCTTTCGGCACAATCTGCCATTAACACCAAGTCGTCAGCATAGGCCAGACTGCTTACTGCATTTCCACCTAACTGAATCCCTCACTGCCATTTTATACCTTTCATCAGATGATCCATATAAACTACAAACAGCAAAGGTGAAAGATTACAGCCTTGTCTAACCCCTGTAAGTACCCTGAACCAAGAACTCATTCTACCATCAATTCTCACCGAAGCCCAATTGTCAACATAAATGCCTTTGATTGCTTTTAATAATCTGCCTTTAAATCCATAGTCTCCCAGTATGGCGAACATCTTTTCCCTTGGTACCCTGTCATATGCTTTCTCTAGATCTACAAAACATAAACACAACTGCCTATTCCTCTCGTAGCATTTTTCAATTACCTGGCGCATACTGAAAATCTGATCCTGACAGCCTCTCTGTGGTCTGAAACCACACTGGTTTTCATCCAGCTTCCTCTCAACAACTGATCGCACCCTCCCTTCCAAGATGCCAGTGAATACTTTGCCTGGTATACTAATCAATGAGATACCTCGATAGTTGTTGCAATCCTTCCTGTTCCCTTGCTTATAGATAGGTGCAATTACTGCTTTTGTCCAATCTGAAGGTACCTTACCAACACTCCATGCTAATTTTACTACTCTATGAAGCCATTTCATCCGTGCCTTCCCACTATACTTCACAATTTCAGGTCTAATTTCATCTATACCTGCTGCCTTATGACAATGGAGTTTATTTACCATCTTTTCCACTTCCTCAAGCATAATTTCACCAACATTTTCCTCATCCCCATAAGCTTGGCTGTTCACAACACCACCAGGATGATTTCCTTTTACGTTGAGAAGATGTTCAAAATATTCCCTCCACCTCTCCAGTGATTCCCTGGGATCTATTATGAGTTCACCTGAATTACTCAAAACACTGTTCATTTCCTTTTTCCCTCCCTTCCTAAGATTCTTTATTACTGTCCAGAAAGGTTTCCCTGCTGCTTGACCTAGCCTTTCCAGGTTGTTACCAAAATCTTCCCATGACTTCTTTTTGGATTCAACAACTATTTGTTTCGCTCTGTTTCTTTCATCTATATACAACTCCCTGTCTGCCTCGGCCCTTGTTTGGAGCCATTTCTGATAAGCCTTCTTTTTACGTTTACAAGCTGCTCTCACTTCATCATTCCACCAAGATGTTCGCCTTTTCCCATCTTTACACACAGTTGTTCCTAGGCATTCCGTTGCTGTTTCTACTACCGCATCCCTGTATGCCACCCATTCCCTTTCTATATTCTGAACCTGCTTACCGTCTACTGTTCGAAACTTCTCACTAATCATATCCATGTACTTCCGTCTAATTTCCTCGTCCTGGAGATTTTCTACCCTTATTCGTTTGCAGACAGATTTCACTTTCTCTACCCTAGGCCTAGAGATACTTAGTTCACTACAGATCAGATATTGGTCTGTATCATCGAAAAATCCCCGGAAAACTCGTACATTCCTAACAGGTTTCCTGAATTCGAAGTCTGTTAAGATATAGTCTATTATGGATCTGGTACCCCTAGCTTCCCATGTGTAGCGGTGAATAGCCTTATGCTTGAAGAATGTATTCGTAACAGCTAAACCCATACTAGCAAACGCTTCCCATTCCCATTAGCTTCCATATCTTCCCCACATTTACCAATCACCCTTTCGTATCCTTCAGTTCTATTCCCAACTCTCGAATTGAAATCGCCCATTAGCACTATTCTATCCTTACTGTTGACCCTGGCCACGATGTCACTCAATGCTTCATAAAACTTGTCAACTTCATCCTCATCTGCACCCTCATATGGTGAATACACGGACACAATTCTAGTCTAATTCCTCCAACTGACAAATCTACCCACATCATTCGCTCGTTTACCTGCCTAACAGAAACTATGTTCCGTGCAATGGTGTTCCTGATAAAGAGCCCTACTCCAGACTCTGCCCTTCCCTTTCTAACACCCGTCAAGTACACTTTATAATCTCCTATCTCTTCCTCGTTATCTCCCCTTACCCGAATATCACTTACTCCTAGCACATCCAGATGCATCCTCTTTGCTGACTCAGCCAGTTCTACTTTCTTTCTTCCATAAGCCCCATTAATATTGATAGCTCCCCATCGAATTCCATTTCGTTCGCCAAGTTGTTTCCAAGGAGTCCCTCGCCTGTCGTATGGGAGTGGGACTCCGTTACTCCCATAGGTCCGAGGCTTATTTAAAATGTTCTGAGCTCGGTAGATTCATGAAGCAGGATGCTACCCTACTTGCACATAGTCCAAGTGAGGATCTCTCCTCTAACGGGTTATGGACCACCGGTGGATTGTATAGTCCTAGCCGCCTGAGCACAAGGAGGGCCAGGACTCAGAATATGTCCGAGATGCCCACTCCCATTCCATAGCAACTGGTATCCCGACTCTCAGGACCACTTACTAGGCTACTCAGCCGTTGCCCATGGTTCACGAACTAGGACGTGACTACAATAACCCACAAACATGAACCATATTATTATTATTATTATTATTATTATTATTATTATTATTATTATTATTATTATTATTATTATTATTATTATTATTATTATTATTTCGTTTCGGCCAAGTAAGGACCACGTCATTTCAACTGTTTCCCTTGAGCTTTAATGTTGGTCCAGTACTCCTTCATTCGTATACGGTGTTGCTCCTTTCGTTCTTCCGTCCATGCCTTTCCAGTTTTCATTTTCAGCTTTGGTAGGAAACTCTGATGTTCTTGGAGTTTTTTCTTAAGTGGGATACGCTCCTGGATATCTTCAAATGAGATCCCAATATTATTATTATTATTATTATTATTATTATTATTATTATTATTATTATTATTATTATTATTATTATTATTATTATTATTATTATTATTATTATTCTGAACGATGCCATAGAACCTGTCATTTCTTTTGTATTGTATATTAACCGAAAAAGTTAACGAAACCTGTTGGGTATTGTAAGTATTCTTGTTCACACTGAAATGTGACATTTTCTATATCGTTTATATCATAGCATATCGATAATTTGAAACATTTAGTGTAAACTTCACTCAATATTGTAATAAATGTTACTATAATTATGTCCCCAGTCGTAATTTCAGGTCAAATTTCCATTTAATAATTACCTGTGAACAAATTAATTAAGTGTAGAGGTTCCTCATATGGGAGTACACGCAAATATAGTAATCAATGGACCAAAAATTGTCGGTGGCTATGTTTCTATTTATGAAAAGCTACTGTAATCCCTATTGGATTGGTATTCATCACGTTTAACAATGTGTACCTACCCTCCTACCTATCGCAATGGAACACGAGAAAATAACGATAATGTGGCTGTACCACAAAAGCTTATGATTGTGATGCATTGTACTTAGGAATATACATTGTACAGGAACAGTGTTGGTTACTTTGTTGTAAAAGTTTACACGTTGAGGCAATGAAAATTATAGTACAACGCAGAAAACACTATAAAAAATAAAAACAATCACAACATAAATATCAACACAATGGTAGACACATTGAGAAGTAATTTTCTCTAACGATTTCAGGACATTCACTGGAATATGTACAGTAGCATTAAATATACGAACTGAAAGAGAGACTCGACTCATAAATCGTCCATGATAACAAATCTAACCCACCTCCATCCATTTCATAAAAGGTCTAAGATGAATGCCGGCCTCATGGTGTAATGGTAGCGTACCTGCCTCTTACCCGGAGGCCCCGGGTTCGATTCCCGGCCAGGTCAGGGATTTTTACCTGGACCTGAAGGCTGGTTCAAGGTCCACTCAGCCTACGTGATTAGAATTGAAGAGCTATCTGACGGTGAGATGGCGGCCCCGGTCTAGAAAGCCAAGAATAACGGCCGAGAGGATTCGTCGTGCTGTCCACACGACACATCGTAATCTGCAGGCCTTCGGGCTGAGCAGCGGTCGCTTGGTAGGCCAAGGCCCTTCAAGGGCTGTAGTACCATGGGGTCTGGTTTAGTTTTCTAAGACGAATGCAAGGTAAAATTTTTCCCACTACTCGTAAGATTGGTACGAAACGGTATATAGAGCTTAGCTCAATACTCTGTTTCCCTTGTCCCAAGGTATTAACCTATTGATTATTTCTGCTGTAGTCTGGATGGATCCCGTGTCCATGTGCCCCCAGAAGCGTAGGTCTTAATTCTAATTTTTTACTCCCTGAGGGGGAACTTGAAATATAAACATTATCAATACAATTACAGTAATTATGTTTTAGTTCCATCGACGGTATCCTTTTTAAGCTATTTTCTTAAGAACGAAGCCGTATTTTCTACCGCCGACTTCGTTAATATAACTTAAAAGATTATCAGCCTGTCGAACACACTAGACATGAGTTTTACTTTGTACTTTCTGGTAAATTATGAGATAAATTATATGCTACCGAACTGATAAAAAGAAAATTATCAATTTTCTTGTATACAGTATACAGAGTGGTCGGAAAAAACGTGAACCGAGTATATCATCGTTAGAGTGTTGATCATACTGATAAGTAATTTAAATAATTACGTCGAATTCTCACTCCATTGTCATTTTATCAGCTGCTGAAAGTTAGTGCTTTGCGAGGCGGTGTTGATGAATCTGAACTTGGCTTATGACCGGCTTGAGAGCGCCAATAGGAGAAATAAATTTATCCATGGCAGGGACTTGAAGAAGGACATCCATGCTGATAGGCTCGGCCCACAGCAAGCACGCTACGGTGCCATTGGCTGAAACCCACGGTGTGTTAGTGTTTGATGCTCATTTCTCGGCATGGCTCTCAAGCCCGACCAAGTCACGTGCAGGTTTACCAACATCGCCTCAAAAATCCCATTTGAATTCGCTCCCAAGCGATCCGATTGGCTAACATCAGTACCTGATAAAATGATAACGGCCCGAGATATCGACGTAATTTTTTTTTCAAATGACCTATTAGAATGACAAACGCTCTAATGATTATATACTCGGTTCACTTTGAATTTTAATAATTTAACAAATTTTACTTACTCCTTTCTGTCCTAAAGTACAAGGAACATATAATTCGGTGTTTATTGATATGTCTTGTTTCAAATAAATTGAATTACAGGATTCCTGGCCTGTTATGTAACTGATAGTATGCTTCATTGTTGGGTAATTTTATCCTTAGTTGTTGAGTAATTTTACCTTAATGTTTAGGCTTGTACTTAACCTTCGTCTCAAATAAAATTAGTTGAATACAAATTACCTCAGCTGTTTCAGATAAAACCAGAACCTGTAAGAAACTGTCCGTAAGCCGCGAAGATTCAATTCAGAGATCAATGGCTGTTTTCATGAAGACGCTTATACTAAGGGAAGTGCACCACACATTAAAAAAAAAGAAATGGCGTATGGCTTTTAGTGCCGGGAGTGTCCGAGGACAAGTTCAGCTCGCCAGCTGCAGGTATTTTGAATTGACACGCGGAGGTGGACTGTGCGTCGTGATGAGGATGAAATGATGATGAAGACAACGCATACACCCATCCCCTGTGCAAGCGAAATTAACCAAATTATGGATAAAATTCCCGACCCTGCCGGGAATCGAACCTGGGACCCCTGTGATCAACGGGCAGCACGCTAACCATTTAGCCATGGAGCCGGACCACCACACGTTACAACATCTTGTAATGGTAGTAGCACACACACTACGGACGTAGCTAGTAAATCTCTACAAACTACTGCAGCAATTACTGTCTCATTTGGTTACTCCTTGGGCTTCCTGCCGTCTGTCTCAAATGTACCGCAGTGTCTCGAGTAGAGGGAGATGAAGGAAATGAGCTAAGGATAACGAGTATCCTGTAACGTACATGAGCGTCGAATAATATGAATTTCTACGAACAAATGCAATAAATAGAGATAGGGCCTATTGTTATGCCTTCGCCATCTCTTGCCGTATGCAGAACGTCTAAATTTCCCATTGGTTGAGGCTAGTGTGGAGCGTATAATTCAAAGATGTTTTTCATAGGATGCTCACCAGGTACCCGGGAGTCTGTAGTATAATACTGAATAAGACAATACATTCAACTATAAAGGTTGTTGATTCCACTAAAGTTAGCTGCTATTAGGAACAATTATTGCCATGGGTTATCAAAGGCTTTAAATTTATATGTAAAGTTGAGTACCTAGAAGGGTATAATATTTAAATATCAATTAAATATATCAAAACTAATACGAAATGTTTTACATTTGCAGTTGACTTGGAATTGTCCACTTCCGCAGTTGCGAGTCATTTACAAGGCCCATCAGACGGTCTAGGCTACGCGAGGTGCGGTTTGTGAGTCGAGGCCTTTGGTTATCAGTGTCGTGAAATGAACTTCTCTGAGGATGTCCCTGAGCTGAAAGAGAGAGGCCCTGTGGAGAGCAGGATTTCAGGCCGGAGGTCGGTGTAGTCGAAGGACATACTGAACACAAACCTGGGAATGTAAAATTCCTTCGCAATAGAAAAGAATCAGATATTTTAGTACTTGACAACTTCGATGTCGTCTTCCAAAGCGGCAATTCTTTTCTCATCCTTCACGGACCTGTTTATAGTAATTCAAACTTCCAGAATTCAATGTAGAGATTCATTAGGCCTGTAAATAATTTGTATTTCAGGTTGAATGTACATATATGTTTCAAAAGGCATCATTTCACAAAGCGTGAATTTTTACATTTAAGGCGATGATAACAGAAAATAATGAAATTATTGTACAGAAAGGAAACAATGGATGATTTATAATTGAGGAGTGGTATAAGTCTGGAGTCTGCAGTCGATTGTTGAACGGAGCAGACGTGTTTGTGCAGCAATGGTTTTCCCGTATCAACTTGGCAAGCAGGAAGGGAGTTTCGGAGCGAGTACTGAATGCGGATTTGCAGCAAGTTGTTACCGGGAAGTGTCATATCGTTGGCACTCATTACTACTTATAGGAGGCTTGGAGTTAAACCTGGTCCCTGTTCAATCAGTTGCAGTTTCAGAAGAGGTGGAGAACGTGACGTGTATGGGATATAAGAGGAACATAAGATCTAGTGCTAATTGTGATACGTGTTGAATGTGGATTCATTTGAAGTGTGGTAAGCTACACGCCCTGGACAGTGATAAGGAAAGGATGGCATGTAGCAAGTATTTCATGAATGGGAATGTGACAAGCGACAAAGCAAAAATTGGAGAATTTCAGCGCGAAATGAAGCAACTCTTACAAATTGCGGAGCTACAAAGTAAGTTACAGGAAGTGTATTTGAGAAATGTAGACACTAATTCATCTGTGGATAATATTAAACCAGTAAAGTGTGTGGTGATAGGCATTCGTCATATAGGACAGGGAAATAGATCATCGAAAGTGATGTTCCTGCCGGGAATTCGGCCGGAACTGTTGAACAGAAACTAGAGGACAAATGCGGAGGAAAAGAGGAAGTAGTAATTCTCCACGTATAAGAATTTAAATTTGATTTAAAAATACAACGGACTGAATATACACTAGTGTCCAAAGGTTAAGCAGTGCAACAGGAAATAGACCGCAAATCGCACGACATTTTTACCTACCATACCGTACGTGTTCGCTCTGTATAGCAAAGGAGTGTTCCCTGCTTTGACTAGCGGCGTAACCGCAAGGTAAACACAGCCAGTGCCTGCGCCCCATATTTCCTCAGTCGTGTTTGCCCTGTTATAGTGTGCGGAGTGTAGCCTCGTGGTGAACGTGACAACATAATGGAACAACGACGCAATTTGGACCCCGTTTTGCAGGGTAGAATACTCGGCCGCCTGGAAGCAGGCCAGACACAGACCGAAATCGCCGTATCCTTGAATGTGCCACAAAGTGTCATTTTCAAGCCTTGGAGACGATTTCTAGATACAGGAGATGTTAGTCGTAGGCCAGTACCAGGTCGGCCAAGTGTAACCACCCCGCAGCAGGACCGATATCTGTCCTTAACCGCCGCCCGATGAAATCGGAGTGCACCTGCAAGATAATTGTCGGCGGAGCTTGCAGCCGTCTCCGGGGTTGCCGTTTCCCGGCAAACTGTGAACCGGTGGCTCCGAACAGCAGGGCTGCTTGCCCGAAATTCAGCGGTGTGCGTCCCGCTTACTCCAGCACAGAGACGGACCCGTTTGTTGTGGAGCCGTCAAGATCGAAACTGGACCATGAATGAATGCAGACATGTGCCCTTCACAGATGAATCCCGCTTCAGTTTACATAACGATTCCCGTCGCAAATTAATCTGGAGAGAACCGGGTAGCCGATACAACCACAGGATTATCGTATAACGGGACCAGTATGGTGGTGGTGGCGTCATCGTTTGGAGCGGCATCATGTTGAATGGCCTTATGGACCTGCGCATCTTCATGGGTGATCCGAGGAACACTGTTAACGCTCTGAAATACGGGGATGAGGTACTGAGACAACATGTTCGACTCTTCAGAGGTGCGGTTGGTCCAGACTTCCTCTTAATGGACGACAATGCTCGACCGCACTGCACTGCTCTGGTGGAAGAGTTTTTGGCTGGGGAAGACATTCATCGCATGGATTGGCCAGCGAGGTCTGCGGATCTGAATCCTATAGCACATGCCTGGGATGCATTGGGGAGGCGAATTGTATCCCATCAGCCCGCACCAAGGACCCTCCAAGACCTTCGCATTGCCCTTTCGGAGGAAGTGATCGCTGCCACAAGAGCTCATGGACCATTTGATAGAGAGCATGACACGTCGCTGCGAAGCATGTGTGGCCGTTAGTGGTAACCATACACCCAATTAACAGCATATCTTGTTGTGGAAGATATTGCCAAGTTTTGTTACTTGTTGTCAAAGGTGTACCTTAGCTATCAGAACCTTTCTGACACTGTTTGTTTTGACAAGTTGTGTGACATATGGTGTGTGACTGAGCTTCCGTTTGTTCAGCAACCCATCTGATATTCCTGTCAGGCGGTATGGCCTCGTTTAGTGATTATGCTTAATTTTTGGATACTTGTGTATAATGAGGGACATTCATGATGTAGTGATCTCGACTAAGAAAAGTTCTCGAAGGCAAATGTAGCAATTAATGGTACTGTATACCAAGAAGGACAGACGTATCATGGAAGAAAATTTGCAGGTTGAACGACGCGCTTCAGTGGGTGACGGAAAGTTCCGGATCACTCTTTGTAGACGGCAACAGTTGGATCAACGACAGGGACTTCAGCAGAGATGACTTCACCTGAACCAGCGAGGTGTGGTACGACTAGGTGAACTCTTTTCGAGAGTTACTGAGTCCTTTTCCACTCAACCGGATGACGGTGCAGAACGGCAGTCGAATGATGACCCACGGCGGGAGCAGATTCGATACAGCCACAGCGACAACGGGCTGGTTCAAGTGAAGTACCTGTCGTCGATCCAACTGTTGCCGTAAACAGGATATTGTGAGAAGCAGTGATACCGGATTGGGTAAGTATCTTAGATTGTTGCAGGTAAGCTTTATAAGTATTGGTAATAAAATCGCAAAATTCGAAAACTTAGTCGATACGAGTGTCCCTGATATATTTGTGGGAACGGAAATTTGGTTATCGGATAATATATATAATTCAGAATTATTCAATTCAAAACTTCGAACGCTTAGACGGAAAAAGAGCCGAAAAAGGGGGAATTTTCATTTGTGTTAGGTCAGAGCTCATCAGTACGTTAAAATGGTTTATCGATGACTGCGAAATAATTGGGGTGGATGTAAATAATGTACCCAATAAACAAAATACAGTCATTATTGGAGCTTATCGCCCGCCGAAATCAGGTTTAAACACGATTAAGCGTCTTTCAGAATTAACGTGCGCAAATATAACCTGCGGGAAAAGAACTAAAATTGCAGAGAATCTAACCTACCGTCAGTAAACTGGGTCGGGTCAACTACGGGGGGGGGGGGGGCTACGGCAGGAAGCAGTAAACTTATTAGTGTGGAATAGCGGCTTTTCCCAAATTGTTCCAAAGAAGGCGCATAAACCAGCACTTTTAGATGTATTTCTCGTCATACCGGCAGTGTTATATCTTGTGACAAGAACGATTTGAATAATCACAAATCGGTTTGATATCAATCGTATGTAAATAAGTGGTGCAATTAATGGTACTGTAGAGTATTTGAGGTTAAAATGGGACTCTTCTGGAATTATATTTAAGGGGCAGCATGCTTTTAGGTAAGGCTTCTCCTGCGAAAGCGAGCTCTGTTTCGCGTGTCAAGATGTATCGAATAAAATCGTCAATGGGTCAAGGAATGGTGCAGTAGTAATTGATTTTATTAAGGCA
This sequence comes from Anabrus simplex, assembly GCF_040414725.1. Lineage (NCBI taxonomy): Eukaryota > Metazoa > Arthropoda > Insecta > Orthoptera > Tettigoniidae > Anabrus > Anabrus simplex. Next base: position 169,100,777 of record NC_090265.1, read on the forward strand.
TTGGATCTTGTGCCGCATGACATCCTTCGTAACAAGGACATTGACATCACAGTCCAGAACTCCTCAGTGGAAGAACTCAGAGGGTGAGCGTTGGAGAAACGCTATCTTCTTTAGTAAACGTTACGTCTGGTGTAGCTCAGGGTAGCATTATTGGGCCAATTCTTTTTATACTTTTCATGAATTAGATGCCTGATTCAATAAAATTGGAAGTGCGCCTCTTTGCTGATGATTGCGTCATATAGTGGGAGATAAAAAGCAGAGTAGGACGAGCTATTACTTTGGCAGTATTTAAATAGGCCTATGATTGAAAAATGGACGCATGAAAATCGAATGAAAATCCACAACTGAAAAAGCAAGACATTGTGTTTCAGTAAAAGAAAAATGAACGAAAAGTGGCATTACGAAATTGGAGGTAAAGTGTTGTTGAAGTTGATAGTTGTAAGTTCTTAGGTGTCACTATTAGAAGAGGTTTAAAATGGTCAGTGCAAGAAATCCAAGAGATCGTTACATTTTATTATGAGGAATCTCAAGAAAGTTAATTCTGGTCCCAAAAGTAAAGCTTATGAATGTTTGGTAAGTCCGATTCTCAAATATGGGTCTGCGTGCTGGTATCGGTACAGGGTAAGTTTACTGGATTCCCTAAAAAAAGTTCAAAGAAGAGCGATGCATTTCGTAAACGGTGATGGGAGAAATACTATTAATTGGGAAAGTCTTGAATCAAGAAGAACTAGAGCACGCCTGTGTGGTCTTTATAAGAGGTACACGGGAGGGGCAGCCTGGAGTAGTATTAGGAATAGGTTGGAACCTCCCTCGTACTTACCGAGAAATGATCACAAGCATAAAATTAGGGCCAGAAACCAACATAGGCCTACTGAAGTGGACAAGTTTTCCTTCGTAAACAGGACTATAAGGGATTGGAATAAATTACCTGCAGCAGTCTTTGATAGATTACCTTCCGATATCAAATCATTTAAGAAGATCATTAATGCTAGTGTAAATTAAAAAGTAATTTGTAAAGTAAAAGACCTTGAATTTGTAATTTTATGATGGATTTACGATGTTAAACTAGCAGTATTTACTGTAGTATTTTTTCCCCATGGAATTGCTAGTTGTACACGTGTTGTTGTTGGGTAATTATGTTTTTAACTTTACTTTATCATCGCTTGTAATGTTAAGCTAGTGTAAGCTCAACCTATGTTATCGTAAGCCGAAGTGTACGTAACGGAAATACTTAAGCTGTGTGTGAATTTGTGTATGATGATGCTGCATTCAGAATGTTTTCCTAGTAGTATTTTTGTAATAATTTTTCCATGGAATTGCTTGTTTGAACTCTTAGTGTTGTTGTCGTTGTGTAATTATGTTTTAACATTACTTTATTATAACTTGTAATGTTAAGCTAGTAGTAAGTTCAGCCTATAGTATTGTAAGCCGCAGTGTTTAGTACTGGAAATAATTAAGTTTTGTATGAAATTGTGTATGATGATGCTGGATTTAGAATCTTAAACTAGTAGTATTTATTGTAATACTTTTACTTCCAAGAAATTGCTTTTTGAACTCTTGTTGTTGTAGTTGTTGGGATGTTACGTTTTAACTTTATTATAACTTGTCATATTAAGCTAGTAGTAAGTTCAACCTATAGTATTGTAAGCCGTGGTGTTAAGTACTGGAAATAATTAAGTCTGGTGTGAATTTCTATATAATGATGCTGAATTTAGAAAGTTAATCTAGTAGTATTTCTTGTCATATTTTATCTCCATGGAATTGCTAGTTATACACTTGTTGTTGTAGTTCTTGTTGTCGGGTAATTGTGTTTTTAAATTTATCATCACATGTAATGTTAAGCTAGTATTAAGCTCAACCTATAGTATTGTAAGCCGTAGTGTTAAGTACTGGAAACTCTTTAGTTGTGTGTAAATTTGTATGTTTATTTATTTATTTATTTATTTATTTATTTATTTATTTATTTATTTATTTATTTATTTATTTATTTATTTATTTAATTGCCGGTTTCCATGGTAGTAAACCCCCAATTACAGTAAACTTAAAAATCTTTAAAGCACTTAGTAAATTACATTAACACAAAGTCTTCGATCTTAATAACTAAAAATACAATTCTTAATAACTACATTAGTAATTTAATTTCATTGATAAACGTCTTATATTTTAATAGCATAAATACTATTCTTAATAACTAAATTATTCATTCAATTTTTCAATTATTCGGTACCTACTATAACGCTCTGATAGCTTTCAGTGGGATGTTAATTCTTAGTGTTGTGGCAGTTTAGCTGCAAAACGATTTATGAATGCGGATATTGACAAGTCCAAGTCCAAGTTATTGTCTATGTTAACCACTTCATTATAGTCGCTACATAACCTATAGAGTGGTGAATGGTTGTGGGCGGTCGTCAGAGCTCTTTCATTCCTAAACGTGCTCCGTTCGCTTGAGTGCAAGTGAGGTACGCGAAAATTCAATAGGGACAGTAAACACATATTATCTGGTTTATTGTTTAATAATTTATGCAGGTTTGCGATTATTTTCGCCGAATGTCAAGGCGGGTCATTCCGACATTGGATAGCAAACTATCGTATGGCCATAAATGGCTACAAGTCATGTGTTTGGTGATGTAGGAATTTTACAAAATGTTTTTTCATTCTTTCGATTAACTTGATATGTTCATCAAAACTTGGATTCCATGCAATGCTAGGATATTCCAATGTTAGTTCGTTCAACGGCGTTATAGAGTGCTATGATGGAATTCGTCTTCCTGAAGAGTTTTATGTTCCTTATGATAAATCTCAATGCTCGGTAGGCCTCTCCTGTCACCTTGTTTACATGAGATGTGAAAGTAAGACCCTACTCAAGCTGGAAGCCAAGGTCACTGACTTGATCAACTTCCTGCAGGGCGTGTGGATCCAGGTTGTATGGAAAGATACTTTTATAGTTTTCCGTGTGAGTGACACTGTTACTCATTTCAAGAGGATAAGAGGATGGATGGATGGATGGATGGATGGATGAATGGATGGATGGATGGATGGATGGATGGATGGATGGATGGATGGATGGATGGATGGGACGCATTGCGAGGCACGTTGCTGTGACCTAGCATATAGCAGTGATGTGTAAATTTCCGAATGTCGTCAGTTCCGAAGATGGATTTCAGTAGTTTTCTAGTTACACACCCGACTATGTTTATGGTTTTCAGAGAATTTGAAGTGCCAGATTTTTCCCAGAGGAAATAATTTACGTTTTAGTAAATCTACCGTCACGAAACTAACGTATTTGTGCACATTCAGATTCTACCAGTCTGACCCGGAATTTAAGTCGGCGCCTAAAGTTCGGAATGCCAGCGGCTAGCGTCTGAGCTACTCAGCCCGATAAAATAGTATTCAGCGCCAGGCCATTGTACACAGGTATTGTGAAAATACTAATTCGTTCTGAGAGGGAACACTATCAGTAACTTCCTGGGATTGTGTGCCTCTCTGGATTGGTTTTTCGAGAATTCTCTATATCCTTACAAAGACGATACGGAACGAATTCAATCGGTTGAACACTATTTCCACAGCGCATTAAATGAAAATGTTTAAAATCTGAAATTATACCGTGATTTAGGACAGAATAACATGTTTTGTGTTGTCCATTGGATCACTTCAGATTTTTTAAATATCACCAAATAACTAAGGAATTAATTTTGATATGTAGATATCAAAATAATGGCCTATGGCTCTTAGTGCCGGGAGTGTCCGAAGACAGGTTCTGCTCGCGAGGTGCAGGTATTTTGATTTGACTCCCGTAGGCGACCTGCGCGTTGTGATGAGGATGGAATGACAATGAAGATGTCACATACACCCAGCCCCTGTGACAGCGGTATTAACCAATGATGGTTACAATTCCCGACCCTGCCTTGAACCGAACCCGGGACCCCTGTGACCAAAGGCCAGTGCGCTAACCATGTAGCCATGGAGCCGGACGACATGTACATACAGTAATTCTGAATTAACAAGAGTTCAGGAATTGTGGCAGGAAGTGTTAATAAGTTTCAAGTAAACTATATCTTATTTTACAAAACACAGAAAATAGAAATTATGCAAGCAGGCAACCATTCGCTAATGTGGAGGAGAGGTTGTGGTTATTCTTCATTTCATTTTTTAAGACACCTTACTATAGGCCTGACCTTGCATCCACTGATTTCCATACTTTTGAACTATTGAAGAAGCAACTGAGTGGTAGGAAATGCAACTATGATACAGCCGTTCAGCTATAAAGCTTAAGAGACTTGACACAGATTTCTTCCATGCCGGTAACGATGCCTTCATGTTCCGTTCGACCAAGCCCTTAAACTTCAAGACTGGTGACTACTGTATGTTGAATAGTAAAGGGTATCAGTGCCCTATTACTTTGTAATTTACATCTGCCTGTAAAATAAAACAAATCTGTGTGAGCTCTTTTTATCTTATTCGTGGAAGCTATCTCGTAAATTAAAATTGGTTTACGTGCGCCGTTACCCAGATCACACACACAAAAAAAACTTCCGACTGAACAAAATGATTCTTTGTTGTAAGTTTCCGATCGGCCCGCCTCTGTGGTGTAGTGGTTAGTGTGATTAGCTGCCACTCCCGGAGGCCCGAGTTCGATTCCTGGCTCTGCCACGAAATTTTATGAAAAGTGGTACGATGGCTGGAACGGGGCCCACTCAGCCTCGGGAGCTCAACTGAGTAGAGGTGGGTTTGATTACCACCTCATCCATCCTTGAAGTGGTTTTCCGTGGTTTCCCACTTCTTTTCCAGGCAAATGCCGGTATGGTACCTAGCTTAAGGTCACGGCCGATTCCTTCCCTCTTCGTTGTCTCTCCCTTCCAATCTTCCCATCCCCGCACAAGGCCCCTGTTCAGCATAGCAGGTGAGGCCGCCTCGGCGAGGTACTGATCATCCTCCACAGTTGTATCCCCCGACCCAGAGTCTGAAGCTCCAGGACACTGCCCTTAAGGCGGTAGAGGTGTGATCCCTCGCTGAGTTCGAGGGAAGAGCCAAACCTGGAGGGAAAAAAAATTGAGAAGAAGAAGTTTTCCATCGGTACTGCTAAGTTAGAACTGTCAGTGTACACGCACGCACAGAAATGGTGTCCTGGCATAAAAAAAATCTACACCGACCCACTCCAGTGCTGAACAGGTGGGGATGAAGTGAAGGGGTGGTGTCAAAGGCCACTCCAGTACCATAAATTTTGAGAGGGGAGTGAACGGGTTGGGTGCTGAAGGGACAGTGTATGTACTGCTACATACCCACCACCGTGCTCATTTTAATCACAACAGTCTTGTACTGTACTGGTCTGTCTACCTGCAGCAATGCGTTAAGCGAGGAGGTGGGGAACGTTATGCTTTGTACTGGGCACCATTTCTGTGCATGCCTGTACCAAGCAATGTGTTTGGGGCATATTCAACTGACCCGCGTACTTAGTGAGTTGAAGGAGGTATGATAGTTAAACTGTGATACTGTGGAGCCAACATATGGTATTTGCAATTAACTGAGGTTAATGAATGGATGGTGATCCATATGTAAGCTTTTTCTTTTGTTAGGGGCTTTACGTCGCACCGACACAGATCGGTCTTATGGCGACGATGGGATAGGAAAGGCCTAGGAGTTGGAAGGAAGCGAACGTGGCCTTAATTAAGGTACAGCCCCAGCATTTGCCTGGTGTGAAAATGGGAAACCACGGAAAACCATCTTCAGGGCTGCCGATAGTGGGATTCGAACCTACTATTTCCCGGATGCAAGCTCACAGCCGCGCGCCTCTACGCGCACGGCCAACTCGCCCGGTCATATGTCAGCTATAATCCCGTCATATTAGATATTACTAAAATACTTCAATATTTTTCCAGTCGTTAAGACTCTTCATGACTGCACGATAGATCCAGGAAACGAGCTCAAGCCAGTCAGGCGGGCAAGTGAGACCTCCGAAAATTGGACAGATCAACAATTATTATCATTGAAAGAAATTAACTAGAAGAAAACTGTATATTTATGTATTTATGTTCTTCCGAAGCTGTGCCGTTCATTGATATCTGAAAGGATTACTTAGAATATGACTTTTAATGTACATCATATGAAAGAAATAAGGAAATAATCTTGAGATTGCTTTTTATATGAATTATGTTTTCTTCTGTCTAATCCTAAACAGAACTGCTATGGATGACTGAAATCATAACACGCAAGCAATCGTTTCGATTGAGTTGACGTCTATAGGCGGCGTTCTTATGAAGCCAAGTTACTAAATTTCCCTTCCATCACTTCTAGATCGATAAACAAAGTATATTAAAATGGACTCGGAAGCCTGGTTGAATTAAGAGATGAATACTCTATAAGTTCTTGTACTCAAAAGAAGAAAATTCATCGCATCTGCGTATCCGGTTCTGCTAGAAATTCAATATACTCTGGGAGCCTCCCGATATTGGAGTCAATGTTTGTGCTGAGGCTGACTTAAAACTTTATGAATCTTTAAAAAGTTTTACTATTGAATAACGTGATCGTAAATGGAGTCCATCTACAATGTGCACGCAAGTGAATATTCAATCAAACCAGCACGGAGTCCTAAATTCTTCTGACGTGATGAACTGTGTGTTCAGTCCACAATTGGCCTCCGCTCTAATATAAAAGTACTTGATTTTGCATGCCCTAGTTTGCAAGTTGGGGTAAGGTATACTTGTTTGGGCGCTCAGTTCATAGACACACATTCATACTACGAAACGTCACCGAGCTCGATAGCTGCAGTCGCTTAAGTGCGGCCAGTATCCAGTATTCGGGAGATAGTAGGTTCGAACCCCACTGTCGGCAGCCCTGAAAATGGTTTTCCGTGGTTTCCAATTTTCACACCAGGCAAATGCTGGGGTTGTACCTTAATTAAGGCCACGGCTGCTTCCTTCCCACTCCTAGCCCTTCCCTATCCCATCGTCGCCATAAGACCTATCTGTGTCGTTGCGACGTAAAGCATCTAGCAAAAAAAAAAAAAATACGAAACGTCATAGAAATTACACGAAAGTAAAATAACTGAGCGTATGTCCGGCCCCGTGGTGTAGGGGGCAACGTATCCGCCTGTCACTCGGCGGGCCCGAGTTCGAATCGCGGGCGGGTACGGGCTTTTTGTTGTAAATGATTAATATACCTGGCCTGAGGACTGGGTGTTTGTGTCGTCCTTAATGTTCCTTTCTTCACTCTCCAAATACACGCAGGCTCACAACATATAGTGCAAAGTAGGGGCAAAAGATCTTCTTAGGTCGACGCCCCGAACAAATAGCATTTTAAAAAATAAAAAATAACTGAGCTGCATTGTCATATCGAAGTAAGGAATTTTATTGTTATTTATTTCAATATAAGGTTTCTCTTTATTATTCTTATTCATCTGTTTACCCTACAGGGTCTGTTTTTCCTTCAGACTCGGCGAGGGATCCCACATCTACCGCCTCCTCAAAGGCAGTGTTCTGGAGTTTCAGACTCTGTGTTGGGGTATACAGCTGGGAAAGATGACCAGTACCTCGCCCAGATAGCCCCACATGCTATGCTGAACAGCGACCTTGCAGGGGATGGGAAGATTGGAAGGGATAGGCAAGGAAGAGGGAAGGAAGCGGCCGTGGCCTTATGTTAGGTACCATCCCGGCATTTGCCTGGAGGAGAAGTGGGAAACCACGGAAAACCACTTCCAGGATGGCTGAGGTGGGAATCGAACCTACCTCTACTCAGTTGACCTCCCGAGGCTGAGTGGACACCTTTCCAGCTCTCGTACCACTTTTCAAAGTTCGTGACAGAGCCGTGAATCGAACCCGCGCCTCCGTGAGTGACAGCTAATCACACTAACCACTAAACCAAAGAGGCGGACCTATATGGTTTTAATTAATAAATCATTTTTAGTGGCCTCGTCTTCTCGTCCCGAGGTGATGCAGTTTCTCATTCTTGACTACCTTTTAAATTCGTCCACCATTGGACTTGGTTATGTGTTACGTGAGAACTTATTTTGTCTACCTATTGAACACATGATGTTGAGTGATGTTTACTGATTTTTAATGTTTTATTAAGTTGTAGTCAAATGGGAAAGGACGGTTTTGAAGTTTTTGTGTTGAAGTACCCGTCTGTCGTGAGATGGGTTTCAAAGATATACTCTGAATAGCTTCTGGTAAACCTGGTGATAATTTGATAAATATCTCTCGCATTAGCTTTGTTCCAATCGATGTTCATGATTTTGGTGCTGGCGGTAATAGTACTGGGTTGATAATGCTTCGTTGACGGATGTTTTATTCTCGTCTAGCGGCGAAAGAAAATTAGCACGGCAGTGTTCAGTTACGAGTGCTTGACATTGTATGTGGTCTAGGATGTTTCTTCTTAATATTCTTATTGTTGATTCTAAAATACTCCTACTGTATTTAGTATTAACCCAAACAATTTCTGTATACTATCAAGGTTATCTCTTACTAATTTTATTTTCTAACATCCTTGTGCCTGAATTTCTAATTGTGAAATTGTTGTAAGAATGCTTTTCTTTCATGTTGTTGCTAATACAAAATTAACTTTATTTTTTTTAATAATTCCCGACTCGTTTCCATTTTTACACATACATTAAACCGTTTCCTGCAGCTACTGACGTAGAGTATTTTAGCGCCTTATTACACAGGTTAGCCAGGTCGCGCAGCCAGTCGCGCGACCACACTTTGTTGACCTTGAGGTTTCTCTACCCGGCAACCAATCTGGCGACCACTGGTGGTGGCCGGGCGTTGAAATATATGGGGCTTATTACACAAGGCAGCCAGGGACCGGCAGCCACATTTTAGTTACGTATAGCCATGTGCTACTGTGCACTATTTTCTTGACGGCAGGTCGAAGTGCGCTATGGATAACATAAGTGCTACTGGAAGTGCAGAGAAAGGAGAAAAGAAGAAACAGGAACAACATTTGAAAGAGTGTCGCAAGTATTTTAAAGAACTTGTTGTCGTCTACACAAAACTCATCAAAAAGAGTATAGTACAACCCTTTAGATTGTCTTAAAGATAGAATAGGATGCACATGCATCTTTCTTTCCCTTCTCCTCTTCTTCTTCATCAATAGTACAAGGAGAACCATATACTCCTCACTCATCTCAACTAGTCACTTAATAAACTAAATAATCTAACTCACGAACACTCGTGTCTTCATCACCGGTGAAACAGACACTGAGGGCCATGAAACTGTCTGGCTGCTTTACGAGTCGCTCGGCTCAAGACAGGTCGGGCATCCATGGCTGCGCGACCTGGCCGCGCGACCTGGCTGCCCTGTGTAATAAGGCCCTTACTTTACATCCTTCTTCTTCCTGTACCTTCCTCTTTCATCGTCTTCAGCAGTCACGCAGAAGATCACGATTGAGCATTAAAGTGGACCCAAATAACAATACCTAAACTAGACTAGGAGTCCCACGGGCTCCAATTCATTACGATTAATCTCGTATGATAAAAGAAATATATTCTGTAATTATTTTGTTCAATATAACTTATTCATTTATTCATTTATGGATGGTTGTATTGGTTCAAATCCCGTTACAGGCATTCATTTGTATTATTATTATTATTATTATTATTATTATTATTATTATTATTATTATTATTATTATTATTATTGTGTGATTCTATTCTAAAATTTGATTTCGATATATATGAATTAATTATTGCTTGCTTTATGGTATTTAATATATCGTATTGTACCAGGAGGGCCTAGGCCCTGGCACATATCAATTGAAAAAAACTTTATTTCAGCATACAATTTCCGTCCGACATGCGAACATCTGAGCGAAGGAACATTCCAGTACGTACCAGACTCCATGAGCGACCAGGCGAGGTCAAGTGACGTCACCTACCGCTTGAAACTTGCCTCCCCTAGGGACCATTTCTCGAAAGAAATTTTCTTTCGTGAACTTTTTAACGCCTTTGCCGATTTGAATAGGACCAGCGCTAAATTGTAGCAGACATCGTAAAAGTAAAATCCTGTAAATTTCAAAGCAATCTGTCCAGTAGTTTTTGAGTTATAACAATATGAAGTTTAAGAACATTGAGCACTCTCGGTCACATGATTCAGAGCGCCACCCCTCCCGGCGCAGATATATAGGCCACTATGTCAAGGCTGACAAGCAGTGTGCAGAGCAGTGCAGTAAGTGCAGCAATGCAGTGCAGAGAAATGCAGTATGTGTGTATGAGTGAGACAGAGGGGAGACTGACCCTCGTACAGTCTGTCAGTGCAGTCTCGAAGACAGTACTTTCCGTCGTGTTTCGCGGAGAGGAAATTATGGGATAATCAATCGCCGTCGCACTTGTAAAAGACGTCGCACCGTACTTAGTTTATCGTGCCGCGACTACGATACATTCACAGACATTTCGAAATATTACACGTGTGAAATCATTGAAGTACGAAGTCAAATATTTGATATTCACAGACTAGAACATGACGTGTGGACTTAGTTACTTTCACATAATATTGAACTACTACAATGAACAGAAACTGTCGTGTACAATAACTCTAACTATTCTAGGACTCATTTCTTCTAATACAGTACATCTTTGAACTGTGTCTCTTTATTTACGTAGTGTTCGTGCCATATTAGGACACGACTTACTCCAGTGATAAACTTGGTGAATATTAAGAACTTTTTCTAAGGTGATATAATATTATCACTACCAGAAAATCAGTGTCGTCTGCTAGGATAATAATTCAAAGACTGTGATCAGAGACTGTGATGAGACTTATTACACGTTGCTTTTTCAAGTGTTTGAACTGTGTATTTATGGACGCTTTCAGTGACGATTTTAAATAGTGTTTTATGCACCAAGGACTGTAATTATTCATTTAACGTCATAAAATTAAAATACGAACTGAACTGTGTTTGACAGTGAATGATAGCATCTGTAATTACTACTCGCGCCAATTGAACGTTCCGTGTGCTAAAATCACCTCCACGAGCAGCGGAATTCTTGGTGAAATTCTACAAGACCCAGCTACCTCAAACATCATCTCATCTATGGTACCAATCGAGGGACGTCAACGTGGTTTCTTCGTGGAACATCGAGTTCGAGTCTTCGTCCACACTCCGCGGAATGTTCCAGACTCCCATTCTCCACATCAACATTTGTAAGCCAAATTTTCTTTACTAAGTGAGTAGTCACAAACTGACTGACTTTTTCTTATCAATCTTGAACAGTGATTTTCTCAGTGCTGCGTGTGAACAATATTTCGTAGTTTTCCATCATTTCTCAGAAATTCATTTTTCAAAATTTAATATTCATATTATATAGAAGAACTCTAGGGTTTTCAAGTGTTCTATATTTCAAAGCTAACAAACTAAGAAACTTTCAACAGAAATTTAAATTCTTATTTCAATTTTCAATTATAAGTGTGTGTTCATTTCATGATTTAATACTTAGAAAGACTTTAGGTGAAGAACTGACACTTCGTGTTTTTACAAATGTTAGAAAGACTATAGGATCAGTGATATTTATTTATTTTTCTCGAACTGAATTCAAGAAGATTTACGTTTAAACTGTTGATTTCAATGGAAGATCTGAGTCCTATATTAATATTGCAGGGTGATGAATCATTCACCATTATTGATAAATTATTTGGAAAAAGTATAACTATCTATTATTCGCCCTGCGATTCTATCCTGCTCTGTATCGGCTCCTAAATCAACTTCCACTACCTGAGATCCTTCTCATGCCCTAAACCCACGAACTTTTCCTGGTACAGTATATATATATATGTGCGTGTGTGTGTGTATTACCATCAAAATGAAAAGTGAGACGTAATACCTAATATCAGATATGGTAATATTATTTGTGATACTACCTTTTTAAACATTGCAGTACATGTTGCTACCGTAACTGTCGAGTCATCACTCTGTCATTGTATGCATTTAGCGATGAGCTCATATTTAGGGAGTCCCTAGTGTGCCTGGGGGCTATTTCAACATAATATGTAACATCTGTAGCCGGGTGGGAGTGACATACTATCTATTTTGAACTCTGACGTGGGTGTTATACCATGTGTCAACTAATGGCTATATATATGTGCTGTATATTATAGCGGTAGTCATTTGGATGGAAAGGCTAGCCATGGAGTGTTGTAGTGAGATGGTAATAAGGATTCAGTTGAATAGTTCAGTTCGTTAGAAGCAGTTTGCTGGAAGGACATGAACGGAGAGGCTTGCCATGAAGTCAATTGGAGTCAATTGGAAGGAGACGAATGGGGAACAGTGATATGGATACGTAATCGTCAGTGACCAAAGGGATTATATATTCGGAGTGTGTTTCTATGAATCTGTTCAGTTAAGTTCTTGTATCAGTTCGGTGACAGCCGAATACGCAGTCGTCGTAATGCAGACTAACAGTAAGTTATCAGTGAATTACTAGTAAATTTGATTGTGAAGTGTGAATATAATTTCAAGCCATGATATATCTCCTCTGTGAAACTAAAAGGATACATCCCCAAAGTAGGCTTGAGATACCTATAGCTGATACCAGCTCAAATGAATACATCTTAGTAACACTCAAGGTGTTCGAGGTACAGTCAAGTGAACTGTGAAGGAAATGTTTCTTGTACAACTTTTAAATGTCTGGTCAAGAGGATTTTAAATTTTATGCCTTCAGTTATAATGTCAGAGTTTTATGTTATCTTTTGAGTTATCGCAGTCTCACCCGTTAAAGTCAATTTTTAAAGAATATATTTTGTTTATTACCAAATATAGTTTATTGTTTCATTTCTATAGTAGATCAGAGAACGTCACATTTTATTGGGGAAACCAAACGCCAATCTCCTTTTCCAAGAACCGACATGTTATGCTGTCTAATTAAGCATGTTACCTCACACCCTAGAGATATGCAAGACTCTCATTCTATTATCGCTACATCTATTTGTAGCTGGCGCCCATCAACTATTGTATGTGTAAGTAATCAGGTAAGTACTACGTGTGAGTGTCCGACGACTGAGCATTTTATGTCATGAACATTTCACACGGTTTACTTTTTCTTAGATGAGAACAAATGTGATATGTGAAATATTTTGGTCATTGAAAAGTATGTCATAATTAATACAAGTCAGAAAGCAAGTCATGTCGAATTTTACATTAAACCGTTTCCTACAATGCTTGCAAAACTCATTGATAATACTTTTGTTATGAATACTTGTACTAATAGTCCATGATTTGAAATTTATATCAGGGAGTCTGCCATACACAACGTCAATAGCAGCGGTATTGAGTTCTCATCTCAACAGCGGAGTGTTAACTTATAACCATACCTGTGACATCCATTTAAACTTCTTGATGCTCGTTATGCTTCGTCATAGTCATATATGCACAGTCTGGGAAGAGATATTATAAATATCGTACCTGTGTAGAAAAAGTAAGTATTTTCCTGAAGGTTTTCATATTTTCATGAGAAAATGGGTGCAGCTGATTTATCTGAGGGTTACTGATTTAATGAAGTAATTTATGTAACCCTCGTATATTTTGATTCAATAGTCAGCAGAAATCACCATTTACTTCCTCAATACAGTTTTTAAACACACGACAAAATACTACTACCGAAAGTCATATATCGTCGTCGCACTTAGAGAAACCACTATGTTATATACTTCAGCTTAGAACTCCGACCAGAAAGGTTCCACGTGAACTATTTCAACGAATTTTCGATCTAAGTCCCGTAACAGTATTTCGAGATACAACGACGATTTGTTGCGAAATATGACCGATTTCTTCTCTTTGATTACATCATTTAAGAATGGTGGCATTAAAGTACAAATGAATGACTAGCATAGCCGAGATTCATTCATCAATGTAATGTAGTTAGTCTACCTATGTGTAACATTACAGATAATGAAATTACTTAACAGTTACAGGAAATGTAATTAACGAAATTAGTAAATAACCTGCAATAAATATGCTTCTCCCACTATTTAACAATATATTTTCAGAATAAATCATGAGATATATGCAAAATTGGAATACTTTCGCACCAATTACAGTAAATGGTAGTTAAAACACTTGCCATTATCTCAGTAGTGTCTCCTACCACAGTTAGTCTAGAAGTATGCTTAAATGTACACTTGAAACTTTTAAAAAGTCCAGACTATTTTCTGAATTACTTAGTTGTTTACATTGTACTAAATCATTCATGTTGCATAATCCATTTGATAATATTTCTGCATAAGAGCGTCAAGGGAATAACTGTAGTCTAACTGTACGAAAATATCGTAAATATGTAAGAATATTTTGGATGTCTTATCCTAAAAGGCTACATGTTTTGTATACATCCAGACGGCTATACTGCTCAAACAGCCAGATTTTATAACTTCCGTCACCCTCAGAGGTCTAATTCAAATTTATAGTTTAGAAACATTATGGAATATATACATGAAATTTCAGTTGAACCAAATCTTGAAACGGGGTTGACCACATCTCAGAAGCGTTGTTCTTTATCTTTACGCATATATCTTATTTAAGTACGAATGACAAGGGCTACCATGCGTAAATAAAACTGAACAGTTGTTGCGGTGTTTGTGCTCTCATCTTGCGAATCGTTACCCAGTCGCCGCAGATACTGTAGAAATTACTATGAGCGGAATTTGCCGGGGGTGATTGATGATATAATACTTATGATCGAAGAATCAGCGCCAGATAAAATAAACTCTGATTGAATCGTGTATTACGTGTTTCCATAGAGTTTGGTAGTGTGATGTGTTTAATATTGATGCATATGTGTGTAAGAAGCCAGCCCCTAGCCACCGGAACGAACCAGATGCGGCTAAAATCCGTGACCCGTGTTGGAATGGACCACGGAAGAAAGAACTCTACGCTAACCATTCAGCGAAGGAGATGGACTTACTTCTCCTTTCAAAAAATGTAAAACTACATTTTCATTATTTAAACTCTTACCTTCTCATGAATTTATTTCTTGTTAAAATTACAATATTACATCTCTATTTTACATACATTTTATGTATTATTATATGAGCCATTTCGTATTTTCCACAGTATTATTGGGGAATTACTTATACTCAAGCTCAGTATAGTATTTTAGCACAAAGAGCTGGAAATATAACTTTGCTGTCATAGGCCATCGCGGTAAGGTTTAATCCGATCTGCGCGCATGACCAATTCTTATTTAAAGAACACGTTTCATTTAGAGCCGGATGTGGGCTGGCGGCTTGGACAATGACACTCTGTTGACCCAACCATGTCAACTGCAAGGGGAAACAATTTATCCTCTCCAGAGAGATACATCAGAAGCGACGTTAACTTTTACTTTCACTTTCAACTTTACGTCCATAAGTGTTCATGTATTATGATATTACTCGGTATTTCGTATTATCCGACCTAGATCCACAGTAATTTTGTGCCTTACACTAAATAGAAGAATGCACGAATCAAAATTGTGACCATAACTTAGTGTCGAATGTCTCGGCTTTTAATTTTGTTTGTAACTATCGTGGATAAAATAATTGATATGATTGGCTTCTATAATAGCCACCTTATGCAATTACAACAGATTGTATCTTCATAATACTTTCAGAAAAATGCTTCACAATCAAATATAAGATGTTTTTACCATCCAATTGTGATAAATGCTAAAGTTAGTACAGTAAAATCAGGAACACTCAAATGATTCTGAAATATCCAACTTCTAAGAAAGGGGTGATGACAGTTTTTAACTACGAGTTGAACTGTCGTGTTTGCGCACTCCGAACATAACAGAAATTAATGACGGCAGAAGAGACAGGGCACATTATATTTGACAATTATTGTAATTCCGTATAATCTTTATGTTGATCAGTTTAGGAGATTCTAGGCTAAAATTTACGAACACTAGAGTGTGTCGAAACCCGTCGGAAGTTAATCTTAACCTGCGTTTTTTAAATGTCACTGTGAAAATTTGTGTATTGTTTGATTTCCTGTCTGCCTCTAACAATAATTTGATATTGTCCATTGGTGAGTTTTGGGCCTAGAATTTCTTATCATTGTACGTCCCTTTTTCTTAATGTTTTCAATTCCGCTTTCCTGTTCAAAATTAGCGTCTCTGATCCATAAAGGCATTCTGGTTCAATAACTGTATTGTACTGTCTTAGTTTTGAGTGCTTGGAGATGTACTATCTTTACAGATATCTAGGATTAGTCGATATGTGGTTTCCATCTTTTGGCATCTAATTTCATTGGCTTTTGTTCCGAGTCCACTTTCCTGAATTGCTTACCAAGTTACATAAATTGGGATACTCGTTTAATTTTGCCATATTTTGTTTCCATGAATTTTGGTGCATGTTTGTTGGAGGTCATCCATTCTGTCTTTTCGAAATATCTGTAGGCCGACTTTTTCCGCAATTTATTTCAGGAGTTCGATCTGAATTTGTGCGCTTGAAATTTCGCGGGTTAATATTTCTAGGCCCGCCAATTCTAGGATATCTATCGCTACATTTGCTCCGCATAGTTGGTATCTTGTATCACTTTTTCCAGGACGCAGTTAAGGAGTAAAATTGAGAGTCCATCTCCTTGTCTTACTCCCGTTTTGATGTCAAAGGGATCTGAGGTTTTCCCTATGATTTTAACCTTGGACTTCGTGTCTGTCAGTGTCTGCTTTAAGAATGCAAGTGCTTTCATGCCTAACCTTGTTCTTTCAGTATTTGGAAGATTGATTTGCGATCACCCGAATCATAGGCTTTCTTGAAGTCAACAAATGTGCAGACTACATTTTATCTACAAATTCTCTGACGCCTTAGGATTATATTTAAATATTTTGAAAGTTTCCTCTGGACAGTATCGGCCTGGTCTGAGTCCTGCCTGATATTCTCCGATTTGTGGTTCTAGTTGTTGCTGTGCTCTATCAAGGAGACTTTGGGATAGAATTTTGTATGCAACCGATACTAGTGAGATTCCTCCGTAATAGTTTACATCTGTTCTGTCTCCCTTCTTGTGTAGTGGGTGAATTAATGCACTATTACAATCTTCTGGGATTTGTTACGTTTTCCACATGTCTTGCATGATTCATGTGATTTCTTTTACGGCGTTCGGGCCTGCTGATTTGAGGACTTCCGCTTCGATTCAATCTTTACCCGATGCTTTATATTTTTAAGTTTTTTGATCTGACTTGTGATTTCTCCTTCATCTGGTGCTAATGAATTTTGATTAGTATTTTCATATTCTTGTGGGGAAAATTTATGTTTGTTCTGGGAAATTCAGTGATCCTTTAGAATATATATTTTCTTTCTTGAACCAGATACTTTTTTGTTGATATCCTGCAATCTCAGTTTTGAAATTTTTATATAAAATTCATATGTTGTTTCCTCCAAAGTCTTTGTCAATTTCAAGTAGTTGATCCTTTTAAAATTTCCTTTTGGTCTGTCTGATCAATTGAGCCGCCTCTTTTCTCACTGCCAGAAAATTTTTGTAGTTATTCTCCCTTCTTCTATGCTGTCCCAGTTGTTGTATGCCTTCCTGTCGATATTGGAATGCTTGTTCACATTCCTCATTGGACCAAGTGTGTCTCTTCCTTTTCTGCAGATGAATTAGTGTTTTTGCTGTTGCAATCAGTTTTCTTTTGAGTTTTTGCCAATTTTTCGTCTCCTGTCCCTCTGATTCTTCCATGAGGGATGGTCAGATTATAGTGGTGTCAAATTTTGGAATTTTTTTATGAATTTCTGAGATTTCAACTTTAGTTTGATTCTTGTCAGGCAATGATCTGAGTCTATGTTCGCACCGCTTCTGACTTGAACATTCATAATTTATCTGTGGTTTGGGTTAGTAATTGCTACAGGGTCAATTTGTAATTCGCCGATGAGTGTGTTCAATGATCTCCATGTCACTTGTTTTCATGGTTTCTTTCCACAGTGTGTTGACATGATTTTAAGGTTGAATATCCTTCAGAGTTTGATTAATATTTGTCCATTTTGGATGGTGCATTCATGTTCTGGGAATTTTACTCTTGATTCCCTTTATTTTCTTTCTTTGCCTAATTGTGCATTGAAGTCACCTAGTAAAACGACGTGGTTTGGAAGAATTTTGGATACTATTTCTTGTAGAGTTTCCCAGGATTTGTCTACCCATTTTGTGGTCTGTTTTATTGTCCTCATTGATTGGCATGTGTGCATTAGTAGTGTGTATGCTTTATTTGCACAATTTACGGCGACTGTCATTAGTGTATCCTTTATTGGCTTCATATTTGTTATTGAGTGGAGTATGTTTTCCTTGATTGCAAAAGCGACTCCTGAGTGGTGTGTTTTTGAGAATTAATTTGTCTGTTTTACTTTTGAAGAGTTTGTGGTTCCCGAATTCCATTGTGTTTTAGTCACTCAGTCTTGATTCTTGTAGTGCCAGTATCAGTATTTCTTGGTTGTTTAAGGTTTGATCTAGTTCATACAATTTTCCTGCTCGTATGAGAGTATTTATGTTTAGTGTTCCGAAAAAGGTTTTGCTGTTTGGGTGAAGTTGGCCACAGGTCTCCATTTCCCTCTGTTTGCGTGTCAGTCCAGACTCCTCAGAATCCAACGGTCTGGTTGTACTGTCCTTGATAGGAGTGGATTGGTTACCATCTGGCTAAAAGTTTGATTTCTAACACGCCTCATGGTGCTTCATTATCACAAATTTGGACCATGGTCCAGTTCTTAGGACTGGAGTGGTGAGTTCCAGAACGTGAATTTCCAGCCGCACCTCTGGTGATCAGAAGCTGACCATTTTGCCGCTTGCTGAAAGTCAGACGCGAAGTGGATTTGAGTTGGCTCTTCCGTCCTCTCTACCACTGGGATATGTCCTCTTCTGCCTTCGAGGCCGTTGACCATTTTTCCATTTACCTCAGCTGATCGACGGGTGATAATTTGGCTATGCGTTATTCACACCTGTCCTGTACATCTACAGCAACTTCCCCTATCAGCCATTGGGACGCGCCGTGATGTGGTTGATGACCTCCATCCTATTGTCTCATGCAGGGTTATGCCTAGCTCTCAATCATTCCAGAGCTAAACCCCCACGCAAGCTGACCAGGCACTGTTGTATTATTGGTATTATTATTATTGTTATTATTATTACCTACTTCTCCATCTGAAAATTATCAGTAACTCTTTTCCATAGATATATGAGTAATCCTGCCAATAACCAGAACCATCGCCAGTAAATAACTTAATTACACTGCTTCGAATATATTTCAATTAATTAAACCGAAAATTCAGCTCAGTTGACAAATGACCTCCTGCTGACGAGAGTTTCCTTGTTTCAGTCTAGCGTCTCATAATACCTTCCGGTGCCATGTAATTCAGTGCCTTTCGCAAGTCAAATGCAGTTCGGAATTCAGTCATTATATTTTTAAGCATCATTTATTTATTTATTTATTTATTTATTTATTTATTTATTTATTTATCTATTTATTTATTTATTTTAATGCGCTGAATCGTCTTACATTTTTTAAAGTCAATAATGGCTTGGAACGAATGTCGCGTAATATGATGTATTATTACATTTTGTTCGTTTTTAATCCGTTTCTTTGAAGTGCAGTGCTATTTAAATTTCATTTCCTTGCTACACAGTAATGTTGTTAATATACTGCGTTGTTTGATTCATTCTGCAAGGGCTTACAAATGTAAGTAACCAAGGGGATTCTGGAAAAAAACGCCATTTTCTTGCATTGTTTAGTGTAAATTGACTCCCTATCATGTAAAATACCGACGGTTAAGGAGAATGTTCAGAAAATCCTTAATAATGTTTAAGACAAATTAAAGATAATCCAAGGATCTTCATATGTTTCCTTATCAACAGTGACACAGCACTCACACTTCCAAACAATATTCCTATAACACACCCGATTTTCAATGGAACACGAACAATGATCAGACTGGTACGGTAGAGAGGGTTCGCAGATGGACTTCTTCTCCTGGTTGACTTCGACTATTTGATGTTGATCCCTTTCGAAGGGAACTGTCGGATGTTATACAACAGCTTTCCCAGTACGCCTTTTTACTGAGATAATATCAGCTCTTCTAAAACATCCGTTAGAAGACTCACAGTGCACATTTTCATCGGTTCCCCATAAGACAGATCTCAGGAATGAGGCTAATGCAATTCTCACTTTTGGATATCTTTCATTCACCAGCAATTCACCTCTGAGGCATGAGCCCTGCACGTGCCCAAGAGGTTCAATCTCACCGCAGGCTGGAAAACGGCAGCGGGGAGCGCTGAAGCATCGGCCTTGTATTGCGCAAACCACTGCACAGTTACATGACATCTACAGAGAGTTGGTCCATTCGGGGCATGAATTCCCCTTCCTATTTCTCTATGAATTATTTTGATGGGTTTCTAAGTCCAGAATGACTTCCTTGCCTCTTATGGCATATTGGTATATTGGTATATTTTGTCCATGTATTAAAGACACCACCTCGAAGTTACTTATTTGTCTGCCAATCTAGTCAATGGCTTCGGTTGGCAAGTTGTGTAGAGTAAATAGAGCTGAAGCTTTTTCTGCCAGAAGATCTCTGAGGAATAGCATTGTTACATGGTAATGCGACTTTCAGGTCCTTTGATATTCCCGTTAGTACTGTAGATTCTGAAAGAGTTGAGTGACTCACACTGTGTAGCTACAGGCCGCCCTGCAGGTGCTTGTCAACCTCTGCTTTTGTAGATCCGCTTATCTGGTGAGTCTGTGAATTTTCTCGAAGGCGGAACTAGAACACTTGTTTTCTGGCCACACGCCGGAATACACTAGAACTTTATAACCACATATATATACACTGACACAGCAAATGTCATTGGATAGTCACCTAATAGAGTGTGGGGCCTCCCCGGTCCTTGCGAACTGCAGTGAGACGCAGTGGAAGTGAGTCGGCAAATCCCTGGTAGTCCTCTGGACGCAGCTGACACCAAATCGTTTGCAGAGCGGCCGTCAACTCTGGTCTGTTCGTGGGTGCATGATCCATTGCACGGAGCCTGCGTTCGAGGACATCCCAGATATGCTCGATAGGGTTCATATCGGGACTCCTGGGTGGCCATGGCAGTCGTTGGACCTCCTCTGCATGTTTCTGGAACCATTCCCGGGCGACATGGGAGTGATGTGGCGGCGCGTTATCATCTTAAAACACCGCAGAACCGTCTGGGCGCTGGAAGGCCAGAAGTGGGTGGAGATGGTCTCCGAGCAGCTCAACATACCGCGTACCATTGAAAGTCTTTTCCGGAACAACTAGGGGGCCCATTCCATACCAGGAAAATGCACCCCAGACCAGAGACACCAGCGCCCTGGACCACACCTTCGAGGCAGGCGGGATCCAATGCTTCATGTGGTTTGCGCCATACACGGTGCCTCCTATCGAAATGGTGCAGTTGAATTCGTGATTCGTCCGACCATATCACGTTACGCCATTGTTTCAGTGTCCACCCCTTCTGGCGACAAATGCGCGTCGTTATGCCCGATGACGTTGGGTTAATAGTGGCACCCGTGTGCGGCGCTGGCGCCATACCCCATAGAACCCATGTTCCTACGGATTATCCAATGGGAGACGTGTCTAGCACGGCCTGTGTTGAATTGAGTCGTGATTTGTTGCACGGTTGCCCGTCTGTCACTATTGACAATCCGTCTCAGATGTTGCTGGTCACGGTCATCGAGGGTGGCTTGATGGCCGGTCGTTTGTCTGTTGTGGACGGTGACACCCGCATTCAACCATTCACGATACACCCCGGACCACCATACCCCGCTCGAACGGTTTCAGGTCACGTCGAGGTTCCATGTTACACCTGTCACATGCACAGCGACTGCTCACAAGTTCTCCTATACAACTGCCGCTGGCACAGGGGGCGTGTGGTGCGCAGACAACACACCTGCGCATCAGTGCTCCGCTATCCCATGACTTTTGCTCAATCAGTGTAGATATACGCAGATTCACTTCAAACGTTGTGTTGTTGTTGTTGTTGTTGTTGACGATGATATTGTTGTGCTGTTGCCCGCGTGAGGTTCGATCCTGTGTCAGTGCAAACGGTTCAGAGGATACCGAATTCGTATTTTCATTGTTAGTTTCTTTGTAGACTAGCACCTTACAAACGATACTGGCATGGTTTACTATCTTTTTTTTATGCAGCAAATCCCTCTGATGAACTCTGAATTTACAGGTTTTGTGATATCACTCAATGTACAGTATACGATGTACAGTATAAAACTAGAAAGAAATATACGAAAAGCTATTTCCCGCTTCCTTTCGTAAATAAATCTCCTCTGTGACGCCTGAGCATTCTAATGCACGTGGTGGTGGAACTACAGGGATCCAGCCTGTCTTTGAGCTAAGGTAACAACATAAATACATAAATATTACTAGTACATTGACTTGTATTAAAGAATACATGGGATTTTCTTATTCATGTTGGAAATAACGTCAACAACTCCCAATTTGTGGTTGAAACTATTATGGAAAATTCTTAGAATATATTTAAAAGGGGAGTTAAATGTTTTCCACCCAGTATATATCAGGTTGTATTCAATGCAGTGCCCTGAACTCAGTGAGCCGGCAAGCAATTTCTCGGTTTCTATTCAATGAATCTCAAAATGATCAAAGAAGTTGGTGACTTTGCTCAGCTCTTTGAAGTTTGGAAGCAATGGAAAGGAATGCTTTAGGACTGGTGTACACTCTACATCAATTCCTCTTTAGATGTAGACGAGCAGGTTGGTAAGAGCACAGTATATTTCAAAAGTAAATGAACTTAACGCCTTTCTCCTGATAAGCTAACGTTTGGAGAATCTAGTTAAAGTAATTGTTATTGTTGTTGTTTTTAGTACGTTCAAAGGGGTTTTTAGCAACCTAGTAAACATCAAAAGTACTTAAATACGAGTGCAGAATTGCTGACAAAATATGACTATTACTTTAGCTTCAAGAAATAAGAGTAATTATTACCAACTGGTACTGGGTTGGATAGAAAAATGG
Source organism: Anabrus simplex (assembly GCF_040414725.1). Classification (NCBI taxonomy): domain Eukaryota; kingdom Metazoa; phylum Arthropoda; class Insecta; order Orthoptera; family Tettigoniidae; genus Anabrus; species Anabrus simplex. Next base: position 169,123,712 of record NC_090265.1, read on the forward strand.
CTGTAACCTATTAATAGAAACCATCTCCTTTAATGGAAAAATCCTTGGTAAGGCTCTAGTCTACAAAGAAACTAACAATGAAAGTACGAATTTAGTATTCCCTGAACCGTCTTCAGGAAGTAATTCTACGTCGACTTAAGCTGTCAGTGAGGTGACTGCCCGAAGAGTTTATATTAGAGGGAAATTTTGATTTGATTTGTGGAAATTAGTGTCTTCTAAGATAGGGAATTAAACCTGGGATCAGTTACCAATGCACTCCATTGGTCTTTTATTTTATAGTTCACTTTAGGCGTGTAAGTCACGTAAGATCCATCTCTTGAGCGTTATTGTTGCTGAGCTTGCGGAGGCATTGGAGCGAGTCTGGTGTCAAATGCAATATCATGCCCGAGCCGTCCTCCATAGGGCGTGTAATCAAAAGGTTTTGAACAGTGAAAACCTAGACGTAGAGAATAGGGTCAAATGCTGGGGAGGAAATCAGTCTGAGGTGGAATAATGAATGATTTGAGGAGAAGATAGGTTTGTGGACTACATGCAGGCGCTCGAAAGAGGGAGAATTGTGTGTGCTGACATGAGAAAAGGGACTGGCGCGAAGCCAAGATGTAAATAATGAGATGAGGATTAAATACGAGTTTAATTAAGACAATAGAATTGATGATTCCCCTCGGCGATAATAATAATAATAATAATAATAATAATAATAATAATAATAATAATAATAATAATAATAATGAAGGAGCTTGCAATTGACATGAGAATTTGGTCCGTTTGGTCAAAGAGCATGTATTATTCTCAGTCAGCTGAGGGTCTTTACCCGTAGAGATGGGAACGCAAAATATCAGGAGGATCATAAACCTCCCGTGGAGCTGGCAAGAGAGGGTGAGTGCCACAGTCGTGAGTGAGACAGTGGGGTGAGCGGATGTGCTGAGTAGAATGCTGAATATGGGCGAGTCACTAGTGCAGTACAGGCCAGCTATAGGAAGGTTGAATGGAGGAGTGAAATGTGAAAATTGAGAGGAGAGATGAAAAATGGGCAGCAAATGGGTGTATTGTTAACCTTGTTGGTAGCCGCAGTAATAGCAACCTTATTGGAAAATGGTGGAGTTGAGTTAAACCCGGGACCTGGACCAGTTGGTGAAATCGGATGGGAAGAATTCGAAATCATTAAGGAACTGATCAAAGAAGAATGTCAGGACTAGTAAACAAGAGACATAATTAGAGAACAAGCCTAGGAAATAAATAAGGAAATACAAGAGTTAAAACAGTGTGTTAAAGAGGAGATGGATATGATAAAAGAGAGAGTGGCTCATAACAAGGAGGAAGTAGAACGACTGAAGACCAAAGTAGGGATTTAGAGGAGGAACTGAGTCAAGTAAAGTGGTCCGGAAAAAGGACTAACCAAGAGGTCAGGGTGAGTACCCTTGGCCGGTCTAAGCATTACGAGTGGAACCCAGTAGCAGCCAACAAACACAGATATTGTGTCTTCCAAAAAACGCCCGAATGATTAAAAGTCTTCTTAACGTTGAAGGCTCATTGTAAGAGAATTGAGGAAAAAGGTCCACTGTTTATTTTCTAACCCCCCGGTAGCCAGTGATGAATGAATATGAAGGATGGTGTTTTTGCAACTATTTAAGGACAAGGATTCACATTACAGCCAAATATCATGTTTTTCTTTCCAGGAACTGTTTAAATTTTCCGCGTGAGGCCTTTTCAAGGATCGTATATTTTATGTCTTATACCATTTTTTGTCTTTGCGTTTTAATACAGGTTCTATTCCTGTATTGCCCAGTCGTGAACTTATGCAGGGGGATTATTTGTTTTCCAGTGAGATTTATTCGTGTGAATACATACGTGAGTATCGGGGTAGGATTTGAACTAAAGTGATTGGTCTCATTCAATTTAGTTTTCAGTGTGTTAATGTGTGTGCCCGATACAGGATGTAACTTTGTATGTCGGTGAGTTTCATTCACTTAACACTGCAACAAATCATAGAGTTGCATGGCTCAAACGATCAATGTGTCTTATCTGTAGCACAAATACTGCGCATAACCACGCAAATGCAAAGATTGATTTTTGAACTTTGCGCAAGGAAAACGTGGCCTTATTTTGGGGTCACGGGCTCAGTTTTATTGTATTTCTCAATATGAGGATTTTATTATTTCAATAGTTTCGTGTTGCCTGGATTTAATAAACTTATTTTCCAAGATATCTGCCTCCTCACATAATGTAGAGTGTACGATGTGACTTATTCTTGCCTAGCCATGAAATTTAGTTCCATATACGTGTGCCTATTAAGGACTGAACGTACCCAGAATCTCGCAGCAACCGGAGACATAATGGCAAGAAAGGGTGCAGTACCATTTAGTTGAAATATTACGTTACCCAGCGATATTAAAATGTATAATTTTTCTCGTATAGTGTCCGTCTCCATTGCTAAATGGTTAGTGTGTTGACCTTTGGTAAAAGGTGTCCCGGGTTCAATTCACGGCCGCATCGGGGATTTTAACTTCCTTTTGTTAATTCCGATGGCCCGGGGTCTGGGTGTGTGTGCCTTACTCAGCATTGTAATTCATCGTAGTTGGGGCTCCATTATCACGGACGCGAAAGTCACCTATCAGGCGTCAACCCAAAGAACCTGCATAGGGACTCTCCGGAGGTCCTACACGCCATTATTATCTCTCATAGTTTTGTTGAAGCAATCTGTTGCGCCAACTTTCCCTTCTTGCAGGCTACGGAGAAGGACGTTGTCTCCTCATGAACCGACCACCTCAATACAGGCTTTCAGTGGAAGGCGTCGACTTTCAACACTCAATACGTAACTCGGATTAGAATAGTCAGTTGTACTCTTGAACTTCTTCGCGGTTAGTTATTAATCTAGTACTCATAACATGGTGTTCATCAGCCACGAATTAGCGAATAATCAAATAATCAAATATTAAATTTTATTACGTCTGATATTACTTAATATGTCACAAATTTAAGTTCGTGTACTATATTTTCACAATTTTGAAAATAGAATATTACATGGGAATTAACCCATATTTCTTTTTAAATTTTCAGTGAGATGGACATAGTGTAATTCAAAATGGTGTCTGTGGAACCATTTAAGCCTATTGTAAAAAATTATATAATTTATGTACAACACACTATATCGTAAAATTGAATTATATTTTGACGTGACGAACCTGTCCAACGCGGGCTTCTTCTTGGAGACTACACGTCTCTATACCAGCTGAAGTTCCCGTGCTTTGCTACGGAATTCTACATTGCACAGAATTCTAGGTTAGGTAGAGTACACATTGTGGGTAAGATTGTATTAAATTGCATAATAAACAATAATATTTTTATTGCCTTAGCTACCGTGTGCAGACATTTCAATTTGACGCCATCTGGCTGTCTGCTCGTCAATTTCGAAGTTCCGTTTTACTCTAGGGCCACTAGATGGCAGACCGAGTAAACCGAAACTCTCCTGGGCATCTTTGGCTGAAATTAACGAATTTTGTCAGGTAAACACCAAATGTGTCACGAAAGATCTTTTACATGCCGACATCGTACAACATGGAGTGTCGAATTGACTTTTTCCGCCCTTGAAATATCCGACCACCTCTGCCGGGTTTGAACCCGCTATCTCGGGATCCGGAGGCCGACACTCTACCATTGATCCACAGAGGCAGATATTAAATTGCATAGATCTTACCTTTATCCCAGAAATGCAACGGGGGTTACCAAACGTCTATTCTCATGTAAAGATTGGTTAAGGGAATTTTCGTTGCAACGGTAGGCCCTCTTCCCTACTATCAGTCACAATCAAGTTGGGGAATTTTCAATATAATCGCGGACACTTACTCTCCACCTGCCTTTTTACATCCTCAGAAAAACCTTAGTGGTTTTCCCAAGTGAAACTAACATAGGTCATTACAATGGCGTCAGTAGGAATGCCGCCCTTAAAAGCAGTGCTATGCTATCATATGAAATACTCGATCAAATGAAAAACACCACATATTTCTTCACTTTTAACTAACAGTACTATGCTGCCGATTTAACAGTCCAAAGTTCCACAGCAGGAATGACCAGGCCGCAGAGAGCTATGAACACTCCTCTGCCGTATTCAGTTAAGTTTGCACACTGCTCATTCAAATGAGCGCGTCAGAGTATGGATCGAATTGCTGGAATACTATGATGAACCAGTGTGTTATGTACCAGCAATATCAGAAAATGTATGAACCAGAGGAAAGGCATGCTAAAGAAGAAATATATCCAACTCGCCAGCTATTTCCCGCCAGTATTAAGGCAGCGATACGCAACAATAATCCCATCTATCGGAAATGCGTACCAGCACAAGAGACAAAGAACATTACAACAAACAATGGTCAATGTAATGTTACTGTTGATCAATTTTTTGAGCTTTCGACATTGTACGCCTTAACATTTACTTTTCTTCCTACTCTGAAATACCATTCTCATCATAGCCGGTATTGTAAAACTGAACAAAACATAAATTATGGGAAATCGCTTTCTCTGTAACTTTTGTTATGTGGTACTTTTCGATTGTACCAATAACATCGGCATTTAAAAATTATATTTTAGGCGCCTTCCCCTAAACTGCCATTTCATCCAGGATCAATAAAATTATTTACAGCCTAGGCTGTAATTCCTTATTCCCCGATTCTACATACCGATTTTTATTAAGTTTTGTTTACCCATTTGCTCGCAGTTCGGCGTTGATACGGACTTAGCAACAAAAATCGAAATTCATCAATATCTCTGTTATCACAGTCGGTACGGTAAAAAATATATAAGACATACTGCACATGATCGGAAATTAAATTCTATGTAACTTTACTTCTGTAGTATTTACCGATAGAACCACTAATAACATAAATATCTGAGAATTACATTTCTGGCCTTCCCCTAAACTACCATTTCACTCAGCGTGAATAAAATTATTTACGGCCTAGATTGTAGTGGCTTATTCCCCGACTTTACATACCGATTTCCATTAAAATCTCTTCGGCCGTTTTCTTGTGATGCGCGTACATACATACAGACAGATAGACAGCCAGAAATGAAGGGAAGTTAAAATTTGCATTTTCTTATTACTGCGGACTCGTCCGATACGGAAATACCATTATGTTTAAATTCTGAGCAATGTGCAGACAAAACTCTTATTTTATATAGATAGATTCCTACATCATTTGGTAACGCAAACCATCAATTTAATAGCGCAACGACAAAATTAGTGCTATGATGCAACCTCTACCATAGAAAGCAAATATAAATATGTTTTGTAAATAATTGACTGTGAATAGTGAAAATTTGCGCCAAAGTTTTGAATTCTCGGCAATTTGCCCACCTGAATATCAATTCAGGCGCCTGATATGGGTTACCATTACTAAGATCTTTCGAGTCCAATATTATGGTATTACTACGGTTGCCCTACAGACATCCGGGACAAATTTATGCGGGGCCGAAAGTATAAGAATATCTTAATCTGTTCCCTATCGACTTATGAAATTGAAGTTCGACATCTGGTGTGTATTTTACTGAACGGAGAATGTTATAACGGTACAATTGCGGAAGACTAGGACAATCGGCAGAAGTTGCGTGGTGTACGGAATTTTGCTGTTGTTTTGTATTTCGAATCAGCAATACTGGTATCTTTGAAATACACATACAAACTCAGTAAAATTACAAGTAATAGCTAGTAGTTACAAATATAAGGGTGCATCAATAAATAAAACGCTTATATATTTCAAGAATAGAAACTCATCTTTAGAAGTGGTTGGTCGTATTGCTAACACTAGAGATACAATAAAAACCAAATTTACACAGTTCTGCAAGCTGATCAGATTGAACAACAAATTTATTGCAAGTTATAAATTTCATAGCGGGGCCCATATTGAACTTCGTATAAACTTATGACAGAAGTAACTCTTGGAAGTCCACCTTTTCAATACATTGTTTTCTGATTTATCAGAAATAAGAAACGCAATTACATGTTAAAAACTGGTACATGTTTCGCCTAGATGTAGGCATCATCAGCCTTGCTATCCTTAACATCAATGTTAAAATTGAGGAAGAAGAAAATAATGACTTACGGCTAGCATGGCTGATGATGCCTACTTTAGGCGAAACATGTCCCAATTTTAACATGTAATTTCGTTTTTGATTTCTAATGAATCAAAAAACAATGTATTGAAAAGGCAAACTTCCAAGAGATACTTCCTTCAACAAATTTATGATTACGGTTGCCTAGATCGATGTAAATGCTCTAATTGAGAAGTGTCTGTTCAAAAGATGCTAATTCCCCTTCCAAAAAACAAATCAGTGTTTCTTCCACGTGCATTACTGTAGTTGAATATTATCGATTTCCATGAGCAATCCAGACTCGAAAGATGTAATTCCTCAAAATTTTTGCCAAACCCGGCCATGGGTACGTTCCATGTACCTTTAGTTTTACGTTTCTTGCGATTTTTCCACTACTTTCTCAAGGAGGAAATAGCACCTCTTGAACAGACACTCCTATTTTGTTACATCTTCAGGAATCAGTTGTACAACTATTATACAAATGGCATGCGGAATCGCCCCTGGTATCCCCCTTGTCACCTCGATTATACATAATGCTTGGAATGCTAAAAACATAACGCTGTAGCAATGTTTTTTAAGTAAAGGAAGACGATAAATATAAATTAGTACATATTATACATGAAGGGTTCAGTAAAAATCAGAATGAATGAAGCTTTTGGACTAAGTAGTAAATTTCGAAACATCAATGGACAGATGGCGTAGAAAGACGTTAATATACTGCAACCGTTAGGGCTTTAATCGTCGCACCAAATTAAGTATGAACCAGCTCTGAACACATCGGGCGACAAAATGAAACTGGCCCCAAAAATTGGGCAACAAAAGTAAGGCTTACATTAGGTATATAAAGGCAATATTACTTAATTTGGTTTCGCAAACAGATGTACAGATGGAACATTTCGATGAGAACCGCCAGAAGTCACTTACCAGGCTTGAAGTCTCATCCTCCCTACTTTCATAAGATCACCGGCTGAATTCGTAGAGCAATATGGGTAATGGAATGTCCGATAAAGAAATAAAATAGGCACTATCTAAAATAATGAAAGTAGGATTCTATAATATGAGAGGGATATTCTAATATTGCTAAATGAGAAGAATCTCCGTTCAAGTATATATTCTAAACATATTTATTATAATGATATGAACCACACAAATAATGTTGTATCTCAACATATGAGTAAAAGAAACAATTAAACTGATATAATTATATACATTATATACCTCCTTTTCTTGACATTGTCTTGGCATAATTAATTCTTGATGTACACCAATTCATTCGACCAACATACACTGTTACATGATATTTACAAAAATGGATATTGAATTTATTTGTTAAACTCTCGTCACAAATGGATATTAAATATGGTTCCGGTACCGAGGATCGAACTCGAGACTCCTGGGTAAGAACCAGATATCCTTCATATGTTAGTCATAAATGGATATTAAATAGTATCCTTTGTCTACCGGTCATGATTTGGAGAAAAGAAAAGAAATTATAACACAATATAAGCACATCTGATATACACACGAGATTGCATTGCCGAGTATCGAACATGTGATCCATTTGACCACGACAAATGTATATTTACATTGAACACTTACGATGAACATACACTCTGAACATATATGTGCGTATCCTGGGTTTACCTAACAAATTATATATTTAAAGAAAATCAGTCAAAGCTGGAATCAAACCCATCACCATATCATTTTGGGAAATAATAAAACACTCAGAAACATATATATAAAAAATATCGAATATATTTACACAACACATCTTGAAGATATGGCTTAACCAAGCCATAATATCTGGTTAAATCTTCGCTCCAACATCATTCGAACCAACAGGCTTCGGCTTCCAAGGTAAGAATTTTTGGACTCCAATCAGAGGCTAAATTAATGCTTAGCACGAGAAGGGATCTATCCTTCACAAAATCCGGAAATTATCCGTGTTACTTGCAACGTATAATTAGAATGGAATTGAGATTACTTTGGTAAATGAAAAGAGCTTGGCCCGTTAACATCGCTTTGCTAGAGACTGCAAAGTTTGCTCGGCCTACGGTCGACCAGCATATACCTGTTCATCACAATAACAGCTGTGACTAGTCCTGGGTTGTAGATACCATAAATCGTCCGTCACTCTCCCTTTCATTTCTCTTACATATCATCTCGGCTCATTGTCAAGTATGCACTCACTTGAAAGCCATTATTTCTTATTACTCGTTATCTGGCTATATATTCAGCCCAATTTTATATCTCACAACAGCTATAATTATTTATTCTTCCTTATCACTCCAACAACAAAACATGTTACAGCTTCGCCCTCTCATGTCTTGGCATCGTATCTCAATCCGTTCATTTAATTCACAGAGAAAACCCCATTATTTCAGGTTATTTTATTCTCACAATTTCATATATAATTATAAATTAATTACACCTCGGTTTGGATCAAATCCAATGATTATCTAATATTATACGGGATTACAAATACCCGAATCTCAAACGTATCATTTACACTGACTGACAGAGCAAATGCAACACCAAGAAGGAGTGGTTCGAAAGGGATGAAAGTTGGGGAAAAAACAGAGACGGCACGGACGAATAATTGATGTTTATTTCAAACCGATATGCAGGTTACACACTGCGCACGGCATCGACTCAGTAGGACGTAGGACCACCGCGAGTGGCGATGCACGCAGAAACACGTCGAGGTACAGAGTCAATAAGAGTGCGGATGGTGTCCTGAGGGATGGTTCTCCATTCTCTGTCAACCATTTGCCACAGTTGGTCGTCCGTACGAGGCTGGGGCAGAGTTTGCAAACGGCGTCCAATGAGATCCCACACGTGTTCGATTGATGAGAGATCCGGAGAGTACGCTGGCCACGGAAGCATCTGTACACCTCGTAGAGCCTGTTGGGAGATGCGAGCAGTGTGTGCGCGGGCATTATCCTGCTGAAACAGAGCATTGGGCAGCCCCTGAAGGTACGGGAGTGCCACCGGCCGCAGCACATGCTGCACGTAGCGGTGGGCATTTAACGTGCCTTGAATACGCACTAGAGGTGACGTGGAATCATACGCAATAGCGCCCCAAACCATGATGCCGCGTTGTCTAGCGGTAGGGCGCTCCACAGTTACTGCTGGATTTGACCTTTCTCCACGCCGACGCCACACTCGTCTGCGGTGACTATCACTGATAGAACAGAAGCGTGACTCATCGGAGAACACGACGTTCCGCCATTCCCTCATCCAAGTCGCTCTAGCCCGGCACCATGCCAGGCGTGCACGTCTATGCTGTGGAGTCAATGGTAGTCTTCTGAGCGGACACCGGGAGTGCAGGCCTCCTTCAACCAATCGACGGGAAATTGTTCTGGTCGATATTGGAACAGCCAGGGTGTCTTGCACATGCTGAAGAATGGCGGTTGACGTGGAGTGCGGGGCTGCCACCGCTTGGCGGGGGATGCGCCGATCCTCGCGTGCTGACGTCACTCGGGCTGCGCCTGGACCCCTCGCACGTGCCACATGTCCCTGCGCCAACCATCTTCGCCACAGGCGCTGCACCGTGGACACATCCCTATGGGTATCGGCTGCGATTTGACGAAGCGACCAACCTGCCCTTCTCAGCCCGATCACCATACCCCTCGTAAAGTCGTCTGTCTGCTGGAAATGCCTCCGTTGACGGCGGCCTGGCATTCTTAGCTATACACGTGTCCTGTGGCACACGACAACACGTTCTACAATGACTGTCGGCTGAGAAATCACGGTACGAAGTGGGCCATTCGCCAACGCCGTGTCCCATTTATCGTTCGCTACGTGCGCAGCACAGCGGCGCATTTCACATCATGAGCATACCTCAGTGACGTCAGTCTACCCTGCAATTGGCATAAAGTTCTGACCACTCCTTCTTGGTGTTGCATTTGCTCTGTCAGTCAGTGTATATCCAAACTACTCTGAAGATCTTACCAGACGAAGAAATATAAATCTAGCTAACTTGCCGTTCTTCCCAAAGATAGTTCATATAAGAACTTTGAAGTCTATATAATAATTCATGCAAATGAATTTTGTTAAATATCAATGATTATCTTAAAAATCACTTGATGATCCTAACTAATAGTAATAAATCTTTCCCAATCATACGCGCATAATGTTCCCTACATATTTAATATTTAATTATGACATTATAATATTTACAAATATTATTATTACTGGCATGCATCTCTCGTGTTTAGGGTATATTAAAGTATGTACTTAACATTTGGTGAGTAAGGCTTGCTGTCATCTAGGGTACATCTTAGATCTTTACACGAACATAATGAATATTATTGTTCCTAGTACTCCTTGGTTCTTCTTCATACGACGATCCATGACTCGAACTGCTGTTTTCTCAATTGAATTTCGGGACGATCCTTGTAAAGCTGATTGCAGGCACTGAGGCGCGACTCTTGCAGGCTCCGAGTCTTGGGTTCGACGACCACTCACGAACATACAGAAAAATGGAGAATGAGTTATCAAATACTGTTTTTTGCACTTTCAAAGGGGGCCTACTTGTAACAAGATCCACTCTTAAGTTCAAACAGATTAACATAAGTAGTGATACGTTTGTAAAAATCACTGTTCATTCCCTGACCGTCACACAGACTATCACAACGAATGTCCCTGGAGGATGCGAATATTAATTTTGTCAAGAACAGTTATTTAATTTTTGCTAAAAGTCACTCGTTCTTAAATACTCAAGAGCGGTGATAATTGGCCCCTGCATATATTAATTAACTGTCTCACTACGCTAAATAACCTGAAGCGTTTGCTCTCCGTTGGTGATTGCACCATCAGTCATAATTAACTATCTTCGACGATTGTGATGTTGAAATGCCAAATTAAGGCTTCTATTCGGCAATTATGTACATTAACTTGTACCACACGGCTTATTCCGTAAAAATATTAAATCACATGTGTTTCTTCAATGGCACAACACTTGATACACTGATATCCAAGTAACTGATATCCAAGTCCGCTTCTAATATGTTGGGCTGCCACTATACAGACGACAATTAAGTAACGTGTTACCACTGCAGCTACACGGATGAGAATGAGATACAGTGTCTCAGTCCAGGCTATATTTATAACATCCGGAAAAATGGTCAGGGGGGAAGTGAAATATGCCCCTGTTGGAAATGACGGTCCGGTAATCGAAGTTTTTGAACGACGTGATAATAATCGAATTAAAGCTCATGACCTCTACTTTCTACTGAACATCTGTGAAACCAAAGCGATCAGTAGGTTATTCATAATTTCCAAAGCGTCCTTTTGGAAAATCATGCGTCATGTTTCATCATGCAATATCTCCCACTTTTTTCCACATGTTGTCAGATTTCAGTAGTCGCCTTTGATCTGCGTACTACTGTATGATAGGCGTCATTACTGATCCATATTTAATGTATTGTGTTTATATGCATTGACAGTCAGCATAAAATACATTGGTTCGAATGGGACCTGATTTATAAATTTAGAAAAAGTATTCTTCTTCTTCCTCTTTTTCGTAAATTATGGTGAAGTGGTACTAATGAATGCGGTGTTGAATTTATAGTGGGCATTTATTTTTCAACTGTTAACACACCTTAATTTGGCCCTGTCTCAAAAAACCTCCATCTCCGTGCGTAGCGTTATCATCTCTTCTCACTCGCTCGGAAAGAGAGCGCGATTTCAAGGTTAACAATACTGCTCTGTCTTCTTCTCGTCACAGCATAGGAAAAATGCTCCTTCCGGACTGGCGCGTCGCGGATCATACCTCGGTTAAGCATACACAATGCTAACTACTGCGTTATATGTCACAGGATGTTGCGGAAAACGGCATATATAATTAGGCAGACCTCCTAACATCTCCATGGCATACCGGTGAACGGTCACAATACGAATAAACTTGAATAAAGCTTTTTTTTGCTAGGGGCTTTACGTCGCACCAACACAGATAGGTATTATGGCAACGATGGGATAGGAAAGGCCTAGGAGTTGGAAGGAAGCGGCCGTGGCCTTAATTAAGGTACAGCCCCAGCATTTGCCTGGTGTGAAAATGGGAGACAACGGAAAACCATCTTCAGGGCTGCCGACAGTGGGATTCGAACCCCCTATCTCCCGGATGCAAACTCACAGTCGAGCGCCTCTACGCGCACGGCCAACTCGCCCGATAAATATAGCTTTAAAAGTATGACCGAGCTCGATAGCTGCAGTCGCTTAAATGCGGCCAGTATCCAGTATTTTTACACTGTGTCGGTGCGAGGTAAAACAATTTGTAAAAAGGTTGAAAGTATGGAAAATCTATATAAATAAAATTGTAGGGGGTCCGCTCTCTGTAATTTCCTTTGTTTTGCCTATTTTTCAGATTTTTATCCGTTTTAGGTCAACTCAAGCCCCAATCGGTGGTTTTTACTTTTCGAGTCTGTTTGTTTGTTTGTTTGTCTGTTCCACCATCACGTCGAAACGGCTGGATAAATTTCAACTAAATTTCGTATTTAGAGTATACTCATCCCGGGGAAGGTTTTGATATGCATATCATTATAAATATTTGGATAGACGGGGGTTTTCTAAGAAAACCAGAACGGTTTTCCTCAATTTTTCTTACACTCTTGATTTTCTGTAAACTCCGTGGACCGTACGTGAAACGTCTCTTCATTATAAATAACTTTCGTTACGTTCATAATTTACCTTGCTCTTCACATGACGGAGAAATTTACTGTTTTCTGCGGGTATCATGGTCTGCGTGTGTGACCGACAGACCGACAACGAACCTACAGGTTACCATGGCAACGTCTCTGACTGCTTGCCAGCAGGGAAGTAACGTATTGCCATTTTCCTCATTATGCTTTTAAATTCGTGGTTGTTCCTTGGGTAGAAGGTAAGAGAGGCGTCAATCGGTCTATCTGCTGGATATTGGCGGAATATCGTTGGAGGTTATAACCGCCCTCGAATAGATTAAGTAATAACACCATTAGTCATCTTCTTATCTGTTTACCTAAGAATCACTGAGCTTAAATTTCTCCTCTGTTGTCGCTTTATTATATCCATACCTCACACCAGCGTATTTTTAGAGGGGCATTTTATTTTCCAATACATTCACTTGGCATTTACATATTTGTGGTTATCCGCCTGTCCTCAGTTATAATCCATTTTCTATTAATGTCAACTTCCTTAACTATATTATTTTCATCCTTAATTACTCCGTATGCACGCGGGTGCTAGAATCTTCTGGATATATTACCACCAAACTTCATATTTAGAATCCACCTGTCCTTAGATAGGTTTTAGGGCAAATATTGTTTCTAAATCCCTGAACTGACTGGGGGTTTATACGTAACCGAAACCGTGATTTTGCACTCCCACAAAATATACACAACAAAACTGAATGGAAATTAATTTCTAAACCTTTTTTTCTCATGTGCATCATTTCGATACGAGGATTAATAAGGGAGATATCATTAACGCACCGTTTTTCGGTACCAGTCCCATCGGACTTAACTCAAGAGCAGGTGCGTGTAAAGCGTATTTCTTATAACTTGAAAACTACTGAAGATATTCCAGCCAAACTTTATATTTAGCATCCATCTGCCCAAAGATAAGTTTTAAAGGTCAATAACATTTCATGTTTCCAGAATGGACTGGTGGTTTATAGGCAACCGAAATGGTGATTTTACTCTTCCACAGTATATGCATTACAAGACCAACCTGACTGGAAATCGACAAAACGTGTTGGAATTCCATCTCTAAAAATTTTTCCAATGTGCATTTTTTCGTCAGGAGGATTAATAATGGAGATATCATGAATGGTCAGTTTTGCAGGTTAAGTCCAGCAGACATAGCCCAAAAGGTGCTGTACGTGGAGCAGATTCCTTCTCCATCAATATAAATAAAATCGTAACAACCGTCTGCCTCTACATTGACTATTTAGGCGAAATTTTCGCACAGCTACCCGTTTAAAGGGTAATAATGACCATCTGCATATTTTTGGTTTAGCTTCCTGAAAGTCCTAATTTTTACCCTCCTCGCCCAAAATCCAGCTTGCGGCATAATCTGCCAGACGAAAAAGAAAATTAAAATTTAACAAAATTATAAGTTTTAGCCTGTAACGGATGGAAAACTTCCAAGATCTTTAAATTTTTCACTTTTCATCCCCGAAGAATATCGAAACATGGAGGCAATTTTAATGATTGGGCAGACCTTCGGGAATTCCTATCACATAACGGATTGCACAATCTCAGTTCAATCTGGAATGATCTACAACCTTGGTCTTGTGACTTTTTGTCGTATCTGTATCATTTTTACGTTTGAATTTTCTCTATTAAGCGATGTTAAGTAAATGTATACTTTTCACATGCATAATTCATACTTTCAATCACTTATAGGAAATATAGAATCATCAAACCTTTCACGAAAATTGGCCCACCCAGTAGCCATATGCTATGTATGTGGCTGTCACATAATTATCCGAAATGTAATGCAATGTGAGATAATCTTACAAAACCTTTACCCTGTTCAACGTTTCTAACTCAATCTGACCCAAGAAAAAGTATCATAGGACCAGCCATTTAGGCTGCTAAATCCGGCGATTTATGGTATAATCCTTTGTCGATATGACATACGTTTAGCAGCAGTTAATCTGTAAATGAAGGTCTGCAATATTGTAAACAAGCATATCGTCGCTGCCGGGAGAAAACCTCCTATGTGAAATATTTTAGCTTAGAATTTTGGCTGGTAAGGTTCTGTCATCTAAGGTGCAGTTTTGTGTGAATGTTGTCAAGGCATTCTCGCTCATGATGTATGTGCTGCGGGTCAGTATATCTCCAGAAAAATTATCACATAGGAGGTTTTGTCCCGGCAACGACGATATACTTTCGTATGTCGATCTATATATATTCAGTGATGTCGATTTGTAGCGATCGAGAAAGGATGTGTCTGCTACTGTAATCAGTACTCCCCACACCGAAGTTGACTGGCGATAGGAATGGGGTCCTTCTCCAACTCCTGTGTAACTGGCATTAGTAAGGAAGGCCTACCATTGTAATGAATAGGTCACTTCCCGATTTGACTTGCAGAAGGCAAGGGAGCATGCAGTTTTGTTTAAAACTCCCCTACCCGATTGTGTTTGGCAGTAGGCTTGAGTGCCCGCAATTATAAATAAATGTCCTCATCTAAATTGTGACTGGCATTAGGCACAGTGGCTTGCTATTTTGACAGAAACTCACCAACTTGGTGTGACTGGCAGTAAGCTGCTGGCAGTAGGTAAAGGGGCCTGACGTTATAATGATAACTGCACAACTCAATTTCGACTGCTAGTAGGGTAGTTGCCTGCCATTATAATAAAAACTCCTCAACTGTTATCTGTCTGGAAGTAGGAAAGGGGGCTGCCATTTTAACGAAAGCTCCCCAAATCGATTTTGACCACGCAGTAAGCAATGGGGCCTGCAATTATAATGCAAACTTGCCAACTCGATTGTGAATGTCAGTAGGCAAGTGAGCCTGCCGTTATCCTCACAAATCCGTATTAAACACTTGACAATGGAAACAGCGTATGGGGACCTCCCCATGCTGTTTCTGGGATAACGCTAAGATACGTGCAATTTAGAAACAATCTTATATACTGCATGTACAGTATTTACTTCGGTATTCGATTACAATGTAGAGTACCGTAGCGAAGCACGGGTATATTTGCTAGTCATGATATAAATATAAAGATAGAATTGAAGGCAACAAACCTGGAAAAATTTTGTTTATAGGAAGAGGAACTACTGATAGGTATAATTTACCAAGAGAGATGTCCGACTCGTTGGCTGAATGGTCAGCGTACTGGCCTTCGGTTCAGAGGGTCCCGGGTTCGATTCCCGGCCGGGTCGGGGATTTTAACCATCATTGGTTAATTCCAATGGCCCGGGGGCTGGGTGTTTGTGCTGTCCCCAACATCCCTGCAACTCACACACCACACATAACACTATCCTCCACCACAATAACACGCAGTTACCTACACATGGCAGATGCCGCCCACCCTCATCGGAGGGTCTGCCTTACAAGGGCTGCACTCTTCTAGAAATAGCCATACGAAATTATTATTATTACCAAGAGAGATGTTTGACAAATTTCCAAGTTCTTGAAAATCGTTTAGAAATTACTAGAGGGTGACTGAGTTTTGCCTGCGCTCGGGGTCAGTAAAGATCGTAGATGGCTAATCGATTGATTGATTGATTGATTGATTGATTGATTGATTGATTGATTGATTGATTGATTGATTGATTGATTGATTGATTGATTGATTGATTGATTGATTGATTGATTGATTGATTGATTGATTGATTGATTGATTGATTGATTGATTGATTGATTGATTGATTGATTGATTGATTGATTGATTGACTGCAATGTGTACAAAACACATGATGATTTCGGTTTCTAGATATATGTGATAAATGTCACACATTTCTCGTTAAGCAAGGAGGTCATATTCTACGAAATAAGAGGAGAAAAATGTTTTCCCTTTACCTACTTGGTGGGATGTATTTCGAACAGGCTATAATATGAGAGTTATACCCATATGGTTTCCCAGAATGGCTGCACTCGGGGCCGATCTGAATCTCTGTACGTGCTGCGTAGTCCCAATGCCAGCTTAGGACTGCTCCCGCACGCTGCCTCTGTAATCATTTCAAGGAAATGACGGGTTTGTTGATACTACTAATAGCGTCTTGTTGATAATGTTGGGGATTAAGGGGCTTACGTACACGGCAGGAAGACAGTGGTCAATCCTCATCATACAGAGAGGACTAATGGGAGTAGAAGGTGCTTAACATTAATGGATACATAGATCCTCCAAACGCTCTCAAGCTAACGAATAGGGTAGCGCAGCCAGTTTAAGGGATGGTCAGTACGACGCGTAAGTCATGAGGGAGTTTTGAACAATATCTTCCTTAATTTTGTTATTCTCGATTTGATTGCAGATAAGTTGGTTGCTTCCTTTCAAACTCGATTTCTAGGCAAACTATGTTATCCAAACCACAACAGATTGAAGACTTTTTTCGAAGTAGTTGGTAATGAAAGTAGTTGAACTCATAATTTCACTTTAGTCTATAGAAAAATTCAGATTTGACATCCGGATACTTAGCTGAGTCGTCAGTGCCTTAGCTTTCGATGCTTGGGACCATGCGTTAAATTCTCAGCCCGATATGGGGATTATAATCTTAAAATGTTAATTCCACTGGTTTGGGGACTGGTGATTTGTACTGCTTCCAACATGCCTGCAAATCTTACCAAACACAATACTATCCTCTACCACAAAAACATGCACTCCTGTGCAAGACTGACGTTGCCCATTCTCCCCGTAAGACCTACCTTGGAAATACTGCACTAGGCTAGGAATAATAATATGAAGTAATTATATCATAGTTATACTAGTAAGATAATCGTTCTTTGCTCGGTTTTAAATTGAAAAGTTTTCACAGTTTTCAATTTCGGATAATCTACTTTAAGTGAATCACAGTATTGAAAACATAGGGCATAGGAAAACAACCTTCTTTTAAATTGACAACTTCGTACGTCAAACTGTGCGGAGGGATGAATACGATTCTCATCAGACATCACTCTCCCAGTCAAGACACCTTATGGGTGTATTGTTATTAGAACATTTCCCATATAAAATCTGCGACAGAGAGGAGTGAGCATTGTGTAAAATTTTAACGGTTTCAGAGGAACTATAATTTCATCAGGCTTTTTTCCGAATCAAAACCATTTAGGGGTGCGTTGTTTTAAGATAACTTCTTATTAAGAATGTAAGACATAGAGGAGCATCAATCATACGAAACGGTTTTGGAGAAATTCATATTTGTTTCATGAAACATCACCCACAGGTCAAAAGATATGAGGGGTTTATTGTTTTAAGACCGCTTCTCATTTAATATCTACAACACAGAAAGACAACCATCATGTGAAATTTCAATATCGTCTGTCAATTTCTTTTGGGAAAGGAATAAATTTTGTCATCAAGTCCCATCTCCCAGTCAAAAACCCTTAAGGGTGTATCCTGTATTAAGACCATTACTTATTAAAAAACTAAGATATATAGGAACAAACATCGTGTGAAATTTCAACTTTGTATGTCAAAAGATTTCAGAGAAATAAATAGTTTTGTCATCAGGGCTCGCCCCCTGACCATAACGTCCTGAGAGGGAACTGTTTTACGATCAATTCTTATTTAAAATCTATGACACAGTGTAGCAAATAACAAAAGACATTTCAACTCCATATGCCAAATCGTTTCAGGGAAATGAACATTTAGGTCACCAAACATCACCCCCACCTCCCTAGTCAAAATTCCCTAAGGAGAGATCAGACCTGACGTTTAAAAGAAATCGAATTTCAAAGTATTCGCCTATACAAATATTCCGACTTTCCTGAACATTTTCATGTATCATTTCTGTAATGAATCCGTGTATGTGTATTTTAATTTAATTTTTAATTTTACTTGACATAACTAGATGTCTGCATCCACGTTTACATCCTTCCATATTTATATTCATATCTCAGAAACTATATGATCTAGAAGGCTATGGTTTTGCTTGCTTCTGTTTGGATTTGTTTATCTCTGATTGGCTACACTGATTGCGACTAGTCTTCGTTTATATGCCAGTGAAACATAAACAAACCAAATATTTTTGTATTTGGTTGCTCAGTACATTTATAGTGAAATTATTGGGTCTTATAGCTCTCACTTTATTATGACCAGACACAAAGGTACTTTCAAGAGACGTCAAAACAAAGAAAATAGGTCTTATAGAACTGCACCAGTTGTGATTTGTAGTGAAATAGTGCAAAGTGATAGTTGTGGTATTGAAAAGACTGTTGACACTCCTCCCAGTACATCAAAAAGAAAATTTGTATCTCATTCTGTAGGAGATACATTTCCATGAAGTCAGTGGTGTAAATATATTTTAATAATTTAATATAAGTGTTGAAGGAGACTGTGGCATGCAGGTTATGTGATGGAGATGTAATGCTTTCCGAAGATGTAAATTCTAGGAATTGGCTAGTCTGTAAACTGAAAATCATGTGCACAAACTGTAGTGTTAATAGGTCATTTATAACTTCAGCCAAATGCTCTAATAATGAACTGTACGAAAACAATGCAAGATTATTGTATGGAATTAGGTGTATTGGGAAATGTAGTAGTGGTGGTAAACTACTTTGTGCTCTCCTAAATCTACCAAACCCACCCATACAATATGAGAAGTACACTGAAATTATTGGAAAATGCATAGATTTTGTTGCAACAGCTCCACCATTAGCTGCCATAGACGGCCTTGACATCATGAAGAGTAGAACTAGGGGAGACGTGATAGATATGGAAATGTGAACTGCACCATTGAAATTATCCAATGATATTGACTAAATACAACACGCAAACATACTCTGATTCCAGTTACTTCATTATGCTTTTATTTTCACCTATTTTACTTACCGTAATAGTCCATGTCATATTTTCTACAGACGCGCGGAAGGCCCGAGAAGGTCATTATTTTCCAGTCTTTTACAACCACTTCTTTTATCTGACCGATACCCCCAATTTTCTTGGGATTATACCCGATACACTTCGTCCAAGGATTGCTACTCTGAAGGATGGATATCGTATTGTTTTTATTTTTGCTCCTGAATATTATCTTCATCGTTACTACCATCGTCGAAAATATCACTGAGTTGCATACTTAGCAAGCACACAGCGATATTGATCATGATATGTGATAATGAATTTATAATGAGACAACTAGTAACACAATATTTGGAATGAGAAAAGTGAAAATTACTTCAAGAAAATTGCATCATGCAATGCTAAGTAACAGTGGCGGTTTCTGGTATACCGCAATGGAGCAATGAACCTCCAGTTTATATCAAATTGTGCTTAACTACTTATTATTCATAATTCCCTTGTCAATCTCGAAGCTCTTGCTTAGCCCATCTGTCCGTAATATACTCGTACTGGCTTTCAATTCATGTGAACTGCGCACATTCCGTGGCTGGATACTTGTCTGGAATGAACCCCCTTGGAAGGCGATCTCTCCGTCCGTACCTGGGCGAAGGGAGTGGCGAGGTGCGGGGGGACATCGACCGGCACGTAGACAAGACCAGGATATCGCAGAAACAGATATCCGTGCTTTACGCATACGCAATATGGCACTCTCTCAAGTCATGTTGTCGGGGGTGATGGGTAAGTATGTGCTTGCCATCTGTTGCCCTTACAGGAATTCAACTACGTAGCAGAAAATAGTGCACATAATTAGCGCTAGTGTTGAAGAGTATCATTACTACCGGCAGTCACATTAAAGTGCCAAATTCCAATTGATGTCTTTTCCCAAATACATCAAATACATCATATCACCGAGGCAAAGAGGTGCGGGAATGTAATACCAATGAATACGCTAATTGCCTGGCCATATGAGTTCTTAAAATTAAGTTACCAACATTTTGAACAGTGCGAACATATATACCTAAAGTTTACTCGTGTTTTTCAAGTGTGATGCTAGTGTTTACAAAAGTTTGCAATAGTTATCATAATTCGTAATATTATTGTGCGCTGTGAAAGCGTGTGAGTGTTTTTCTGCACTGTTGTGCCGTTCAGAAACTTAATTTTTAGGACATAAAGAAGTTACAATATTTTGTCCGTATGTGTATTTTTGTGCACTGTAGTTTTGTCCATAATCTTTGTTCCCGGGAAACGTAAGGAGCTACATAATGAGTTTGAACAGTGATATGATACTAAGAAGACAAACTTTCCTTCTCTCTCTCTTGAACGCAAACTTATGATTGTGATTAAGGATGCAGGACGCCTAATGCCTGATCTTGATATAACGAGGCATCCTAAAAGTAAAAGTAATGACATCGCGCGTAAATTCAGAATGGGTATATATAAAAGAATCGAGTGGATCTGTGGGTGCGAAATTACTAACATGTTGATTTGTTTTCCTTTCTTATAATTCATGAGTGATGAATTAGACCAAAGTCGGAGTGGTAGATTTAGGACATTTGTCCCAAAAAAGTAAAGAAACACAAAAGTTCTAAATCTCATATGCTTGCCCAGTTACAATTCGATCTCCTGGGAAGACATGATAACCGTCAGTAATTTGACTGTGCTTACAGGCAGTCTGTGGAATGAGACAACGATCAAGTACGGACAAATCGTTATGTTCTTTGTTAAGTTCTGTGGCACGTTTGAGATGGCATTGCGCGTTAATGACGAAACAAGTGAATCATCGAACCCTGGCATATTTCGAGGCCTCGTTAATTTTAGTTCTGAAATTGACGTTGCATTAAGAGACCATCTGTCCAAAGCCACTGTTTTCAAAGGCACCTCGAAAGACATTCAGAATGATTTGCTTTCGTGTATGTATGAAATCTGTCGTGAGAAAAGAAAAAAAAGGAAATCACCACAGCGCACTTCATTTCGGTAATCGCATATATCAACTGTAGCACAATTTGTTATCTTTCTTCCCAACGGTAAGCCAGTTGAAAGATTCTGGGGTTTCGTCTCACTCTGTAGTCATGATGCTAAGACAATAGCAGAGTTTAAAATTTTCTTTGAGCGAAGTTGTGGATAGTCCAGATACGTTTATTTCACAAGGTTACGATGGAGCAAATGTAATGAGTGGTCACCATTCAGGGTGCAAGTTCTCACCAGGGAAGATGTTAGGCACGCACATTATGTTCATCGTTATGCCCATTCTTTGAACTCAGTCATGGCACAGGTGACAGGGGGGGGAGCAGGTGCTGAGGGGGATATTTTTCCTTCTGTCGAACTCCCTGTGAAGACAGTCACGCGCCGCCACTGCTAAGTAATTACTGAAACAATGCACGGCACACGTATACACTTTCACGCAGAACAGTCTGGTGAAATATATTGTTCTTTGTTCATCGACAATTGATTAACACTTTCCTTTATAAATTAAGTGGAACCTTCTTAGATAAATACGATGTGGGCAAATATCAGAGGCGCCCTTCTCGCTGCCACATGTTGTGGACTGGTTTGGCCATAATGGAGAAAGTTACGCCGAATCTCCACTCCGCTTCATATTATCAAGCACCCCCACTTGGGCCGTCACAAGTAGGGTTGCTTGTCAGAAACAAGCAGAGCAAGGAATTGTCAGGAACAACTGTCGTTAAGAACAGTCCTTGATTAATGGAGAAGTTAACTCGGCGTGAGAATAGCTGTGAAGGTTCCTCGCCTTTGGAAGACAAAAGTGATAAATGACATAATAGCAAACACTCATGTGACGCAGAAAATAGCACACCATTTCTACTGTCGTTCAACAATATAGAGTTGTAACTGACGTATTATATGATAATATCATTCAACCATTTAAACACATGTTGACAATACCAAGGTACAAACACTGGGTTCAATTCCCGGATGGTGTGGAAAATTTTTCCACATCTAATTAATTATTCTCACTTTGGGACTATCTACCTTTTTAAATTAACAACTCTCTATATGCACACAATATAACACACAAGAATATGTTAGAGAACACATTCCTGCAGATACTAGGAACGATATCATGTCGTATAACTGACCGTAAGTCCACATATGGTAGCAATTTTCTAAATATGATAGAGCTTGTGTTAAATGTAAGTATTATCTGCGCACTTACTAGCGATAGATTTACACCATAGTGCTGAATCGGTCTACTTTGGTTATCTTCGAGATTCGTATTGGCAACCTTTGAAACACAAACTAAGAATCGCTTATCATCCCTATGCGACATCTGGCGTACGCTTTAAATACTAGTACTGTTGTTGTTTACACACCAAAGGCAAACTATAGAATTCATGCTAGGAACACGTTTCGCATCGGGAAATGTTATATAGTATTTTATATTGTGTGTGTGACACAGTTGTTGGCGTAAGATAATAAAGGTTTAGAAAATTAATATCGACCGATCATATTATCGATTCAATGCAGATTTCATTTCCATTCAGTTGGCAGTACTACCGGAACCGGCAGTACTCCCTTCTTACTCCTCAACCGAGTACAAAAATCTATCACTAAAAAGTGCGCGTACTATATATATGCGCTGAAAGGGAAGAAGAAAAAGAAAAAGAGATAGAATGAACAAGAATAAGGACTATTGAACTCGGCATCGTTTATTGTTACACACTAATTTTGTTACATTTAGTAACTATTACGATCGCCGAATCTACTCTACATATTCCTACCTTGTTTACTGCTGCCCGCTTCTACTTCCTTCTCGCCGCACCATGCACCTCACTCACCTGTCGTCTACTTGACTGATTACGTCATCTTCGCTGCACTTCGCTGTGCCTGTGCGCTGTGTAACCACGTGACATTATGTTTCTAGAACTCACTGGCTTGTAGCCTGCGTTCTTTTTCTGGAATCTTCCTTTCTACTATATATTGCTCTCTCCGCCTTTCCACCGTTGAGTCGGGCTTCGTGGCGGAGTGGTGGACCACACACTAAAACAGTGCTTATTGTAATCATGTCAATTTCATCTGGACTCTATCTACAGCGACTCGGTGGGCAAGACTTATAATATTTATCTGCATTTGGACTCAAAACTTTCATTCGGGCTATTGCCTGCTGTAATACTTTTTTCTGTCGAGTGGTTATGCTTCCCTTTAAAAACTCATAACTTAGACTGCTTATATTCACGCACTGTGCTACGGACGATTGTAAATTATTTTCAGATGTCATCCTAGATCTATGCTATTACTAAACTTCAGCAATACCCGGTGAAGAAAATCCTTTCCCCGTCCTAACACTCATCCTACTTCCCTTCCCCCTCCCTTTCATGCTTTTTCTCTTTCAGGGTTCAGTTTCGATGTATATTGTACACTTCCAATTTATTCAACAGGCTTTCCTTTTATGTACCATTGGATAATTATTTGTAAATGTGGCACACCGTTTGGATTTTTCTTCTACTTGCAATTATTTATCCTCTTGTTAAATTATGGTTGTTAAATATGTATTCTATTTCGCATTGTTATTTTGGTGATCTTCTATTGGCCTATCTTCTTCCTTACTGCGCGATTTTCCTTGATTTACACTACTCCTCATCATCATTTATTATTATTATTATTATTATTATTATTATTATTATTATTATTATTATTATTCTACTGTATCGCCATATATCTTTGCATATTCCTCTGCGTACTTCTGATTATTTATCGTTACTTGTACTTTTCTTAAACACGCTACCACCCCGACTGTTATGGTAGCGCTATATTATAGTATGATAGCAGAGGTCCTCCCTCACTGCATAACTAATGGCTTTTCATAAAATCAGAGTTACGGAGATATCCTTTTTTAATTCTACTGTTATGAATTAATTGAATACCTTGGCGAAATAATACACCCTGTTGCTGTCTCACGAATTTGTGCATCATATACAAATATCTCCCGTTGCCCTTCTTCATTACTTATCCAGTATTCGGGAGGTAGTGGCTTCGAACCCCACTGTCGGCAGCCCTGAAGATGGTTTTCCGTGGTTTTCCATGTTCACACTAGGCAAATGCTAGGACTGTAACTTAATTAAGGCCACGGCTTCTCCCTTCCCACTCCTAGCCCTTTCCTGTCTTATCGTCACCATAAGACCTATCTGTGTCGGTGCGACGTAAAGCAACTTGTAAAAAGAAACTCAACCGCCGAGTATGTACGTAACTTATTTTGTATCTTGAAATGTTCATAAGAATTAGACAACCGAGCCAGGTGGTCGTGCAATTAAGGGCGCGTAGCTGTGAGTTTGCATTCGGGAAATAGTGAGTTCGAACCCTGAAGATGGCCTTCGGTGGTTTACAATTTTCACACCAGTCAAATGCTGGTGCTGTACCTTAACTAAGACCATGGCCGCTTCCTTCTCACTCCTACGCCTTTCCTACCCCATAATTACCATAAAGCCTACCTGTGCTGGTGCGACTTAGAGCTATTTTGAAAGGAGAAAATATCACACATAAATAATTTTTGCAGGTAATTCACAAAATCTCCAAGTCTTAAGGTGGAGAAACGTTGACTTTCACACGCCATTGCCTACAATATCCTCGAAGTTGTTTAGTTTTTGTTGCGTGGAAAGACAAGTGTCAAGGTGACGCCTTTGAAATGTATTCTATAATAGCTCCCTAGACAGATGCTCTCTTGTCTCTATCGAGTGATATGGAACATTTATGACATGATCAAAGACCGTGTGCAGACTATCACTTCTCATCGTAGCAGGTGCACGCTGTAAAATCTAATATGCTGTGAAGGGAGCGATAAAGATCATGTCACTCACAGTCTACACCAGAGCTTCATATTCATGTCTGGCAATCCATATCGTGCGAAGGATCCGCTCATCCGTGCGGGAGCATCATTTCAAGACGTGTCTCAAAAGCAACATGGCGATATGCTCATTCAAATCTAGGATCACCTGTCTGGTACGTCGGTCATGTACAAATAAATAAAAATATTACAGTATCTGTCGAAAATGTCATTGTCAAGGCCAGGTACATATTACGAAGTGAACCTGAGTGTGTTTGTAACATCGATGAAGAGATAATGAACTCAGAATGAAATATTACATCCAAATTTGCGTAGCTCGAATTAGATCTCATTCAATGCAGAAGCATATCGTCGCTGCCGGGACAAAACCTTCTATGTGAAATATTTTTACTTAGAACTTTGGCCGGTAAGGTTCTGTCATCTAAGGTGCAACATTGTGTGAATATTGTCAAGGCATTCTCGCTCTTCATAATGTATGTGTGGCGGGTCAGTATATCTCCAAAAATATTATCACATAGGAGGTTTTGTCCCGGCAACGACGATATATTTTACCGACTACATCTAACCAACAATTATTGTATTGCATACTTATTCCTTGGTCTAGTTAAGTAATACTTGTTATGATTTCTTCTTACATTATGAAGTATTTACATTGCTCCTAAATTCACACGGAGTTCAAATCAAAGTACGTGTGGAAGAGAAAACACTTTTCTGACCATAGCTACGGTGTCTCAGCACGGGTACATATACACAGAACTACAAAAGGAACTTTCCTTAGTTCCTAATGATTATAGCAGAAAAATAGGCAACTGGACAAGGAGAGAATGTACTCTGGGGATATTGAACTCTGTCTGTATGGATACAGCAAAACAGCCTGGAAACTTCTTCACGCCTTTGTTGAAACGTGATCATACATTGGTATATTAGAATGCATTTGACACTACCAAATTGGATTAATGAAATTTACTCAAAGGTATTAAATTCAGTTTGGTGTATACCACGAATCATTTGATTGGAAAGTATTTGTTTTTGGTGAATTATTTAGACACAATGGCGGAAAATAAAAATTATACAAACACCAAGAAGGGGTTGGGCTGGTTTAACGAACGTTGGTAGGCGTGTTTATACATCTAAAAGATGGCGTTGATTCAAAGTTCCCGAAAATCGCATTAGCGTAGCGCTAGTAAAGGCTCAATGACATTGCACATCAGGTTTGCTTTAAATACGGGCTGTACTGTGCGAGAGCGTTAGCTACCTGTACAATTGGACGGAGTGACTGTGAGTGGGTCAAGAATGCCTTTACGACAACGAAGAGATGAGTATCAACTCACTGCGGTTAAACGAGGCCGTATAATAGGACGACGTGAAGGTGGATTTTCCTTCCGTGCTACTGCAGAACGACTTGGCAGGAATGCCTCCACTGTGCATGCGTGCTGGCAGGAGTGGTCACGGGAAAGTACATACGCAAGAAGACCGGGCTCTGGACGTCCCCGTGGTACCGCTGAGAGACAGGACCGTCGAATTTGGCGAATGGCCGTGTCTGCATCAACTATTCGAGCGGCAGTTGGCACCGCAGTGACACAGCGAACTGTTAGGAATCGGTTCCTTGAAGGACAGATCCGAGCCAGACTCCCTGCGGCGTACATTCCACTTATCGTAGACCACCGCCGTCTGCGACTTCAGTGGTGTCAAGCGAGAGCTCATTGGAGGATGGATTAGAGGACCGTTCTGTTTTCTGATGAAAGCCATTTCTGCCCTGGTGCCAGTGATGACCATGTGTTCGTTAGGAGGAGGCGAGGTGAGCGCCTGCACTCCACCTGTCTGCGGCGTCGACACACTGGACCTAAATCGGGAGTTCTGGTCTAAGGAGCAATTTCCTATGACAGCAGGAGCACTCTCGTGGTTATACCAAGCACCTGACTGCAGATGTGGACTTTCTTCTCGTGATTCGACCTGTTGTGCTGCCATTCATGAACAGCAACCCAGGGGCTGTTTTCCAACTGGTTAAAGCACGCTCCCATGCCGCTGCTGTAACCCAACGTGCTCTACAGAGTGTCGACATGTTGCCTTGGCCTGCTCGATCCCCCGATCTGTCCCCAGTCGAGCACGTATGGAACATCATTCGATGACAATTCCTGCGTCATCCACAATGGGCATTAACCGTCCCTGTATTGACGGACCAAGTGCAACAGGCATGGAACTCCATCCTACAAGCTGACATCCAGCACCTGTACGACACAATGCATGCACGTTTACATGCCTGTATTCAACATTCAGGCGATTACACCGGTTATTAATTGACCAGTATTCCTGTACCTTTAAACCATTAAATATGTTACCTTAACAAATATATTGCCAAAATTTCCATATTCTCCATTCCTTATTTCGTGGAGTTTGGATATGTTTCCGCCAGTGCAAATTATATTCTGTGGCACATAACTGAGCATAACAACTGAAATCCCATTCCATTATTATTCCTAAATTTACGATTGTGGTATTTTATTGCAAAGGAGTTATAGTAGGTTCTACTAACTGAAGGAGAAAGTCTATGAGAGCAAAGGTTTTCACACTCTTTGTGGGGCTTTTGGGCACTGAAATGAACAAACTGAAATAAAGATTAATTATTGCATTTTACTGGGGTATTGATTTATGAATCCGAAGTGCTAGTTCACGCTAATAATAATAATAATAATAATAATAATAATAATAATAATAATAATAATAATAATAATAATAATAATAATAATAATAATAATACTGTGTGGCATTTCATAGCCTGGTGCAACTTCCAATACAGATGGGCGGATCTGCCATGTACGGGAACTGCGTATTTTGGTAGTGAGGATAGTGTTGTGTGAGCTGTAAGATGTTGGGGACAGTACAAGCACCCACTCCCCGAGCCAGGGAAAAAACAATTTAAGGTTAAAATCTCCAATGCGGCTGGGAATCGAAGAACCAGGGGCCCTCCGATCTGAAGGAGAATATGCTGACCATTCATACAAAGAGCCGGAAAGTTCATGTTCATTATAGAGGAATGAAAATACCTCGGCAGTGCTTGTACAAAACGTACTAGATAATCTTCTATCGTCGCCAGAAGACCTATCTGTGTCGGTGTGACGTAAAGCAAATAAGAAAATCCCTGAACATTTGACATTTACAGTACTGTGTCTTACTAAGAGAGATGGTAATACTGTAAAACCATGATCTTCTTCTTCTTCTTTTCCTACCGCTTTTCCCACACCTGTGGGGTCGCGGGTGCGAACTGCGTCGCACATGTGGATCAGGTCCTGTTTTACGGCCGGATGCCCTTCCTGACGCCAACCCTATATGGAGGGATGTGATCACTATTGCGTGTTACTGTGGTGGTTGGTAGTGTAGTGTGTTGTCTGAATATGAAGAGGAGAGTGTTGGGACGGACACAAACATCCAGTCCCCGAGGCAGAAGAAGTAATCAGAAGCGATTAAAATCCCCGACCCGGCCGGGAATCGAACCCGGGACCCTCTGAACCGAAGGCCAGTACGCTGACCATTCAGCCAACGAGTCGGACACTGTAAAACCATGATAAATATCATAAATAGAGTGGAATCAATACAAGTACTTGTGCTAATCCAACAACAAATGACTGCCATATAAAGAATTGCCTACGCAATCCGCATATTCACCCGAAACATTTTAGAAATTTTGAGTGAATGTGTTGACTAGCAGAAAGTCAGCTATGTCTAGCTAAAGGCAACAAGAGTTAACATAACACATTGTACTGTGTTCTGTGTCACACTATGGTCGTGAGTAACCATTATTGTTCAAGCCATAGCAATATTGAGCATCAAGAGTTTTCTTGTATTTAAAAGATGTCTTTATGCCGATCCCGCGGTGTACGGGAAGGTTGCCTGCCTCCTAATCGGAAGCCCCGGATTTGATTCCCGGACAGATCGGGGATTTTTACCTGGATCTGAAGGCTATTTCGAGGTCTACTAAGCTTACGTCATTACAATGGAGGAGCTATCTGACAGTGAGATAGTGGCCCCGGTCTACAAATTCAAGACTAACAGCCGAGAGGATTCATCGTGCTGACCTCATGACTCCTAGTAATCTGCAGGCTTTCAGGCTGATCAGGGGTCGCTTGGTAGGCCATGACCCATCAGTGATGTTACGCCATGGTGTTTGGGTTTTGTTTGGTTTGGGGTCAAAAGGATATCGTCGCTGCCGGGACAAAGCCTCCTATGTGAAATATTTTAGCTTAGAACTTTGGCCGATAATGTTTTGTCGTCTAAGGTGCAATATTGTGTGAATAGTGTCGAGGCATTCTCGCTCTTCATAATATATGTGCTTCGGGTCTGTATATCTCCAAAAATATTATCACACAGTAGATTTTGTCCCGGCAACGACGATATATTTACGTTTCTATGTTGTATATATTTGAAATACGAAATGATTGAAGGTTTGTTACATACACATGTCATTACAATTCCAAATTGTCCGGCTGTATGGCTAAATGGTTAGCGTGATGGCCTATGGTCGCAGGGGACCGGGTTCGATTCCAGGTAGGGTCTGGAATTTTAACCATCATTGCTTCATGTCGCTGGCACGGGGACTGAACGTATATGTCGTCTTCATCATCTTTTCATCCTCATCACCACGCGCAGGTCGCCTACAGGAGTCAATTCAAAAGACCTGCCCCTGCTGAGCCAAACAAGTCTTCGGACACTCCCGGCACTAACTTGGCCATACGCCATTTCATTTCATTTACTTCCAAACTGAATACATCATCCAACCAAGAATCTATTTATGTTGGCTACAGTACCTACTCTATAATGGCGACGTTCATATAGCCTGAATAAAAATCAGCAAGAATTACCGTAGTTTTAGAATGAAGTTAACAAAAAAATATATATATAAAATCAAGACGGCTTATCCGAACATTTCTTTTCTTCGCAGATACTTATTATCAATCCTAATAATGCAACATTCACTGTGGAAATTTAACATAACATGAAGAGAAAATTTTTCATTACTGACTATGGACAAGAAAGCTGAAAAACGTAGATGAAGGGAGAGGAGCTTCAGAAACATGCCTATTCAAACAAAGAATTTAGAGTAAATATTCCTTTCAGAAGAAGATTATGAAGTTGCAGTTACAAGGAAATGAGACTGGCATATTTTTAACAGTGGGGAAGGTTCAGGAAAAAGTAAGAAACTTTATTTTCTTACCCGAACAACATTTCTAGAAGTATCACAATTAAGTACGGTGTTCATGAAACGTTACATGACTCATTCAGGAATCACTTAAAATGATTCCTCAGAGCAACATAATATAAATTTTGAACATTTATATTATGATTTATTCATAAGAGGTACATTTCTAATTCGACAGTATCGGTGCACATCCCACAAGAATGGGGTAATCTACTGTTTTAGATTAAGTGCAGCATACTCCACGAAGTAATGACCAGACACGTAACACCATTTGAAGAAATCGTCCATGATTCTCGTTTGTAGGAGCGGTTTGTGGGTAACCTGTTTCCCGCCTATCGTTGACATAAGACTGTTCCTGTAAGACGGAATGTCTCAATGACAGCTAACTTTGTTTGGTTATATGTTGACTCCTTATTAAATCGCTCCTCCCACGGTTCTTTAACTTCAGAGGTGCTCAGCTGGACGCCCATTGAGGCTAGCCCAGTGCGCCCGGCCGGGCATGACATAAATTCGGGCAGCTTACGTAGCAAGCATTTCACAGTGAAGCGAGAGAGCGAACACAGTTTGCAGGAAAGCGAGGGAGCATTGACCTTCGATTGTGATTGTAAAGCTCTCCTCGACTACTCAACGAAGTGCTGATTGAGATACATCATTTAAAATAAAACTCCATAATCGCAAGAGAAGCCTCCGTGGCTCAGACGGCAGCGCGTTGGCCTTTCACCGCTGGATACCGTGGTTCAAATCCCGGTCACTCCATGTGAGATTTGTGCTGGACAAAACGGGGGCGGTACAGATTTTTCTCAGGGTACTCCGGTTTTCCCTGTCATATTTCATTCTCATTTCATAGCGTTTATCAGTCATTAATAAATCAGTTTGGGAGTGGCTACCCCATCGTACTAATAGCCTATATTAGATTCATTCATTCATTCCCTGACCTGGTCAATGACTGGAGCACAGGTTGTAGGATTTCATTTTTAATTGCAAGAGAAAACTGACTTTTCCATGATATTCCGGTTTGATTTATACTGCGCTTGGTAGGAACAGTTAGTCTTATTTTCTTACATTTATCGTCGCTTGACCGGTAGAAGGTTGTATTCCACAATGCTCTTTCTGTCAATTATTCTCCTTAAGACTGGTCACGCCTCCCAGCCACGTATGGATATGCAGTCCATCAGAACAAATTTTGTTGTGTTCATTTTCCTATGCCCATGTGTAAAGGAAAATGAACCTTACAGTACCGTACTGCAGGAATGTACGTTTGCATTACGTATTTACGCATTCCTAGTGTACAATGCATGTAAGGTTCATTTTCGTTTAATCGTCGACATAGGAAAACGAACACAACGGACATTGTTCTGATGGACTGCGTATCCATATGTGGCTGGGAGGCGTGACCAGTCTTAAGGAGAATAATGGATAGGAAGAGTATTGTGGGATACAACGTTTTACCGGTGAAGCGACGTTATTCATTCAAAAAGAACTGAAACGTTATGATGTTTGTGTTACAAGGTTTCAGCGTACAAGCGACGATTTGTTATTCCTTCGATGGGAATGGCAGTATTTTCATTAAGAAATAACATTCCTGTTATTCGTTCAGCAAAAAGTAATACAATTACATAATGCAACAATAATTTTGCACAGTTTTGAGCGTTGTGCGACCTCCCCTGTGCGATGATGACAGCTAGCCTGTAAATGGCGAGAAGTAGTTTCATCACTAGTGAGGACATCGAAATTTACTATCCAAGATTAAACAACAACAACAACAACAACAACAACAATAAAAACAACGTGAATGTACCTACTAGATAGATGAACAGTATGCCTTCAAATAAATAACCTCATAGATTTTATTACCAGTAAGCATGACTGGATTGTTGATGAGTTTATCAGATAATTTAAATCCAAACAACCACCTTACCTATCTTAACTCCGTATTATATTAGAACTGTTTCTAAAGCACCTCATAAAATATAATTGTGAAATTTGTAATTCATTCTGTAAAAAAGTAAAACAAAGTCATCTCCGTACAGGTCATGAAGGCCCTTGGAGGGGTGGAAGGTAAAGGCTTCCACTATCCGTAACCTCGGCACTAGATGAGGTAGAGTAGTTAACTCTACGCCCGGCCGCCTTTGCCCCCAGGAATTAACCTGGTACTCATTTTTGCTGTAGGCTGAGTGAACTGCAGGCCAATGTGCACCTCCGGATGTGGAAATCTCGTTACTTAAATTTTACGACTTCCTGACGGGGATTCGAACCCACGTCCTTCCGGGAGAAGCGAGCACACATTTACCGCCTCGGCCAGGCAGCCTCTAATTCACTATGTATATTATAAAAAGATTTAAGGATGTAGGCGTAACTCTTTATTCCATCCGGTCAAAATTCATGAACTGCAATCAACATAAATAATTTCTTACAACGTAAATTGAAAATTACGCGTATTTCTGCCCTCTTTCTTTCATTATTTTCTGCCTCCATTTCAAACTCGGGTATAGCAGCAGTGATCGAGAGTAACAGAGAGAACTTCGCCCAAACTTCACGGCCTGTGATGTAGCCACAACGTCACTCCGGTTGAATAGCATACGCTGCGCTCATGGTTGTGTCTTCATTACGAACAGTCCAGATTGCGAACAAGACAAAAACCGTCCAGATTGCGAACAACTAAATATACCCTGTCCAGATTCCAAACAAGAGATTAGTGTTAACGTGAGATACATAAAACAGATACAATATTCAAAACAGTATCATATGTGATTTTTTTCTAGTAGTATTAACATTAACTGGTACATTGGGATGTTTTAGATAACCTAACGATATCTAAAAAAAATATTTTCCTTATTGAAAATGTTTAATAATTTAGCTAGAGGTAATCTTACCAGTTTGAAGAATTTCTTTTTTATTGTATAACATAACTAGAGTGGTAGTTGTTTATGGTGGATTAGTGAGAGTTGTATTATTAATAGGTTATTATTATTATTATTATTATTATTATTATTATTATTATTATTATTATTATTATTATTATTATTATTATTTGTTTTTGCTAGTGGCTCTACATCGCACCGACACAGACAGGTCTTATGGCGACGATGGGATAGGAAAGACGTAAGAGTTGGAAAGAAGTGCCGTGGCCTTAATTAAGGTACAGCCCCAGCACTTGCCTGGTGTGAAAATGGGAAACGACGATAAACCATCTTCAGGGCTGCCGACAGTGCGATTCAAACCCACTATCTTCCGAATTTAAGCTCACAGCTGCGCGTCGACCTTAACCGCACGGCAACTCGCCGGGTATTATTATTATGCCAATGAAAGAAATGAGTGGTTGCCTTTAGAATATTGATTATTATTATTAAAAATAATAAAGAAGAAGTGAAATATCATTTTATTTGCAAACAAGTGGGTTTTATCTTATATCGTCGCTTCACCGGTAAAAGGTTGTAATCCACAAAGCTCTTCCTATCGATTATTCTCCTTAAGACTGGTCACGCCTCCTATCCACATATGGTTATGCAGTCCATCAGAACAAATCTTGTTGTGTTCATTTTCCTATGTCCATATGTAAAGGAAAATGAACCTTACTGTACCGTACTATACGAATGTATGCTTGCATTACGTATTTGCGCACTCCTATTGTATAAGGCATGTTAGGTTCATTTTCGGTTACTCGTCGGCATAGGAAAACGAACACAACGGACATTGTTCTGATGGACTGCATATCCATATGTGGCTGGGAGGCATGACCAGTCTTAAGGAGAATAATCGTTAGGAAGAGCTGTGTGGATTACAACCTTTTACCGGTGAAGCGATGATATGCTTTCACTTATTTTGTGCGTATTACCCTGTATTCCAATTGTGTGTACCAGAACTTGGTGTACCAACTGAGGGTTGATTTTTCTGCAGCCCATCAAATTAGAATTTTGTTCATACCCAAGTCAACATTTCTAGTCTAGTGGGTTGGGCAACTTGGTATTTCCCACTTTCTTGCAATCTAGACTCATTAATGTGTGTCAAACTCAAATCATCCCCTTCGGGTACCCTTGTCAGGCTCCATGGCTGAATGTTTAGCGTGCTGGCCTTTGGGCGCAGGGGCCCCGGGTTCGATTCCCGGCAGGATCGGTAATTTTAACCATCATTGGTTAATTTCGCTGGCACGGGGGCTGGGTGCTTCATCATCATTTGATCCTCATCATGACGCGCAGGTCTCCTACGGGTGTCAAATCAAAAGACCTGCACCTGGCGAGCCGAACTTGTCCTCGGACACTCCCTGTACTAAAAGCTATAAGCCATTTCACTTCATTTCCACCCACTTGTTCGCAATCTGGACTGTTCGCAATCTGGACGACCCGCGCTGATTCCGCTAACAGTGCTGGGCGCCCGCGGAATGAAATGTCCAGCGAGAGCTCCTCCATATAACTTGAAACAAACTCGTCTCGTTCTGACGCCCTACTCAGATGAACAGTAAATAATGTTCAACGATAAACACCTCCTCCTCTGTTGAGAACCACAATTACTGAAATTAACACAACGCTGAATTCACAATTTGTCAAAATGTTATATAAAGTGCAATAAACAAATGCTCCGTTGCTAGAGAAACGTGTTCAGCAGATGAGCAATAATGGCAGTGTAGCTTGTTTTGCCGCATTCCGTATTATTGTTTGCAGTCAAGCGCACTTTACTCAGGTAAATGGAACCCATACCCTCATAAAATGACACCCCCTGCCCCAGTGTAATAATCCACTACCTGGCAATCCTTTTCAAATAACACAAACATCGAAACATCATCCATCGAATTCCTTTCTATTTCAGCTTTCATCTCTTAATTGAAATTGCCCTCCATCTATTATCCCTGTGACTAAATACATAGGAATTGAAGTATATGGTATTCACAATAGCATCCACACAAACGAAACAATGTTGAACACAATGATTCTAGAATAATATTCAGTACAAAAAAGAGATATTCCTTTCAAAGAAGGAGAGTGAACAAATGTCTCTACGACTTGTTTGTACCAGTAATTACATTTCCATTGTATACTTAACGGGTTTCTCTTCAATTGGTTCTTAATATTAACTTATAATAAGACATCATTCATTTCTTAAATTGGAATGAAATATCGTTACAGATTCTACGCACATGCTTTTTCTGAATGCGTGCCTCTTAGATATGAGACATATTTGTCACACAAATCACTGTAATTGCTGACGCCAAGCCGCAACTCCCATGAGCGACACCAAATTATAATTTAAAACGAATTCATATTTACATCATCACCATAAAAGCTGACACAAACAATATTCTTTTGTGGTGCTGCAAATAGACTGAGTCTATATACCGTCTTCTTTTGGCGATTTTCTTTTTTCAACCCTGTCGGTAGGAGTGTAAACGAGATGGTTTCCACCTCCCCAGGGAACATCTTATCTAATAAACTGGTGTTTGCGGGCGACTCAGTTTTTAACCGAACTTTGTTCTACAGCGCTCTCTGCCACATAACATGATGGGAGTATGACATCACAAGTTAATGCTACGATCCTAAATGAAAGCACTCTCGCAGAGTTATCTTGAATGTGAATTTTTTCCTCAGATATTCCCGCACCAGGTGTCGTCTCGAATTCAGGATACGCAGAATACTGTAGTCAAAAAGTACTGATATAACTTGTATATATATCTTCTATATAAATAAATTCGCGACGACCGTGTGTTAGTACACTGGTAATTTTCGCAAAAGTTTCATGTAGTTATCCGTTTCAGGTGTAATAATGGCCATGTGCATATCTTTTAGCCTTGTTGTCTGTTTGTCTCTTTGAGTTCTTATAACTAAATCACTACTAGATATATTTCAAATAAACTTCATGTTCAGAATCCGTCTGTCCTTGGGTAGGTTTTAGCGTCAATATTATTTATAAATCCCTGAACGGACGTGGAGTTTATAGGAACATGGAAACAGTGATTTCACTCCTCTCACAAAATATACATGGCCAACCTTAATGAAAATCTAAATGCATTAACCAAAGTCAGTATCTAAACCTTTTTCGCTGTGTATATACATCTTCTTGATAGGATGACTAATAAGGGAGATATCATTAGCGGACTGTTTAACAGTCTAAGTTCCTACGACGTGACCCATAAGCGGGTTCGAGTACAACATATTTCTTGCAATTGGAAGGATATTTGAAATATTTTAACCGGACCTCATATTTAGTATCAACCTATACTATACGTTATGCTAATGTTACTGAAACGGTATTATATTTTCTTGATAACTGATGAGATATCGGGGATTAAGAGACAAAACCTCGTATCTCACATTGCTTTCCATTGGCATTATTTTCCTTATGTCTGGTCACTCCTCCGATATGCAGTCCATCAGAACAGTTTTCGTTGCATTCATTTTCGTATGCTGACGTGTAAACGAAAATGAACCTTAAGTACATGGTACTGTAGAAGATCGTAAATACAGTACGTCATGCAAACATACATTCCCAGAGTGCAGTACGGTAAGGTTAATTTTCCTTCACGTGTAACCATAGGACAATGAACACAACGAAGTTGTTCTGATGGACTACATACCCATATGTGGCTGGGAGCCATGACCAGTATTAAGGAAAATAATGGCTAGGAGGAACATTGTGAGAAACGAGATTTCGTTTATTAACCTCAAATATGTAAGAAATACTAGGAAAGTATATATATATTGTAGGTCACAAAGACATATACACAGTTTAGGTACAGTTTATTGTCAGCGGAGTGGATGTCTAGAATCTATAATTTTCAATTCTTGCAAAACTAACAATAGATACAATTTATGCATAAATCGAGTAAACGACTTAAAAATGACAAGAAAGTGTAGAGATATAATACAGTTTCTCTACGGACTTAGCTACGGAGTAAACATTAACTGACTGAGGTTGTACCCGATAGTGCGTGATTTTGTGGTGTGTGCGCAAATGAACACTTTCCAGATACAGCTGGTCACAGTTAGTGTTATTATGTAAGGGCAAAATAAAGCAATCGACCTTTATAATCTGGTTTCATTTGAATTTGTACATTTTGTGAGCAATGTTTTGCAGTTGTATCATTCAGTTATTACAATTAGGTGGTGGGTATTACAGATCCGAAAGCTCTCTGTCACAGGGAATGTCAAGAAATGGTGACGGGATGTACCTAATTCAATAAAGTGTGAGAGGCCATCGACGTACATTAATGTGAATTTGTCTCGTAGCGTTTCCCTAGCTACCTCCCCCAGCGCTATATTTTCAAACTCTGAAACATTCTTTCGTCTAGCCTCAATGATAAATGTCCTCGTTCTTCTTTCCGACTTTTTCGCCTCTTAATTATTCAACTAATAATCATTATATCGATGGCCTAGATTGAATACCTCGTATCTCAAAAAGTTCTTCCTATCCATTATTTCCCTTAAGACTGGTCACGTCTCCCAGCCACACATGAATATGCAGTCCATCAGAACAATGTTCATTGGGTTTATTTTCATATGGTGTTGCGTAAGGGAAAATGAACCTTATACAATTATACTGTAGGAGTCAGTAAATACGTCACGCAGACATACTATCCTATAGTACGGTACGATAAGGTTCATTTTCCTTCACACGTCGGCATAGGAATAAAGAACACAACGAACTTGTTCTGATGGACTGCGAATTCATGTGTTGCTGGGAGGCGTAACCAGTCTTAAGGGAAGTAATGGATAGGAAGAACTTTGTGAGATACGAGGTTTTCATTCTAGGCCATCGATATTTGGTATTTAGTCGTACAATAGTATACCTTCCTATACATCAAGAGATTATAAAATTATTGTTAATCAGAATTTAACGACGAGAATATTCGGATGTCATCCTTATTAATTTTCTCTATACCAATATTAAATATATATGTTTCAAAATTAAAGTTCAGGTTTCCAATTTCTGATACTAGGATATATTACACACACACACACACACACACACACACACAGAACAAAAATTGGAGATTTCCACGTGCTGATGAAAGAGACAGGAAAAAATCAACAACAATCCAGAGTATTTATATTATTTGACATGCGAAAATAAAATAAAAAATTCATCAACATGATCATCCCAAGTAGTTTTACTCATTTCTGAGCGTCGAGGCCCCTTGAATGTACCTACACATCCTGGAAGGTTTTCAGTTCTTCCTAAGGTCTAATAACTAGGTAAATAAGTGAACATTTTTAGTTGGTTAGTCCATCAAAACAATGCTCTGTATTTTCCCTTGAATGATGCATTTTAAATATTTTCTCCTCCTCGCGTTATTTTCGATTGGATTTTCTATTTTATTTTATTTTTAACAGTTTGCGTTACGTCGCACCGACGCAAGTAAATATTATGGCGACGATGTGGTAGGAAAGGGCTAGGAGCGGGAAGAAGTGACTGTGGCCTTAATAATGGTACAGCCCCAGAATTTACCTTGTATAAAAATGGGAAGCCTCGAAAACCATCTTCAGGGCTGCCCTCAGTGGGGTTCGAAAACACTACATCCCGAATGCAAGCTGCGAAGTACGTGATCCAAAACACGCAGACACGCACTCGGTAGGATTTTCTAATTGACACGGGAAAAGAGACGTTTGTAGTTATTAAGTTGCTCGATGATAGACACAGTTGTTGTTTTCTAGTCCACAACATGCGCAGCTTTTATCTTCAGCGCCATAACTCGAACACATCGATGTGTTGTTTCTCACTGGCCTTGAGGCTCCATTTTTCACAAACTAATAGGAAAAATTAGAAAATGACTTCAATAACTTGGATCTTTGTATTGTTTGTTGTACCGCGAGGTACACCCGCCCCGTTCATTTAAATGAAACACCTCGAAGAACGCCATCTGATATATGAATGTTGCAAAAACTAGTGCAAAAAGTTTGGACTTTTCTCCAGAGATGTCTCTACTAAAAACTCACGTTATGCCTACTAGTGTGAAGAGGAACTACTAAGACTACAAAGTAATTTGTTATTTTAAGGTTTACTACACTGAGTGGATTATTCTTTGTTTTGGTATGTTAAATTTGTCAATACTTCGATGTTGGCCGATAGAAAATTTTGTGTGTATTTAATTTTCAGTCAATTACATTTATCCTGTAACTATTTAATTATCCAATAAAAATTGTGGGTGCGTCGGGCCTTAGCCCAGAGCTCTCTAGAACTTTCCTCTTGGGTGTAGAAGCTGGTACATTTTCGAGCCACTTGGTCTTATTTATCGTCCAGTTTACTGAGTATGTGCTAATAGAGGAGGCGGAGGCGAGTTTTTCAGCAGATTAAGGTAATGGCATCCATTTGCTAACTAAGTGATAGCCTCTGAAAGGTAGCTCGAGGGGAAAGTTTCCAATCCTTAGTTATGTAGCCTTAAATTTCCAGTCTTCAATAATGTAAATTTCATCTTCAAATGTAAATCAGAAACTAGCCTAGAAACATAGCCGAAATTCGGGAATAGAGAGTGCGACACCCTCTCGAATTCCCTATTTAATCGAATTTGAGGAAATTATGTTTTTGTAACCGTTTTCTGTTCGTAACTTAATTTTTCTCCATTTAGTCACCTCAGTAGTATAGGATTAGCTCCTGTAACTTCGGGCCTGGAGCCCAAATAGGGTTTTTATCTTTTGCGCAAGTTTCAAGGCGTGTAAGTGTCCGCCTGTGCATCATTTTGATTTTTGGGCTAGTAACTTTAACCTGTGTTTTTTTTCCTTCCCACAAAGGCCCGGTAGAATGAGTATTAGATACTCCTGTAAAATTCTATCATTTATATGAAGTGGTTAGACTGCTGAGGGTTTAATTCTGTTGAATTTTAAAATGTCGCTTGTTCCTCGAGAAACCTGCAAATTGTACATTTTAGTGAGCAAAGATGTTCGGGTTGTAAATGTAAAAGTTGAAGGTTGCCTTGAGAAGGCAGTAAGGTATATGTTTGGAGCGCAGTCCCCTAGATAAATTCATAGAGCATAGATGCTCTTTCCATTCATGTAGAGGTGTTAGTATTCTCTGTACATGAAACTGGGAGACCTCTTTCCATGACTATTGAATGGATGGAGCCATAGTGCTCACGTAACGTTTGTAAAATTGGGAGCGTTAAGCTCGTATTTTTAATTAAAATTTTGTTGATGCTTCTGATTTCTCCTATCTTGTATCTAAGCTAACGAGCTAGTTTTGTACCTGAAATCTTGTTCCGTTGCTGAGCGATTTTTGTTAAAGTTGAGCTTCTGAGGAAAAAGCCCAAAATAAATGTAACTCTAATTTTAAAGCTTCTAATTAATATTTTAATTGTAGTAGATAGACCCATTCACGCCTCCACATTCTTTCATCTCTGTTATCCACAAAAAACGGTAACATTTGTAAATACTCTTTCCTTGCATATTCTATTGATTTGTTTCTGCCAATTCGCCATTTGTTCAGTGGAATTCTTATTTCTGCTTCACAAATTCTCGCATCAGATATAATGGTTCCATGACGGACGAAACAGTGTTCTACCTCCAATTATCTTGGATTATCCTACCCTCCAACTACAGAACGCCTGGCCCTCGAGATCCAACCCGCGAGATTCTGGCAGCTACGAAACCTGCTCTTCTTACTCACCTACGTCATCACGTGTATTCTGTGATTCTGTTTCTACATTCCTGACTGATTTTCTTCATTTCCTGCTCTGTACCTACATTAAGGTGTAGAGGAGACAGAGTATACTCCTGCTTCACTCCCTTGTTGATTATTATTTGTCCTTCGCACTCCTCTTATGTGATCAATGGAGTTTAGTTTCATAAAGATTATTAATGAATCTTCAATCTTACTGCTTATTTCCAATCATATTAAAAATTTTATGAAGCTTACCCAGGGTACTTTATTAAACACATTTTTTTAATTTACCATGAATGTGAGCTTGTTCTTCCATACCCGACCATTCAATATCAACTGTTAGCTTAGAATTGTCTCGCGAGTTACTAAATTCGTTGGAAAACCAAGCTATCTTCCTCCAATTCGTCGTAAAATTGTATTTCAACCACTTTATAAATCCTTGTGAAAATTTTACGTACAATGGATGCAACGCAAGCAGCGCAGTAGTCTTCTCATGTGTCGACTCCTACTTTCTTACCTATCGGAATAATTATACTATTCGTAAATTAGGCGGGCACTTGGCCTGGATCATACATTTTACTTATTAAACAAACAATTGGTCCACTTATGTTTCTCCCAAAGCCACCCGTACTTATATTGGAATGTAATCAGTTCCAGGTTTTGCGTTATATCTAAGATTATTCATAGACCTAGTAAAACCTGATGTCAGAATTAAGTCTCCCACTTCGTTACGTTTAACTAACTTTTCTATTTCCAACATCAGTTCATCAATTTTTCCAACATTTTAGAGACATGCTATGTGTACTTTCAATTTTCTGCTTTCTCCTCCTTTCCTTAGACTCGTTTCCTAGCTGAGTTTTAAATATTATTGCAGCTGGTTTTCCTTTCTCCAAGAGCGTCTTTTATATTCCCTTAAGGAGCATTTAGCTGGCTTAAAATCATGTGATCTTCAATGGATTTGCATTTCCGTTCCAAACACATCTCTTTCCTTGCTTTGTACTCCTGTCTACTTCTTTCATCAGCCGAACGTACTATCCCTTTTCTTCATCAATTATTGAATTCTTGTATTTCCTTGGCTCATCAATAAAATCTGTAATATCCTGAGGTATCCAATGCTTTCTGCCAACGTACTAAATATATAAAAAATCATGAATAATAAATGTGCTTTCATCGATAATATTTTAGCTATCTCCAAAATCGTCTTTTGGAATAAAATTGTTGTTCTAGAAAGGAGTAGCAGGAGGATGTATAAGGTATTCACATGAGGAACAGTCAAATAGTAATAGAATCAAAATAGGGTACTCACCACACCATTCCCAAATTTTCGGACAACACACGGGAGCGTCGTCGTGCTCGCGGTCTGCGCTGTGACCACAGTCGAGTTCTCCGTGGCGAAGATGTTGGGTGGGGTTTGGCTGAGTGTGTTGCTGGCGTCAGTGCGATGTTTTCCCGGACGGTGGCTGTCGTAACTTCGCTCCTCACGCAACAAGGCGTTCGAGTGGTCCGGGCCTGGAAGTAACAAATCAATGTTTTATACTACAGGAAAAAGATTATTGTCCTAACACTTACGAATTAGTAAGAGAACAACTGGAAATGAATAGGAAAATAATTAGGAATATCTAACCAATATTGGAATGAAATACAATATTTTGTTTTCAGTGTACAATATATCCAATATGAAGAAAAAACCCTCGTAGACGGGAGTATTTCTAATGTCTCTCAAAGGGACTAAGAGGGGTGAATCCCAGGGACACTTAATTTGAGTGTGTAGGTTGGTGATGACAGGCCCCTAGGTGACTTTCCTTGGTCAAATACCTCTCGCATTTCTTCCGACTCTGAGGATATTAGGTTTTTGAGAAACAGAGCGTCTTTAATTTTCACGGATCTCGTGAGCATTTCCTTCCATTTTTCTGTACTCCCACTCAGCGAAGTGCCGGAATTCTTAAATATTTCTGCGAGTGGTATCAAAAGGGCATGATTGCCCAGTTGTACGTTCATGAAAACAATAATTTACACCAAAATTAGTTCAAAAATATTTGATTGAAATCCTTCGTACATGTCCATGCACACTCCAGATTCTACATTACTTATACTTTCTTCAAATAATATTCTTCAATCTCTGAGGAATCATTCACACACGAATACAATAGAGTATGTACAATCCAAACTTCCGTGTAACCCGAGCTGTAGAAAAACAAGTAGCAGAGTGACTGTTAACAACCGAAAATTCATACCCAGCGAATCTTTGAATTTGATGATGATGATGATGATGATGTTTGCTTATTGTTTAAAGGGGCCTAACATCTAGGTCATCGGCCCCATCTTTGAATTTAGTACAGTTCCTACAACAACAGGCTAACAGTTCAATAGCTACGGACCGTATATCTCAAATGATGAGTTGGAAACGGAAAACTGAAGGACAAAAGTCAGTTCAGCTCAAAGCAATCCATCATTCGTGCAAACCAGGAATTCTTATTCATTCTGAATTTCTGCAAGACAGGTGTTCGATTATGTTACTAATAAGTTCTTGACTAATCGTTTTATCAGATCAAAATTAGATGGATGGCTTTTCCGGCGTTTGCTCTATTAACCAGCGTTTCGTCTTAGATCTGACACTAGACTCTTCAGAGTGGGATGTGTCAGACCCTACCGACTGACGC
Source organism: Anabrus simplex (assembly GCF_040414725.1). NCBI lineage: Eukaryota > Metazoa > Arthropoda > Insecta > Orthoptera > Tettigoniidae > Anabrus > Anabrus simplex. The sequence goes on from NC_090265.1 coordinate 169,167,517, forward strand.
TGGGGTGTATGCAGGTGAACTTATCAGAAGCTTATTTATAAAGCACAGTCTGATAACTGCATACGGGAGATAAAACTCCACAATGGAATTAATGCCCGCCTAGCAATTCCAAATGGAAATTCTAAGTTCCCATGAAGGGAATTAGATTCTTTTCCACCAATAGAGCATATAAAAAATCAGATCAAAATTAGATGGATGGCTTTTCCGGCGTTTGCTCTATTAACCAGCGTTTCGTCTTAGATCTGACACTAGACTCTTCAGAGTGGGATGTGCCAGACCCTACCCACTGACGCTGGGGTGTATGCAGGTGAACTTATCAGAAGCTTATTTATGAAGCACAGTCTGATAACTGCATACGGTAGGGTCTGACACATCCCACTCTGAAGAGTCTAGTGTCAGACCTAAGACGAAACGCTGGTTAATAGAGCAAACGCCGGAAAAGCCATCCATCTAATTTTGATCTGATTTTTGATATGCTCTATTGGTGGAAAAGAATCTAATTCCCTTCATGGGAACTTAGAATTTCCATTTAATCGTTTTATAGAAATTTAAGTTGGCTTAAGGAATTATTACATGTAGATGTGAGTTAAAGATATACTACTCAGTGAATTTTTAAAATAATACCTTGTTTTCTCAATTCCCCGATGGCTATAATTTCACTTGGTTTAGAGTCTACCATATAAGAAATAAACGTTCTATTATACAAGAAATGTCTGTAATCCATGCGTAGTAACTTTTTGTTATTGAGCCTTATCTCCCAGTATCATGGGAAATACAGTTAGTATTTAATATATTGTTTTAACTAGCAAATGTACCCGTGCTTCGCTACGGTATTCTACATTGTATACGGATATCGACGTAAATACTGTGCGTGCAGCAAATGAGATTGTTTTAAAATTGCATGTCTCTTAGCCTTATCCGAGAAATAGCATGGGGAGGTCCACATACGTTGTTTCCAATGTAAAGTGAGGGTTGCGGAGTTGTGATGATAACGCCAGGCTCACTTGCCTACTGCCATTCACAATCGAGTTGGCAAGTTTACATTATAATTGCAGGCCCCAATGCCTACTGCGCGGTCACAATCGATTTGGGGAGTTTTAGTTACAATGGCAGACCCATTTCCTACTTTCAGACAGGTTACAGTTGAGGAGTTTTTATTATAATACCAGGCAACTTCCCTACCACCAGTCAAAATTGAGTTGTGCAGTTATCATTATAATGACAGTCCCTTTTTACTGCTGCTAGCCAGCTTACTGCCAGTCACACAGAATTAGTGAGTTTCCATGAAAATAGCAGGCCACAATGCCTAATGCTAGTCAAATTTTAGATTGGAACATTTGTTTATAATGGCGGGCACCCTGGCCTAGAGCCAAACACAATAGAGTGGGGGACTTTCGAACAAAACTGCATGATCCCTTGCCTTCTGCAAGACAAATCGAAAAGTGAATTATTCATTAAAATGGTAGGCCCTCCTTACTAATGCCAGTTACACAGGAGTTGGAGAAGGACCCCATTCCTACTGCCAGCAGTCAAAGTCGGTGTAGGGAGTACTGATTACAATAGCAGACACATCCTTTCTCGATCTCTACAAATCGACATCAATGAATATATATACAGATGGACATACGAAAGTATATGAATGTTTACAATATTGCAGACCTTCATTTACAGATTAACTGCTGCTAAACGGTACGTCATATCGACAAAGGATTGTACCGTAAGGCGCAGTATTTAGCGATCTAAATGGCTGGTCCTATGATATTTTCTCGCATCTAATCTATTCATGGGTCAGATTGAATCAAAAACGTTGAATAGGTTGAAATTTGTGTAAGAATATCTTACATTTCCATTACTTTTCGGATAATTATGTGGCATAGCATTTGGCTCACATATGGGTACTGGGTGGGCCAATGTTCGTGTAGAGTTTGATCATACTATCTTTCCTGTAAGTGATTGAAATTATGCACATGAGAAGAAAAGGTTTAGAAATTAATTTCCATTAAGGCAGGTAGATTTCCATAAAGTTTGGTTGTGTGTATTTAGAGGGAGTGCAAAATCACGGTTTCGGTTTCGTATAAACCCCCAATTAGTTCAGGGATTTAGAAACAATATTTGCCCTAAAACCTCCCCAAAGGACAGGTGGATTCTAAATATGAAGTTTGGTGGAAATATATCCAGTAGTTTTCAAGTTAGAGAAAGACAAACAGACCAACAAACAAAGAAACAAACAAACTAACTAACTAACTAACTAACAGACACCAAGGAAACCTACCCCTGGACAGATGGATGCTATATATAAAATTTGGTTCAAATATCTTGTTAGTTTTCAAGTTGTAAGAAGTACGCTTTACACGCACCCGCTGGGATTTGTACCGAAAAACGGTCCGTTAATGATATATCCCTTACTAAATCCTGTTATCGAAATGATGCACATGAGAAAAAAAGGTTTAGAAATTCATTTTCATTAAGGCAGGTTGATTTCCATTAAGTTCGGTTGTGTATACTTTGAGGGAGTGCAAAATCACGGTTTCGGTTTCGTAAAAATCCCCACTCAGTTCAGGGATTTAGAAACGATATTTGAGCTAAAACCTACCCAAGGAGAGGTGGATTCTAAATATGAAGTTTGGTGGAAACATATCCAGTAGTTTTCAAGTTATAGAAGGACAGACAAACAGACAAACAGACAAACAAACAGACAAACGGACACCAAAGCTAAAAATGATGCAGATGGTCATAATTACAGGTGAAACGGATAACTGTACGGAAATTTCGCCAAAATAATCAATGTACAAACACACGGTCGTTACGATTTAATTTATATAGATGACGGATAAGCATGAGCACGTTGAAAAGTGCAGACTTCCACTTCGAGATTCATATCTCCTAAACGTTTTATGATATTAAGAAACGGTTTGCGCCATCAGACGCCTCATTTATCGCTCTACATGTTTGTTTCTAAACCATTTCCTCGTATCTCCCATATTAAGGGGGTAAATTGAGATCAAATTTTGAATAGGGTGAAATTTGGGTGCATTTTTAACATTTTACATTACTTTTTGCCTACTTATGTATAAGCTAGAATCATGAAATTTCGTACACATATGTCCCTTAATCGTGCCAATGTGCGCACACAACGTGATGATCCTATCATTCTTATAAGTGTGTCAAACAATGAAATATACTTGTAAAAATCACCAAATTTACGAACAATCCAGAAATTCGGCCAAATTTAACGTATAAGGGAGAGAGATACGACAAAATGTCACAGGACCAAAGTTGTAGATCACTCCGAATTGAAGCGACGTTGTGCCATCCGTTTTGTGATACGACTTACCGTTTAGCCAAACAATAGCTCAAAAGGAATGTCTGCACAGTCATTAAAATTGCCTCCATATTTCGATATCTTTGGGGGGTAAAAAGTGAAAAATTTGAACATCTTGGAATTTTCCCGTCGGTTAGGGACCAAAAGCTATAATTTCACCAAATTTCAATTGTCTACTTCGTCTGGCAGGTTGTGCCGCCATTTTGATTTGGGGGGATAGGGGATAAAGATGAGGAAATTCTCGAAAATTTTTAAGCCCACGAAACCTATAGGTTATCGTTTTGGATATACTATACGACTGTGTTCTTATGCTGAGCCCAAAATTTGAGCCCCCCCCAGCGTGCCCCCTTCAGGGAATTTTGAGAATTTCCGATTTTGCTAGGGATCCTGGGGTCATCAGTTTCCTCCGTACAAAGTTTCAAATTTCTGAGATTTATGGAAGTGCCTCATTAATTCACGTCTTTTTTCATTTTTAAATATTTATATATACATCGCTCCAGCCCGACTTGCTTTTATATATATAGATGACGGATAAGCATGAGCACGTTGAAAAGTGCAGACTTCCACTTCGAGATTCATATCTCCTAAACGGTTTATGATATTAAGAAACGGTTTGCGCCATCAGACGCCTCATTTATCGCTCTACATATTTGTTTCTAAACCATTTCCTCGTATCACCCATATTAAGGGGGTAAATTGAAATCAAATTTTGAATAGGGTGAAATTTGGGTGCATTTTTAACATTTTACATTACTTTTTGCCTACTTATGTATAAGCTAGAATCATGAAATTTGGTACACACATGTCCCTTAATCGTGCAAATGTGCGCACACAACGTGATGATCCTACCATTCTTATAAGTGTGTCAAACAATGAAATATACTTGTAAAAATCACCAAATTTACGAACAATCCAGAAATACGGCCAAATTTAACGTATTAGGGAGAGAGATACGACAAAATGTCACAGGACCAAAGTTGTAGATCACTCCGAATTGAAGCGACATTGTGCCATCCGTTTTGTGATACGACTTACCGTTTAGCCAAAAAATAGCTCAAAAGGAATGTCTGCACAGTCATTAAAATTGCCTCCATATTTCGATATCTTTAAGGAGTAAAAAGTGAAAAATTTGAACATCTTGGAATTTTCCCGTCGGTTAGGGACCAAAAGCTATAATTTCACCAAATTTCAATTGTCTACTTCGTCTGGCAGGTTGTGCCGCCATTTTGATTTGGGGGGATAGGGGATAAAAATGAGGAAATTCTCGAAAATTTTTAAGCCCACGAAACCTATAGGTTATCGTTTTGGATATACTATACGACTGTGTTCTTATGCTGAGCCCAAAATTTGAGCCCCCCAGCGTGCCCCCTTCAGGGAATTTTGAGAATTTCCGATTTTTCTAGGGATCCTGGGGTCATCAGTTTCCTCCGTACCAAGTTTCAAATTTCTGAGATTTATGGAAGTGCCTCATTAATTCACGTCTTTTTTCATTTTTAAATATTTATATATACACATCGCTCCAGCCCGACTTGCTTTTATATATATAGATGACAGATAAGCATGAGCACGTTGAAAAGTGCAGACTTCCACTTCGAGATTCATATCTCCTAAACGGTTTATGATATTAAGAAACGGTCTGCCCCATCAGACGCCTCATTTATCGCTCTACATGTTTGCTTCTAAACCATTTAATCGTATCTCCCATATTAAGGGGGTAAATTGAGATCAAATTTTGAATAGGGTGAAATTTGGGTGCATTTTTAACATTTTACATTACTTTTTGCCTACTTATGTATAAGCTAGAATCATGAAATTTGGTACACACATGTCCCTTAATCGTGCCAATGTGCGCACACAACGTGATGATAATATCATTCTTATAAGTGTGTCAAACAATGAAATATACTTGTAAAAATCACCAAATTTACGAACAATCCAGAAATACGGCCAAATTTAACGTATAAGGGAGAGAGATACGACAAAATGTCACAGGACCAAAGTTGTAGATCACTCCGAATTGAAGGGACATTGTGCCATCCGTTTTGTGATACGACTTACCGTTTAGCCAAAAAATAGCTCAAAAGGAATGTCTGCACAGTCATTAAAATTGCCTATATATTTCGATATCTTAGGGGGGTAAAAAGTGAAAAATTTGAACATCTTGGAATTTTCCCGTCGGTTAGGGACCAAAAGCTATAATTTCATTAAAATTTCAATTGTCTACTTCGTCTGGCAGGTTGTGCCGCCATTTTGATTTGGGGGGATAGGGGATAAAAATGAGGAAATTCCCGAAAATTTTTAAGCCCACGAAACCTATAGGTTATCGTTTTGGATATACTACACGACTGTGTTCTTATGCTGAGCCCAAAATTTGAGCCCCCCCCAGCGTGCCCCCTTCAGGGAATTTTGAGAATTTCCGATTTTTCTAGGGATCCTGGGGTCATCAGTTTCCCCCGTACCAAGTTTCAAATTTCTGAGATTTACGGAAGTGCCTCATTAATTCACGTCTTTTTTCATTTTTAAATATTTATATATACACATCGCTCCAGCCCGACTTGCTTTTATATATATAGATGACAGATAAGCATGAGCACGTTGAAAAGTGCAGACTTCCACTTCGAGATTCATATCTCCTAAACGGTTTATGATATTAAGAAACGGTTTGCGCCATCAGACGCCTCATTTATCGCTCTACATGTTTGCTTCTAAACCATTTAATCGTATCTCCCATATTAAGGGGGTAAATTGAGATCAAATTTTGAATAGGGTGAAATTTGGGTGCATTTTTAACATTTTACATTACTTTTTGCCTACTTATGTATAAGCTAGAATCATGAAATTTGGTACACATATGTCCCTTAATCGTGCAAATGTGCGCACACAACGTGATGATCCTACCATTCTTATAAGTGTGTCAAACAATGAAATATACTTGTAAAAATCACCAAATTTACGAACAATCCAGAAATACGGCCAAATTTAACGTATTAGGGAGAGAGATACGACAAAATGTCACAGGACCAAAGTTGTAGATCACTCCGAATTGAAGCGACATTGTGCCATCCGTTTTGTGATACGACTTACCGTTTAGCCAAAAAATAGCTCAAAAGGAATGTCTGCACAGTCATTAAAATTGCCTCCATATTTCGATATCTTTAAGGGGTAAAAAGTGAAAAATTTGAACATCTTGGAATTTTCCCGTCGGTTAGGGACCAAAAGCTATAATTTCACCAAATTTCAATTGTCTACTTCGTCTGGCAGGTTGTGCCGCCATTTTGATTTGGGGGGATAGGGGATAAAAATGAGGAAATTCTCGAAAATGTTTAAGCCCACGAAACCTATAGGTTATCGTTTTGGATATACTATACGACTGTGTTCTTATGCTGAGCCCAAAATTTTAGACCCCCCAACGTGCCCCCTTCAGGGAATTTTGAGAATTTCCGATTTTTCTAGGGATCCTGGGGTCATCAGTTTCCTCCGTACAAAGTTTCAAATTTCTGAGATTTATGGAAGTGCCTCATTAATTCACGTCTTTTTTCATTTTTAAATATTTATATATACATCGCTCCAGCCCGACTTGCTTTTATATATATAGATGACGGATAAGCATGAGCACGTTGAAAAGTGCAGACTTCCACTTCGAGATTCATATCTCCTAAACGGTTTACGATATTAAGAAACGGTTTGCGCCATCAGACGCCTCATTTATCGCTCTACATATTTGTTTCTAAACCATTTCCTCGTATCTCCCATATTAAGGGGGTAAATTGAGATCACATTTTGAATAGGGTTAAATTTGGGTGCATGATTAACATTTTACATTACGTTTTGCCTACTTATGTATAAGCTAGAATCATGAAATTTGGTACACACATGTCCCTTAATCGTGCCAATGTGCGCACACAACGTGATGATCCTATCATTCTTATAAGTGTGTCAAACAATGAAATATACTTGTAAAAATCACCAAATTTACGAACAATCCAGAAATACGGCCAAATTTAACGTATAAGGGAGAGAGATACGACAAAATGTCACAGGACCAAAGTTGTAGATCACTCCGAATTGAAGAGACATTGTGCCATCCGTTTTGTGATACGACTTACCGTTTAGCCAAAAAATAGCTCGAAAGGAATGTCTGCACAGTCATTAAAATTGCCTCCATATTTCGATATCTTTGGGGGGTAAAAAGTGAAAAATTTGAACATCTTGGAATTTTCCCATAGGTTAGGGACCAAAAGCTATAATTTCACCAAATTTCAATTGTTTACTTCGTCTGGCAGGTTGTGCCGCCATTTTGATTTGGGGGGATAGGGGATAAAAATGAGGAAATTCTCGAAAATTTTTAAGCCCACGAAACCTATAGGTTATCGTTTTGGATATACTATACGACTGTGTTCTTATGCTGAGCCCAAAATTTGAGCCCCCCTAGCGTGCCCCCTTCAGGGAATTTTGAGAATTTCCGATTTTTCTAGGGATCCTGGGGTCATCAGTTTCCTCCGTACAAAGTTTCAAATTTCTGAGATTTCTGGAAGTGCCTCATTAATTCACGTCTTTTTTCATTTTTAAATATTTATATATACATCGCTCCAGCCCGACTTGCTTTTATATATATAGATGACAGATAAGCATGAGCACGTTGAAAAGTGCAGACTTCCACTTCGAGATTCATATCTCCTAAACGGTTTATGATATTAAGAAACGGTTTGCGCCATCAGACGCCTCATTTATCGCTCTACATGTTTGCTTCTAAACCATTTAATCGTATCTCCCATATTAAGGGGGTAAATTGAGATCAAATTTTGAATAGGGTGAAATTTGGGTGCATTTTTAACATTTTACATTACTTTTTGCCTACTTATGTTTAAGCTAGAATCATGAAATTTGGTACACATATGTCCCTTAATCGTGCAAATGTGCGCACACAACGTGATGATCCTACCATTCTTATAAGTGTGTCAAACAATGAAATATACTTGTAAAAATCACCAAATTTACGAACAATCCAGAAATACGGCCAAATTTAACGTATTAGGGAGAGAGATACGACAAAATGTCACAGGACCAAAGTTGTAGATCACTCCGAATTGAAGCGACATTGTGCCATCCGTTTTGTGATACGACTTACCGTTTAGCCAAAAAATAGCTCAAAAGGAATGTCTGCACAGTCATTAAAATTGCCTCCATATTTCGATATCTTTGGGGGGTAAAAAGTGAAAAATTTGAACATCTTGGAATTTTCCCGTCGGTTAGGGACCAAAAGCTATAATTTCACCAAATTTCAATTGTCTACTTCGTCTGGCAGGTTGTGCCGCCATTTTGATTTGGGGGGATAGGGGATAAAAATAAGGAAATTCTCGAAAATTTTTAAGCCCACGAAACCTATAGGTTATCGTTTTGGATATACTATACGACTGTGTTCTTATGCTGAGCCCAAAATTTGAGCCCCCCCAACGTGCCCCCTTCAGGGAATTTTGAGAATTTCCGATTTTTCTAGGGATCCTGGGGTCATCAGTTTCCTCCGTACAAAGTTTCAAATTTCTGAGATTTATGGAAGTGCCTCATTAATTCACGTCTTTTTTCATTTTTAAATATTTATATATACATCGCTCCAGCCCGACTTGCTTTTATATATATAGATTTTCTGTGTCAGATTCACCACATTGTTCTACAAGAAGGTGTGAGGACGTGGAGTACGGAAACTAGCTTACTATAAACATCAACCACACTTTGCCTCTTGAGTTAATTGCCCTCCGAACTTTGGCAGTCTTCAGTGATAAAACTTAGGGACAAGTTAGTTAATGGATCGTACCCCCAGGAATAAGTCGGTCGTGCAAACTTGTTAATAAACTATCTTAGGAGAGAATATCAGGGTAGTAATCACTTCCTTACCATCCAAAGTATACAGTAAGAAATTATTGGTGTTTCCGGATACGAAGCAAGCGCATTACCAGTAAACCACGGGGCTGCCTGACTGTAGGTATACTTCATATAATTATGTAATTGAGATACAAAAACAGAGTATTTCCAACATTATACAATTTATAGTTCCTGGATTATATTGGCAAGATTCGTGGATTAATGCGGATAGTAAGTACATTTTTTTTGATAGTGGCTTTACGTCGCACCGACGCAGATAGGTCTTATGGTGACGATGGGATAGGAAAGGCCTAGGGAAGGAAGCGACCATGATCTTAATTAAAGTACAGCCCCAGCATTTGCCTGATGTGAAAATGGGAAAGCACGGAAAAACAGCTTCAGAACTGCTGACAGTGGGATTCGAAACCACCATCTCCCGGAAGCAAGCTCACAGCTGCGTGCCCCTAACCGCACGAAGAACTCGCCTGGTTAATTACGGATTAACAGCGTAAAATTTTTAATATTCAGTAACGTACAAAATGAGTTGATCCTTCGCGTTCCCATGTCATTAAATTATTTTATTAAGAATGGCTCCCTCTGTAGATCAATGGTAGAGTGTTGGCCTCCGGATCCCAAAATCGCGGTTTTAAACCCGGCAGATATGGTCGGAGATCTGAAGGGAAGACAACAGTCAATTCGACACTCTATGTCGTACGATGTCGGCAAGTAAAAGGTCTCTAATAACACGGCTAGTGATTTTTCTTTCTTTCTTAATCTGTTAACTATCCAGGGTTGGTTTTCCCCTCGGACTCAGCAAAGGATCCCATCTCTACCGCCTCAAGGGCAGTGTCCTGGAACATGAGATTTGGGTCGGCGGGATACAACTGGGGAGGATGGCCATTACCTCACCGAGGTGGCCTTACCTGCTATGCTGAACAGGGGCATTGTTGGGGGAGGATTGTAAGATTGGAAGGGATAGACAAGGAAGAGGGAAGGAAGCGGCCGTGGTCTTAAGCTAGGTACCATCCCGGCATTTGCCTGGAAGAGAATTGGGAAACTACGGAAAACCACTTCGAGGATGGCTGAGGAGGGAATCGAACTCCCCTCTACATAGTTGACCACTCGAGTCTGTGTGGACCCCGTTCCATCCCTCATACCACTTTTCAAATTTCGTGGCATAGCCGGGAATCGAACCAGGCGTCCGGGGGTGGCAGCTAATCACACTAACCACTACACCACAGAGGCGGACAGTTGGTGATTACCAGACAACATTCATTAAAACTCAGCCACAGACGCCTAAGAGAGTTTCAGTTTACTCTGCACCCTTGTAGGCCTATAGCCGGGTTGAGGGGCTCAGACGGTAGAGGCGCTGGCCTTCTGGATCTAACTTGGCAGGTTTGATCCTGGCTCTGTCCGGTGGTACTTGAAGGTGCTCAGATACGTCAGCCTCGTATCGGTAGATTTACTGGCACATAATTGATCTCTGGGGCGTAAAAACAAAAATATTTTTAGTAGGCCTGGAGTAACTGGAACGTCGAAATAGACGAGCAGGTAACTAGAAAGTATCAAATTAAATACCTGCACACGGTAGCTAACACCATACGATAATAATAATAATAATAATAATAATAATAATAATAATAATAATAATAATAATAATAATAATAAAAATATAAGGTCCCGTGTGGGTATTTACCGGTTACCTCCATCGGGCGCGTCCCATTGGAATTGGAGAAGCTCGCTGGCTCTGCCGCCAGCAGAGTCAGAGGGTAGTAGGGAAGTAAAATACCACCGTGAAAAAAAAAACTGGACCCTTGCCAGGGTTACGGCGAAGACTGGTAAATGACCAGAAGCCAGAAAACATCTTGAGGCAACCTCTAGGGCTAACAACCCTAGTTGTAAAAGGATTGGTACCCGTCCAAAGCAAAGTCAAGTCAAAAAGCATGATGGCACAACATTTCAAGAAACATACCCCAGGGGGTAAATCTTCGGATAAATCCCTCGTCGTGAACGCCACGGCGCACGAGTCTCGTTCGTATTCTGGGGGAGATTCGACATCATGCAAGAGACGAGTCGGAGCGTCTCGGTGTACCCCGAAGAGTCAAAAACTCAGGCCAAAATCTAAAACCTTTCTAGCAACTTTCAACATAAATTCACTTACACAAACTGGCAAGCTGAAAACCCTCACCAAAGCTCTTCACGAAAATCAGATATCCATAGTGGCCCTACAGGACACAAGGTACCCAGATGAAGAGATTTTTGAATCTGAAGGCTACCGATTTTTCAAGAGCAAAGCCAAAGAGGAATCCTCAATGGAGCTGTGATGCTTGGAACCGCGTTTGCTGTTAGAACCAAGATCCTTAAATCGGTTGCAAATTTCGAACCTGTGAATGACAGATTGTCTATACTCACAATTAAATGCGCGAACAAAACCTACGCGCTAGTTAACGCACATGTTCCTACAAACGATAAGAATAAGTCTGATCCAGACGAAGTTGATAATTTCTGGACCTACTGGATGAAAAATTGAACAAAATCCCCAAACACCATGTCAAGCTTCTTTTGGGTGACTTCAATGCCCAACTAGGTCGTGAGCAGAAGTACAAGAAAGTTATAGGAAATTACCCTGCTCACAAAAGAACCAATCCCAACGGAAAAAGACTGGTGAACATTTGCGAAAATCACAACCTGCAGGTCATGTCGACCCACTTTCGCCATCTACCCAGAAAGCAAATGACTTGGCGTTCTCCCGTCCAAGCTCTCGGAGAGTTCCAAATTTGTCATGTTGCGATCTCCAGGAGAAACAGCCCTGAGATAATGAATGTCAAGGTAAAGAAAGGCATCAATGTGGCCTCAGATCATTATATGTCTCAATCAAATTCAAACCAATTCCCGCAAACACAAGGAAGACAACCAAAGAGATCACACGCTTCGACAATGATAAACTTCGGCAAAGGGTCGAGGAGTTCCAGGAGAAGGCTAGACCAAATGACTGTGACCTTAACAATGCCAAAATTCTCCTTGTTGAGGCCGCCAAAGACGTCGCAGAAATCAAGAGAAGCAAAAAGCATGCCTGGTGGAATAGTACCTGCGAATCAGTCCTCCAAGAAAGACTCAATGTGTGGAAACAGTACAACTCTACGAAATCAGAAAATGATTGGGAAAGCTACAAAACCCAACGTGCCCAAGCAGCTAGGGTGTTCAGAACTGAGAAACGTAAATACGAAAAATCTCTCATTGAAAAGATAGAACTAAACTTAGGGAAGAATGAAAGCAGAGAGTACTACAGAGCCTTCAAACGCAAACTCACTGGATATAAACGACCATCTCTATGCTTTGAGCGAACGGACGGCACACTGGCGACGTCAAATGAAGAAAATTGCAGCATTCTGGCAGATTACTTCAAGAATTTACTTAATTGCTCTAAACCACAAAGCGCCATTGAGACCAAGGAACCCTTACTTAGGTACCCAGATTCCAGACCACCCGACAGAGATGAAATCAAGCGCCACATTGCCCGTCTCAAAAATAACAAAGCGCCGGGGGAAGACTCAGTAGTAGCAGAACTATGGAAATATGCCCCAGAAGAATCACTTGATATCTTGAAAAAGCAAATAGAAGAAATTTGGAACAAGGAGACCCTACCCGAAGATTAGAAAATAGCTTTGATCCGTCCATTACACAAAAAGGCAGCATGAAGAACATCAACAACTACAGAGGAATATCTTTACTACCCGTGACTTACAAAATTCTGTCACTTTCCATCCTGGAGCGTTTGGAAGCACAAGTCGAACATCAAATAGGTGAATACCAGGGAGGGTTCAGAAAAGGTCGCTCAACAGCTGAACAGATCCAAAATCTCAAAACGATCATCAGATATTGTACACTAAGGTCCAAGCAGTATGTGTCTGTCTTTGTGGACTTTAAGAAAGCGTACGACTCCATTGGCCGGGAAGTCCTGCTAAACATCTTAAATGAATTTGGAGTTGATTTGAAACTGCTGGCATTAATTAGAGCCACCCTGACCGATACAATATCCAAGGTGAAGTTCCACGGATGTCTCTCGCATTCCTTTGACATCAAAACAGGAGTCCGACAAGGTGATGGGCTATCCCCGATGCTTTTCAACTGTGTTCTTGAAAAGATCATCAGAACCTGGCGGGTGAGATTACAGGAAACCAACTACAGTCCATTGAGAATAGGAACCAAATACAAGGGGATCGCAACAGACTGCTTAGCATTTGCCGATGATATTGCTGTTCTCTCAACCGACATAGAAACCACTAGAGCTCAAGTTGAAATTTTAAAGGAAATTGCCGTACAAACTGGTTTGCAGATATCGTTTGAGAAAACAGAAGTAATGACTAACATCAAAGAGGCTCCACCAAAACTGCATACAAAATACGAGGACATCACCCGAGTAGACAAATTCAAATACCTGGGTGAGATCATCATGAAAAATGGACTGGACAAAGAAGCACTTCAGGAGCGAGTACGCAACCTGGAAATAGCCTACCAAACATCCCGCACAATCTACAACAAAAATGCCTTTCCCAAAACACCAAGATACGTCACTATGGAACAGTTCTGAAGCCAGTAGTTCTATATGCAGCCGAAACCCTGTCTCTAAATGCCAACAAAAGACTCCTTGAAGAGCTGGAGAAAAGAGAACGCAAAATTGTGAGAGGAATCTTGGGATCAAAGTACAGAAATGGAATCCATCAGAAGAGATCCAACAAGGAAGTCTACAGCAAAATAGAGAAAATTACCGACACAATAAGAAAAAGATGGGCACGATTTTACGGTCATCTGAAAAGAATGGACGGAAGAAAGTTAACTAAAGAAATCTTTCACTTTTTTTGATTCAAACCCCAAAACCACAATTCCCTGGTTTAGAAATACCAAAGAAGACCTGCAAATGCTACATATCTCAGCTGAAGACCTCTTTAACAGAGCTCTCTTCCGCAAGAAAATATTGACGAACGGGCTAAACCTAGACGAGCAACCGAAGAGAAGACACGGTGACCCTTGGACAGAGGAGCGTAAGCAGGCCCACTCACAAAGAATGAGGGAAATTTGGGCTCTAATGAAGGCCAAGTTCAGTGTCAAATGCGACAAGACTTAACGTGGTCCTTGATGGCCCCAGCAAATTATATATATATATATATATATATATAATATAAGGTTATTATTATTATTATTATTATTATTATTATTATTATTATTATTATTATTATTATTATTATTATTAAACGTCAGGCTCCTTGGGTGAATGGTCAGATTTGAGGGTCGCTGGATTCATTTTAAGGCTAGTCCGAGAATTTTACTGCGTATGATTAATTTCTCTGGATCAATAAAACTGGACCAAATTTTCAATTGCCGATTCCCATAAATAGGGAAATGTCAAGGTGGATTATTCCTGTATTAATAACATTTTATGATTTCACGTTCTCCCTAATGTACTGTACAGTATATGCAAGATGAGGTATATTCTATCTGTATGTATATTAGATTACTCGCTGAGATCCTTTCACTTCCTTCATGACCCGTGGTCTTAATTAAGAAGTGCGTCTAAATGAATTCCTGGTTTTTGACAATAGTTTTGAATAGACATATTCGCTTTTTCCTCAAATGTATGCTTTACATTCCATTCCTGGACTTCAATCAGTATTAAAAATTTACATTTTGAATTATTACGAAAAATATATCAAAATGTATTATCAATAAACCTATGGTTTATGGCAACATAATTGGTTAACTGTAAGACTCTTTGTGACATAGCCTTCCACACTTCCCACACTCCCATGGGGACGCGAGCGTGATCTGTGTCGCATATGTGGAACTTGCCAAGTATTAGGACTAAATGTCCTTCCGGACTACAACTCTATGTTCAGGGAAGTGTTTACTATTAAGTGTTCATATTCCGGTTGATAATGTGCTGTAATGAAATGAAATGGCGTATGGCTTTTAGTGCCGGGAGTGTCCGAGGATATGTTCGGCTCGCCAGATGCAGGTCTTTCGATTTGACGCCGGCAGCCAACCTGCGCGTCGTTATGAGGATGAAATGATGCTGGAGACGACACATACACCCAGCCACCGTGGCGGCGAAATTAACCAATTATGGTTAAAATCCCCGACCCTGTCGTGAGTCGAAACCGGGATCCCCTGAGACAAAACGCCAGCACGCTAACCATTCAGCCATGGAGCCGCTGTGTTGTGTGCGAATTAAGAGATTTGTATCAAGACGGATACACTCACTCAGTCTCCGCACCAGTGGAATTAACCAGATGTGGATAAAATTCTCGACCCGGCCAGGAGTGGAACCCGAAACTCTCTGAACTGAAGGTATATTTACTGATCACTCGGCCAAGATGCTGGACAATGATGATGATGATGATGATGATGATGATGATGATGATGATAATTACATTATAAATAATAATGATGCTGTATTATAATTGTTATTATCATTTTACTCCCTAACTATCAAAGGCGAGTAGAGACGTCGTAAATATCATCATCACCATTTTTACTAGTAACGTCCTTGAGAGAAGTCTTCACACGTGATTTATTATTGTTCCGCCTTTAAAATTCACACATTTTGGAAAACATTATCTCGACTCATCCTTAACCATTGATTATTTGTTACAGTTATACTTCTTTATATGATGATATGATTTAAATAACTCTGATTACCTGGAAGCCCTAACACCGCATTTGTCAATTTCAACTCATTTGTTTCCGTCTCCAAAATTTAACGGATTGTTCTACTTCTCCGATCATTTCCACGAGTATGCTTACTCCTGTGTTCAGGTCAATCATTCATTTTGCTGTCATTCCGGCAAACCTTATTCTGTCACGAGCGAACGAACTGTACGCATGAGAGAGCTGTTCGGACGTTCTGTTGAGGTACATCAATAACTTCGCCCGACGGGGTCAGCCAATGCTGACCAGCAGAGCACAATTAATCGCAATGTATTGCACATACCTGACTGATGTTTTGTAGTACTCCTGTCGGTCACGTCAATATGATCAAAATTGTTCTTGAATTTAAATAATACCCTTCTCCGCAACCATCATTGTTTCTCTTCTTCGCAGACTTACTCTCAGAGTGAAGTTGCGGTGAATTCCTACAGTGGAAAAGGGTGTATTTTAAGGACCGAGGTGGAAAACTTATACTGAATTGAAGAACAGAATCTCGAAATACCTCATCACTGAATTTTATTTTTTTGTCTAATGCCTGTGAATTATAGCCTTCCACGGAAAGAAACCGGGAACTTTGAAATATATTATTTACACGACTTGAAAACTCACTACTTACAAGATCATAAAATTGATGTGTTGACTTCCTTTAATATTAAAGTGGTAGAGACAAAATATGACTTCGAGCAAAACGCAACTGAGTTCGAACGATTTTTTTTTTCCAATAGAGACACACCGTCAGAAAATCTAAAGGCACCTGAAATCTACGGTAGGAGAAGACACACCACTTAAAACGAGAAAATCTTGAAACTTGTCGCCTGATACGTGTGATTAACTCAAAAGTGAAAATGGTTTGTTTAGAAGTAGAAAAGATTGAAGAAAAAGCTATAATTCAAGAAAACAAATTTGGGAAAATATTCGTTTAGAGGAAGAAGCATTAGGGATTACAGTAAATTACCAAGGAGCGTCCATGGCTCAGGCGGCAGCGCGTCGGGCTCACATCACTGGGTTCCGTGGTTCAAATCCCGATCACTCCATGTCAGATTTGTGCAGACAGGTTTTTCCCCGGGTACTCCGGTTTTCCCCGTCATCTTTCATTCCAGCAACACTCTCTTCTACAATTTCATTTCATCTGACAGTCATTAATCATTGCCCCAGAGGAGTACGACAGGCTTCGGCAGCAGGCACATTTCCTATCCTCCATCCCTGAGCCGGCCACTGACTGGAAAACAGGTTGTAGGTTTTCATTTTTTTTGCAATAAATTACCAAGGGAGATGTTAGATATATTTCCAACATCCTGAAATCACTCAAGAAAAGGCTAGATAACCAACTGACAGGGAGTCTGCCACCTTGATGACAGCACTAAATGCAGATTGGTGATTGATTGATTGATTGATTGATTGATTGATTGATTGATTGATTGATTGATTGATTGATTGATTGATTGATTGATTGATTGATTGATTGATTGATTGATTGATTGATGGATGGATGGATGGATGGATGGATGGATGGATGGATGGATGGATGGATGGATGGATGGATGGATGGATTGTTTAATTAATTAATTAATTCATTCATAACAAAATAAGGGAAATAAGATAATTGTGTTTTTCCTCACAAGAGTGATTTTTCAGTGTAATTGCGCATTCAGTAAAGAATCATGGCCTTAGGGAACTTTGAACATTTTCCCTATGACCACATGTTCTTTTTAAATTGTGACTCTTTTTGACTTGATATTAAATTATATTGCTAATTTTGAGAAATCAGTTTACAGATTCGCATACAACAATGAACACAAAAAAAGTTCTGATGGACTGCGTATCCATATGTGGCTGGGAGGCGTGACCAGTCTTTAGGAAAATAACGAATATGAAGAGCATTGTGAGATATGACCTTTTGCCCGAACATCGACGATATTATCCTTTAATGCACAATACGATATGAATGATTCACAGAAATTGTCCATTTCTAATGCATGTGTGCTAGGGAAGTTACTCCCATTGCATGAATAATAACAGTTGTTAACGCGTGTTTCTTGCTTTCTTGATAAGTCATTGAAATAAAAGATGCATTTACCCTCCATTCGTGTGCAACCAATACCATGAATTATTTCTTAGTAGTGAGTAGTTCCAGAAGGACAAAACACAGTATTTCATAGAATAGGAGGGCTGGCAGTACTAAAGTGTTCAATGAATCATGTTTTAACTTGGAAATGGAAATTTATAAAATTCAGCAGCAAAATGTTTGCGGAATATTCCTTCCTATTTTGCTCCCTGACGTAAAGCTTGTTGACCTACTTGAAATGCGTATAATGTGTAACTTCTCAGAACCAATTATATATACCTGTAAATTATTTTAGTGTTGGGAGTTTGTAAACATAGCAATCGTCTCCTCGTTATTTCAGTTCATGTTGAAGTTTGGTTAATGGAGCGCATTCCCTAAGATTATCTAGGCCTACTTTAAATGATTTTTTAGTGTATTTCATGTATGCGACAAGGTGATAATTCTGTTTATTGACCGGTTGAACGCCTTACGTTAGAAGGTAGGAGGAGTTTGCCGTTGTGATCCCAACTTGGTTAGTTCTATTCCGGCTCAGTCCGGAGATACACAAACGCGCTTGTATATGCGAACTCCGGGTCTGTAAACATAGTGGCAACTTGTACAACTCCTGTGGGCAATATTAAGACACTTCTGCTTCTGCAAAAATCGTAAAAGTAGTCAGAGAGACATTAGAGCTAATCGATGGCCTAGTTATAAACCACGCACCTTACAATACTCTCCCTATCCATTATTTTCCTTAAGAAAATTCACGCTAGGGGCCATATATGGATATGCACTCCCTGAGAACAATTTTCTTTGCGTTCTTTTGCTGCAGTAATGTGTAAAGGAAAATGAACCTTACCATATCGTCCTGTAGGAATGCATGCTTACATACGTATATACGCACTATTACAGTTTAATGTATTGAAGATGCATTTCCTTCACACCTACGCATAGGAAAATTAACACAACTTTCCGATGAATTGATCCATATGAGACTGAGATGCGTGACAAGTCTGGATTGGACGAGCGTTTTCAGATACGTTGTATTAGAACTAGGCTACCGTAACGTATTTATCTGCCAATGTCGACAACCTAAGATACTGATATGCTGCATTCGTAATAGGATTATGCAAGGGAGAACTCAAAATCCACATCTCTAGCTAGTTTAACACCAGGAAATGTTATAACATGAAATACATTTTAACTGGTATGTACTTAGCTTTATATATCTCTTTCGTTTATTCTCAAAATAACATTTGCCACTGAAGCATTGTTGTTCAGAAAGTCTGAGAAAGTTAGGAGAAGACTTAAGAAGAACAAGACTACAATTGGTTCTCTGCACTGAGATCGAAGGTTTTACTACAACTTGTACTATATCGTCGAGGGCATCCCTGTCCAGCATCCGCCTGGTGAAGTATATGCATGCTTTCCTGATGGAACTGCTAGGATGCTAAAGAATAACGAAGTGATATAAACGTGTCCTGTGAACGTGTATATTAACGTGCAAACAATATAATATATCTGGTCGTATCTCTCACTTTCCTATCCTTAATACTGACAATCAGGGTCCACTATCTTGTAGTATCACCACCATTTTGTCCAGTCATAGATATCTTGAGCGTTGAGGCCTAAATACCACATCTCGTTGCTCTTGTGTTAAAATCACGAATGTGACAATGCTCTTCCTATTTATTATTTCCCTTAAGACTGGTTACTCCTCCCAGCTACATACTGATATGCAGTGCATCAGCACACTTTTCGTGGAGTTAATTTTCATACTTGCGTGTGTAACGAAAAATGAATCTTATTGTACCGTACTCTAGGAATGTATGCTTGCATGACAATATTTACCCACTCCTAAAGTAGGATGTATTTAAGGTTCATTTTTCCTTTCCACACATGCATAGGAGCACGAAATGAGTGAAACTTATTCTTATAGACTGCATACAAATATGTGGCTGCGAGGCGTGACCAGTCTTAAGGAAAATAATGGATAGGAAGAGCATTGTCACATTCACGTTTTAGACACAGCAACGACAATGTATTCCAGGTGTTATCTGTTCATCCACAGCTCCGGAGACCTTCCTTCTGTACATCCATTCGAGTCTAGTCGGAGAAATGTTTCTATTACAGATGTACCACTACTACGCATGACATGTTCATACCACCGGAGTCAAGCCGTCCTCATTTTCTCCACGATTAGGGCGATACATAGGTTTCTTTGAATTTCATTTCTGACGTTATTTAATCGAGTAAATCCTAGTATTCATCATGATAGGATGGACGTGTCCTTGATTTCTAGTCGAAGAAACAAATCCCACTACATAAAGAACTACATTCCGGAAAATATCAACTTCTAACCATGGTATGTACAGAATGTACCCGTATATTCGTGTCCTAGTACCGAGATTGTGCAGCTCATTTTTAGGAGCCCCACCCTACTGGTGGTGAGTTTCATGTGCTATTCTAACCAAATACCAGCTATGCTGACCAGGAATTGAACGCGGAGTTCTGAAGACGGCAGCTAATATTACTAAACACTATACGGCACGGAAGCGGATTTCTACCTGGAGTGTTTGTTCTGTATTTCTTCTTTTGAGTCGCTAGCGAACTTCAGCCGAAGCAAGTCACTCCACGCTCTTACCTCTCGCTTGTGTTTACTGTGTAGCATAACGTGTATTTTGTGTTCGTTCTTCAGTGTATTTGTGTAATTAAACTTCGTGTGCTTTCACGCTACGAACTTATACTTCTCTCAACATGGCTAATGGATTAAACCCTGATACGAGGACTATATTAAAAGAAAGTTTATTAATATATTATTCGCCGTCAGCGGACGTAGATTCAACACAACCAAGTCAACTCGGTCAACGTCAACACACATCAGACTTTAGTGAATGTTTCCTCAAATCTACAGCAACAAGCAACTCCACAACAGCAGCATTTACAAAGATGGGAACAACATCATGTAAGTTCGGAACTTCTTAATAAACCTGCTGTGTCTTTAAATCCATCATGACCTATTTTACAACCAACCAAACTTGCAGGACTGAAATGTGCGCACGAAGCTCTTGCTTCTCATGATCCCCCATTACAACAAGACGATGGTTTTCAGACTCCCAGTAAAAAGTTAACTATATCAGTCGCAAGATTAAACAATAAGTACACGGTAGATTTTACAGCCGTTCATAATATGTATGTTCCCCTTGAGCACATGGATCATAACACTGCAGACGACAATGTTGCCCCAATAACACCTAAAGTTAACGTGCCATCAATCTTTCTCCACGCTGTAAATAATTATCAGCAAATTATTAGAGACTTGAATAGTGTAAATAGCAGTGATTACACTACACAACAGCGCGGCAGGGTTCTCAAAATAAATACTACCAATATCAGTGATTATCGTTCTATAACCAAATTTATAGAAGAATCAGAACTTTAATTTCATACCGTCCAGGGCCCTACAACCATAAAACTCGAAGTTATAATTCGTAATGTCCCATACTCTGTTACTGACTCGGAACTTCAATCAGAGTTACAAGTGCTTAACGTACCTGTGCGTAAAGTTCCTCGGCTTCTTTTCCGCCATTGAATTGGACAACACGGAAGATGCAAAAATAATTTTTGACTCGGCACACATTCAACGTGCCATTATTTCGGTCGAACTTCGTCGCAAACCACAAGACATCTCACAGTGTACCCATTGTCAAAGGTTCGGGCACACTATAAACTTCTGCAGATTAAGTCCACGCTGCGTCAAATGCCCCAATAATCATCACTATTCAGCATGCAATAAACCAAGACGAGAACATGCTGCCAAATCACAAAGGTTGCAGATACAATCTACATATGAAGAACAAGATCAGGCGTGAAAGCACTTCCCTTTCAACACCAATGTGCACCAGCACCCAGCCCAACCGCATCGTCCTTACACCACCAGTTAATAATGCTACGAACTTTACTCCGCTACCATCACGACCTTCGCTAATTCGAACCTCTAAACCATCAGCATGGCACCGCCCTCTTTTTCAACTTTCTCCGCAAATTCCAGTATATCCAGCTCAGAATCAACCATGAAATTCCTCTCAACATGAATCGCCTTCCAGCCTTATCCAATAGATTATAGCCTATCTTACGCCTTTCATCCACCAAATTAAATCATTTTTCATGAAATTACTATCAGAACTACTTAATAATAATTGTTAGCTCCAATCCTCTATTTTCCCATCTCACATTTATAAACTGGAAAGCTAACGGTTTGAAGGCCAAACGTGCCTTCCTCTTGGAGTTCATGTTTCGCCATAATATAGATGTAGCATGCATTCCTGAAACTCACCTAGTTGAACATCAGCGTCTTACAATACCTGGTTACAATGACTACAGAAGTGATCGCCCATCTCCTGTTGCCTCTGGTGAAGTGGAAGTCATCATGAAGAAAAATTTAAACATTATCCAAATATTCCTACCACACTTAACCTTTATAGGAGCCTGTGTTTTTAAAATCGAATTAAGCAATGGAAGCACTTTGGCAGTCAAAGCAGCCTATAAACCCCCATCAGCTCAACTCCACGTATATGTAGACTTATTGTTTCAGTACTAGTTACCAACCATACTAATGGGAGATCTTAAAAGCAAGAACGAGATTTGGGGCTGTCGTGTAACATCTCCTAATTGTAGACAGCTGTTAGCAGCAACTGAACTTCATGCCATCCACGTCGCTGCACCAGACGAACCGGCTCATTACCCATCCATCTTCAATCAACAGCCGGATATTCTTGACATAGCCCTAATCAAAAATTTAGCATTCCCGCTTTAAATGAGACCAGTGGCTGAAATGGACTCGAATCACTCTCCAGTAAGTATGCCATTTTCTGATGAAACATTCGTTCAACAACCATGCACATTTACCCATGGTTATATTAATTGGGACATTTTATCACCAACAGCTTGGCTCCTGTCTTCAACCAAATATGCCCCTAAAAACTAGAAGACATACTGGCAATGCCATTCGCCATTTCACCACCATCATATCTACTTCACTCAAGGCAGCTACTGTATACCAAAGGAGAAAGCAGAAGCCACCTCTTCACTAAATATTTCCTCTCAAAATTTTACGAATCATCAAGGCCAAACATAAAATGTTACGTCTGTGGTAGGCTCAGCGACTACCTTGGCAACATCATAGATTAAACTAGCTTATCAGATTAGTAAGCACAACTTCAGCTAATCACCGTTATGCTTCGTACCAGAATCATCTGTCTGGCATATCGCCTGATGATTGTACACTCTGGAAGGAAACCAAACGAATACTGCATGAACCAAGCATTATTTCTCCTCTGAAAGCATCTGATACCCATTATTTGAGTGATTATATGAAAAATGTGATATACTTGCTGATGTTTTTGAAGCTTCTTTCACTCCAAACCCACAAATCAACCACGAGTATAACAATGAAGTAGAAGCGATACCAACATTCTTCCCTACAGTTCCGGAAAGAATCAAATTTACCTCACCGGGAGAAATACTAAATCTGAGCAAGAACCTGCCCGTTAAGAAAGTTGCTGGATATGATCTCATCACTAACATAGCCTTGAAGCACTTCGCTCGAAAAGCACAATCATTTTTTGCATCTATATTCAATGCCCTTTTTCGTCTTGGGTACTTTTCCGTCACATGGGAACATGCAGAAATAACTGCAAATATTCGACACTACCAACGAGTTACCGACCAATATGTTTATTACCAACGTTATCCAAATCATTTCAGAAAATCGTCCTCAAACATCTAAGTAATTTCTTAGATGACACATCTGTCCTTCCACATCATCAGATTGGCTTCCGTCAACGGCATTCCACTATTTATCAGCTAGTGCGTATTACAGAATACATTGCGCGCGGTTTCGATCAAACATTGCACTATCGTAGTATTCTTAGATTTTAAAAAGGCATTTGATAAAGTTGGGCATAAAGGCCTATTAAACAAATTGCACACTATCGGAAACCCACATTATATATACGGAATCATCTACAGCTTCTTGAGCCAGCGTACCTTTAGCGTACGTATCTATTCCACGCATTCTACACCTCGACTCATCAACGCCGGAGTCCCTCAAGGTTGTATTCTTGATCCAACCCTCTTCAACATTTATACCTATGACATTCCATCGCCATTCATCAACATCGCAATGTATGCAGAAGATACTGCTGTATTAACATCACACCAGGGCCTTTTAACTGCCACTCACCCCTGCAAGTCTCTCTGCAAACCATATCAACGTGGTTAGATGACTGGAGAATTTCATTGAATATACAGAAATGTGAAACCATGATATTTACTCTTCGACGTCCACCTCCTCCTCCACCAATCATCCTAAATGGAACAGCCATACCATGGACGCCTAACGACAAGTCCATAAAGTACCTGCGAGCATTCCTTGACTGTCGCCTATCATGGAAATACCACATAAATCAGAAATTAAATCTAAGTTATTCACGACAAACAACACGATTTATTCTCTGCTAAACAGGAACTCTTCCATCAAATTTGAATGTGGATTACTTCTCTACAAATCGTTCCTACATCCTTTATTCACATACGCCTGTCCGTTATGGGGAGGGGCGGCTCGAACCACTATCGGCCGTCTGAAATTATTCCAAAACAAAGTTCTCCGTATCATCACCAACACTCCTGGGTACGTCCGAAACAAACAGTTTTATCGTGAACTTCAGTTAGACACTTTGGAACACGTGATTATAACGCAAGCCAGGACATACTTCAAGAAACTACCAAATGTACCTGGTGCTATGTTCTTCGCCCTTGGAAAACGATAAACACTTCCACGCCGTATTAAAAGTAGACCCCCTGGAGGTATTTCACTTTCGCCAAGAGATGAATCTGAGGATGATCCGTGAGTGTTAGTGTATAACAAAAAGGAAATGTACAATTACCACTCGTGTGCTATTACTCAGTCCCCCTTTCATTCAGCTGTCAATTTACTTCTCAATGAAATATTCAGTATACCAATTATTACGGAAAAACAGTTAACTAGAAAAGAAAAACTGGAAAATCACTTCGTCTTTTTGAACAATTGCTTTTTTTAAACGTGTGTGTATCTTTCCCAGCACCTTTATTACAAAACTTTCCTCACTTATTTTCGTTAAAAAAGGGCCTACAGGAGGTCCTTAGTAAGTAAGTAAGTAAGTAAGTAATGTACCAGGAAACGTTCTTGGGTAAAGGACATGAGTAGGACCTCAGGGAGTGGAACTTAGTTTTGGAGCCGATACAGAGTAGGATAGACTCGCAGAGCGGATAATAGATGGTTATAAATATGTTTAAACAATTTATTGATTCTTCACCCTGCAATATGATTGTTGGACTCAAATCTGGCATTGCAATTAAAAATTTAAACGTAATCTTCTTGAATTCTGTTCATGAAAATTAAATGAATGTCACTGATTCCAAAGTCTTTCATATGTGAGAATACGAGGTAATAGATTTCCACCTAAAGTCTTTCTAAATATGAGCACACACTTGTAATTGCAAATTGACATGAGAATTTAAATTTCTGTTGAATGTTTTTCAGTTTTTCAGTTTGTAAACCTTAATGTATAACACACTTCAAAAGCCTAAAGTTCTTCTATGAGATATGAAAATTAAATTTTGAAAATTAAATTACTCAAAAAAGATGAACTTCTGAGAAATTATGAGAACTCTGAAATATTTGTTCACACGTGGCACTGAAGTTTCCACTGTTCAAAATTAATGAGAACATTTTAGTCAGTTTGTTACTACTCACTTAATGTAAGAAATGTTGCTACAAATGTTGAAGGACGGATGTCTGGAATGTTCCGTGGAGAATCAGGATCGGCGATGGTCCATTAACACACCATGTTGCCGTCCCTCGATGATTTGATGATTGCCGGAACTGGATCGTGTAGAATTGCAGCTCGTTAAGGTGATTTTTCGCACACGGAAAATTCACTTAGTGCGAGTACTTATAACTGACACTGTCATTTACTGTCGAACACAGTTTATGGCGTAATTGAACTTTAAGACGTTTAATGAATAATCACAGTCCTTTCTGTATGAAATACTATTTAAAGTCGTTACTAAGAACGTCCATAATTACACAGTTCACACTTGAAAAAGGCAAATCACAGTCTATAATCACAGTCTTTGAACACGGTCATTAAGTCACTAAGGATTATTTTCATATTATCTGGTTATTATAACGTCATATTACCTCAGAAAAAGTTCTAAGTATTCACCCAGTTTACTACTGTAAGTCGTATACTAATATGGCATGAACACTACGTGAATAAAAAAAGCACAGTTCAATGCTCGAAAAGAAATGAGTCCTGGTAAATTCTACACATTAGTTTCTGTTCATTGTAGTTCAATATTATGTAAACTAAGTCCACATGTAATGATATACTCTGTGAACGTTAAATATTTGGTATTTGCACTTCAATAAGTTCACTCGTATTATATTCTCAAATGTCTTTAGAATTAGACCGTAGTCGCGACGCGATATATTAAATACATTGCGACGTCTTTAATTTTGTCGGCGATATAACTTCGTATTCCGGACACGCGACGGCAAGTACTTTCACCTTAACTGCGTGGACATACTGTACGAGGGTCGGTCTCCCCTCAGTCTCACACACACACATCTGTGTACTCGTCCTTGTACTGCTCTGCTCTACTTGTTAGCCTTGACATATATACCGGCGCTGGGAGGGGTGGTTCTCTTGGTCATGTGACCGTGAGTGCATAATCTTTTTAGACTTTAAATTATTATAACTCAACAACCATGGGATGGATTAATTCGAAATTCACAGTGTTTAACTTTTATGACGTCCGCTACAATTCAGCGTTTATCCCGTCGAAATTGGTTAAGGCGTTGAAAAGCTTGCGAAAAGAAAATTCTTTTCGAGAAATATCTCTAGGGGAGGTGAGCTTCGAGAGACTGGTGACGTCACTTGACTTCGCCTAGTGCACTCGTGGAGTCTGGCACATGCTGGAACATTCCTTTGCTCAGTTGTTCGTACGTCGGACGGATATTTTATGCTGGAATAACGTTTCTTTCGATTGATATGGGCCAGGACCTAGGCTTTCCTGGTACAGTAAGTAAGTGACTATCTTTGCCTTGTATCTTATGTAGGCCCTACTAAGATTTTTTATCTCTTGTCAACAGTTATCTGATATAGCATGTACTAATACTGAACGATGAAATACTACATTAAAAAGTATTTCTTCTCTTGATTCCGCAAGTTTCACGGACAAGTTCCGACTCGTTGGCTGAATGTTCAGCGTACTGGCCTGCGGTTCAGAGGGTCCCGGGTTCGATTCCCGGCCGGGTCGGGGATTTTAACCTTCATTGGTTAATTCCAATGGCTCAGGGGCTGGGTGTTTTTGCTGCGCCCAACATCCCTGCAACCTACATACCACACATAACACTATCCTCCACCACAATAACACGCAGTTAGCTACCCATGGCAGATGGCGCCCACCCTCATCGGAGCGTCTGCCTTATAAGGGCTGCACTCGGCTAGATATAGCCACACGAAATGAATTACTAACAAGATTGCTACGGCAATTTTTGTCAAGTTACTATTAGTTTTCTACCGATATTTGGAGTCCAGTTCCATGTTTAAATGGTTAGCGTGCTGGCTTTTGGTTTAGGGAGTTCCGGGTTCGATTCCCGGTCGGGTTGGAGATTTTCTTTTATTGATTAATTCCGATGGCTCTGGGACTGCCGGATGTGTGTGTGTTGTCTTCATCATAGGTAGGGCCCCATCCCCATAGGCGTACAGGTCACTTTTAAGGCGTCAGCTCGGAAGAACTGCACCAGGCCTCTTCCCAGGCCACATGATATATACCGATATTTGGCGTTCGAGTCTAATTCACCTCATTCATTCGGACGTCAGGCAGTGGCATACAGATTTCTAAAAACAATTAATACCAATCAACTCTGCCAGGAATATCGAACACCTTAAGTGTGAGGAAAATCTGTAGCACGAGCAAGTGATGCAGTTTCGATAAGGGCCAGATCACCTATCATGATTAAGTCTAAAAGAAATGATACCTTCAAAGTCTTTTAAGTGGTGAACATAAATATGAGCTGGACATTTGCAACAAAAAAAGACATGTCCCCAAATCGATAAAACGCTGGCGAAAAACGAAATGACAACACTTAGCACTTGTGCAATTAAACGAAATTCGGGAGGGATGTTCGCACATCTGAAGGATGACGCCTATTCAGATCTGCGCGCTAGTCGTCGAAGAGAGGTGCTAGTAGAGCCACTATGACCTTGCAAAGTATGTTTGCTACAAGTACGCTCTGTACATTTAATGATCGTTTGTCGTCGTCCTCTGTTGACATTGTGAGGTAGGTGTGAGTCAAACGTGACTTAGGAGACCAAGAAGGCAGTATCAGCAACTTACTGAGTTTCAACGAAGCCGTATAATAGGGCTACGAGAAGGTTGATATTCTTTTTGCGATATTGCAGAAAGACTTGTCAGGGATGAATCCACAGTGCATCGGTAGGCAACAATGGTCACGGTGGGGGGGACAACCGGGGTCCGATCGCACTCGAGCCATACGGAGAGAGAAGACCTCCGGATTCGGTCCATGACTGGATCTTACTGCATATGCAGCAACATTAGAGCTTCAGTTGTCACCAGAGTGACACAACAAACTGTAACGAGGGACAGAGCCGAGCCAGACGTGTTCTAGCGTTCATGACACTAACTTAGAAACACTGCCACCTGCGACTTCATTGGTATCAAAGTAGAGTTCATTAGAGGGCCGAGTAGAAATATTTTGTGTTCGCAGATGACAGCCGTTTCTGTCTTGGTGCCAGTGATGGCTGGAGGTTGATAAGAAGGAGGCCAGGTGAGCTCTTCGGACCAAGTTGCTTGCGGCGTCAACACACTGGGATTACACCAGGAGATGGTCTGGGGAGCAATTGCCTTCGACAGCAGGAGTACTTTCTTCGTTATCCAAAGAACCTCGATACCGGAATGCTACGTCCGAATAGTGATTGAACCGGTTCTGTTGACATTCATTCGCAGTATTCAAGGGGTTTTTTTCCTACAGGATAACTCTCCTCTTCATATCACTGCCGTCACCCAATGTGCTCTACAGTGTGTTGACCAGTCGCTTTGGCCTGCGAGATCACCACACCTTTCACCCATTGAGTATATGTATGGGACATTATGGGACGACAAATCCCGCGTCGTACATTACATTTGACTGACCAAGTGAAACAGGCATGGAATTCCACCCCACAAAATGACATAAGTATATATCTATCTAGCTGTTCTGCCTTATGGCAGGTCTTGTCATGGAATGAACCTCTTCCACTGTTGCCTGTCCTGCGCCAAGTTTTTCATGTCCGAATATTTATTTCCTTGGATATTGTCCACCATTTGATATTTTTTCCTTCCTCTTCCTCGTTTGCCTTTCACCATTCCTTCTATTCCTTCTTTCAGTAAACAGTCCCCCCTCAAACAATGTCCGATCCAGTTTATTTTTCTCCTTCTAATGGTGTGTAACATACTTCGTTCTTCTCCAACTCTTCGTAATACCTCCTCATTCCTTACCCGGTCTTCCCATTTCACTCGTTCTATTCTCCTCCATACCCACATCTCTAGGGCCTCCAATCTTCTCTCACCTTTCTTTCTCAATGTCCAAGTCTCTGCGCCATACAGCGCTATGCTCCAAATGTAACACTTAGCAAGTATTTTCCTCAAATCTTTGTTTAGTGGTCCACAAAATAATTTTGATTTTTCCTAAAGCCTTCTTTTGCTATGGCAATCCTTTTCTTAATTTCTGTTGTGCAGTACATATCATCTGTGATCATACTTCCCAAATACTTGAAGTTACTGACTTGCTCTATTTTTTCTGTACGAAAAATTCGTGCACATTGAAAATCGTGGTGAATACAGCGGTTATTAATTTACCACCATGGCACATGTCTTCTCGCGCATAATTGAACCTGTGACCTAGAAATTCAATAAAATGTGTTACCTAGATAATTGCTACGCCGAAATTGCATTCCTCTAAACTAATGTATTCTTGGGGTAGGATTTTCAGTTTCCGCCAGTGTATATACTCGAAAATATTCTGAAATTAGTATTTCAAATGTTAGTAACATCATATTGAGCTGGGATCAAACGCGCTAGCTTAGGCTCAAAAGCCAACACTCCAGCATCTGAGTTGCTGAGATTATACGAAATATTCCTATTGTTCATTAACTGGAAATATTATTAATTATATAAACTAAAATTAATAAAAAATTAAAAGACTGTCATGTTCCCTAAGAAAACGAAGCAGATTAATGGAAATTACGCATATTCTCTCTCTCTCTCTCTCTCTCTCTCTCTGAGGAATTATGAGAAGAAATCCCATTATTTTTATGCATCTTCATATTAATCACAATATAATGTAGGCCTATACATGTAAGAAAGAACAAACAGTTACCATTAATGGTTTAAAAAAATGCCAAAATGTGAAAATAAATAGTGGAATATTTATTTCGTAAAAATCCTGATACCAATGTTGCAGTGTTCATTTCTGCAGCTATCCATTTCACTTTCCCGTACTTAAAATTTTTTAAATACATTTTCCCTGGAATATATAGCCATAGTCCACTGGAACTGCAGCCTGTGTGATTCGAAAGAGACTTTATATTCCTGATATGTTTACGTTTCACCGACTCTTAGGATCCTTATGGTGACTATGGGAGGGGAAAGGCTTGTGACAGGGAAGGAAGAGACTATGAGCCTTAATCCAGGTACAGGCCAGTTGTGAATGTAGGAAAACACGTAAAATCAGTTTTAGGGCTGCCGACAGCGGGAATTAAATCTACTATCACCTGAATTCAAGCAATGAGCTACAGACCTCGAAAAGCATAGTCAACTCGCACGATAAGAAAAGTCATCATGGTAGCAAAGTCGCTGAAGGTATCTGTCGTACCTTTATAAATAACAACTGAAGAAAAGAGAAGTGTTGTAGTGGTCAACGCTCCTACAACTAGGGAAGTGCTTGTTCTGCAACGATCACCGTGGACATTTGGCACTGCTTCATTTCTTAAAACGACGATTTTTATAGACTTCGTCAAAAAATGATCATACCAATGAGCACAAGTTATTGATAAACTACAACAGAAAGGATATCGAACAGCACTTCATCATTCCACCTTCCTCATTGCTCCTCATCGATCTACGGATAGCAGTTTATCCTTCATTTCCAGGCAAAATCACTGGAAATGAGTAATAATAGAGAGACAGCTATAAAAGGACATATTAGTGGACTTTAGTAATAATAATAATAATAATAATAATAATAATAATAATAATAATAATAATAATAATAATAATAATAATAATAATAATAATAATAATAATAATAATAATAATAATGTCCGCCTCTGTGGTGTAGTGGTTAATGTGATTAGCTGCCATTCCCGGAGGCCCGAGTTCGATTTCCAGCTCTGCCTTGAAATTTGAAAGTTGGTTCGATGGCTGGAAAGGGGGTCCTTTCAGCCTCGGGAGGACAACTGAGTAGAGGGGTTTTGATTCCCTCCTCAGCCATCCTCGAAGTGATTTTCCATGGTTATCCACATCTTCTCCAGGCAAATGCCGTCCCTCTTCCTTGTCTATCCCTTCCAATATTCTCGTCGTCCCACAAGACTCCTGTTTAGCATAGCAGGTAAGACCACCTCCTTCCCAGTTGTATCCCCCCACCCAAAGTCTCACGCTCCAGGACACTGCCCTTGAGGTGGTAGAGGTCGGATCCCTCGCTGAATCCGAGGGAAAAAGCAACCCTGGAGCGTAAGCGGATTAAGAAAAAAAAGAATGAAAGATAGAAAGACGGAAAGAAAGAAAAAATAATAATACAAAGATGAAAAATAGGATGCAGAAGCAGAAGAAAAAGAGGCAGAAGAAGAAGAAAGATGAAAAGTGTTTCTTTAGAAATGCTGATTCAGGGGAAAGTCAATATTAAAAGCGAGCATCTCAGTGACATGTCTCTCTGTGTTGGCTATGGCATCTGCTAACAGAATAGTTATTATACCTATCTCATCGAAATATGAATGTACAGGTTATTTTTGTATAGTACTGCAGGCAACCTGGAACATGCAAAAGTTCATGTGAAAGCAAATCATGGTTGTCAATTCTTTTTGTTTTTTATCCAAACCATTAATTAATTGTCTAAAATTAGTGCCGCTATATTTAGTGCTTTGAGAAGCTAATGGGTTCGTTATTGCTATAAAACATGGTGTACTTGTATTGAATATGAAGTTATATTTCCATTGAACACATACATTAATCCTAGTAAAAGCGGTGAGTATTAATTGATTATCTGGCTGGACGTAGATCTTGGGAGTGATTCCCATGATATATAAAGATGAAAATGCGATGTACACTGCGGCCATTCCCCAGGGTATTCCAGTTATCGTCGGGATTAGCTATCCCACCAATGATCAGACAAAATATACTACAGCAAAAAAGGTCACATTAACTATTTATCACAGAAGGGCAGCATGGTTGAGTTTAAATAACTGTCATCATTGCATTCTCTCTCCCGATTTTGTCTGCTTTTTAACCCCGTAAAATCTCATTGTCTGCCTTTGAGTGTCCGGATCCCAAAGCGTTTAATAGGGTCCTTTAATGCATATAAAGTGCTTCAGAATCACAAAAGCGTTGCCCAGTATTACATAACGTTTAATGACACCAATTAATATCCCCCATGTCACGTTAGCCTCCCGCTAATTCTTCAATTATAGGACATTTCAAACGATTATATACAATTTTTATCTATTACGGGGCAATAGCTGCAGAAATTGATATTGATTGCGCCAATAACCCTAAAAAAGACAAGTTCGGCTACAAAGATTTCAAATTGGAATTCTCGCACCTCTAGCTCCATGAGTGCATTTTGATTAATATTTGTGATACGGTAGAGATTCAAGGAGGCAAACAAAGTAAACATGATTAGTACAATATCATGCGTTTATCATTTTATTGATGTTCATGTATTAATTGGTTTACTGAAAAACACCACGGTTGTATTTAATAATAAGCTGACGAGGCTAAAGTAATACACCTACGATAAGTACGTCGTTCCTCATGGAGTTCAACCAAAAGGATATCATAGATTTATTCCTTTGCAAAAGCTGATACGTGACCATTTACTGAGAACATTATTGCAGTTAACAACAAACTGACGAGGAAATTTCCTGGTACATTAACTAAGTAGTTCCTCACTCAGTTTAGAATATTACATTAGGTTGGAATTTCAACACTCACTGGTAAAAATTAAGCAATACCATAAAAGCTAAATTTCAAACAGTCCGTCACGGAAATACCTTAAACGGTCGACTACTTGGGAAAGTGTAGGCTACTGGAAAGAATTTCGTCGGTGAAGGTTCAGTACCTCGTATGTCACAATGCTATTCTCATCCATTATTTTCCTTTCAGACTGTTTACGCATTCCAGCCACGTATGGGTATGCGGATCATCAGAACAATTCTGTGGCTTGGTTCAAAAAGGGCCAATGTCAAAAAGACACTTTTTTTGAGCTATGAGCATTTGAAGTTGTGCTTATAGTTTTCCAATTACTTTTTCCAGCAACTATAAATAAATTTATACTTTCTTTGTGGAAGGCAACTTATTAAACGCTAATTTTTTCTATCGTATTCTTCAAAAATGCCCAGGTCTCTAATCTTTATTGGTAATCTAACATTATTGGCAAAGGCTTATTTAATGAAACGTTCACTGTTTGTTTGGTACTTATCAGAGACACTGGCCCTTTTAACAAGTTGCAAGCCATGATAAAACGCGTCTGTATCACTTAATATCTCAATTTCGATAAAAAATGACATTGGCCCTTTTAGAACCAAGCCACAGAAATTTCGTTGCGTTAATTTTCCTGTGCAAAAGTGTAAAGTAAAATATACCTTAAATACAGTAAAGTCGAGGAGTGAGTAAATTCGTCACACAACCATACATTCCTACAGTACGGTGAGGTAGGGTTCATTTTGCTATCCACACATGCATAGGAAAATGAACACAATGAAAATTGTTCTGATGGACTTCATATCCCTATGTGGCTGGAAGGCATGACCAGTCTTAAGGACATAATAGATAGGAAGAGCATTGTAACATACGAGGTCTTGTTTCTTCAACGACTATATCGTCGCTCGACAGGTAAAAGATTGTATTCCACAAAGCTCTTCCTATCAATTATTCTCCTTAAGACTGGTCACGCCTCCCAGTCACGTATGGATATGCAGTCCATCAGAACAAATTTTGTTGTGTTCATTTTCCTATGCCCATGTGTAAAGGAAAATGAACCTTGCAATACCGTACTGTAGGAATGTTCGTTTACATTACGTATTTACGCACTCCTAGTGTACAATGCATGTAAGGTTCATTTTCGTTTAATCGTCGACATAGGAAAACGAACACAACGGACATTGTCCTGATGGACTGCGTATCCATATGTGGCTGGGAGGCGTGACCAGTCTTAAGGAGAACAATGGATAGGAAGAGTATTGTGGGATACAACGTTTTACCGGTGAAGCGACGATATCAAGTATTCTCCTTCGCACGTTACGGTTGTGCTGGTGGAGACAAACTGGATAATGTTATGCGTCACTTGGCCAGGCGCCAAAATTGATTTTTTATTATTGCTTAGTATTATAGCTAAAGATGAAAACGTTATATAGTCTATTGTTCGGACTTTTTTCTCTAAATGGTTTCGCGTTAAGCGAATGTTGAAAAAACGCGAACACCTCAATCATTAAAGTTTGGCATCACGTGACTAACCCCCATTTCTGACTTTATTTCATGTTGTATGCTTTTATTACGTATAATATTATTTTAGAAATGTTTACATGAAAAAATGTGGTGTTGTTCTAATGTTTAAATCCTTCTGTTCATTTTAGTTGTAAAACTGCAGGCATTTGTGGAAGATTTCTCTAGACGAATATGATCAATATAATGTTCTTTCTGCTATCTGCTTTACGTCGCACCGACACAGATATGTCTTATGGCGACGATGGGATAGGAAAGGGCTAGGAAGTGGAAGAGAGCGGCCGTGGCCTTAATTAAGGTACAGCCCCGGCATTTGCCTGGTGCAAAAATGGGAAACCACGGAAAACCACCTTCAGGGCTGCCGACTGTGGGGCTCGAACCCACAATCTCTATATAATGTATCGTCGCCGCACCGGCAAAACCTCGTATCTCACAATAGCCTTGCTCGTCATTATTCTCCTTAATACTCCTAACGCCTCCCCGCCACATAAAGGTATGCAGTCTATCGGAGCAGTTTTTGTTGCGTTCATTCCCGTATGCCAATGTGTAAACGAAAATTAACCTTAGTCTCCCGTACTGTAAGAACGTATGTTTGCATGACTATTAGTGTCTCTGGCTTACGCTAAGCCTCAAGTCTGATAATACAAGATTATTATTATTATTATTATTATTATTATTATTATTAGCTTTCTTCTCTCTTAATCCGTTTACCCTCAAGGGTTGATGTTTCCCTCGGACTCAGCGAGGGATCCCACCACTCCCGCCTCAAGAGCAATGTCCTGGAGCGTGAGACTTTCGTTCGGGGAGATACAACCGGTCAGGAGGACCAATAGCTCACGCAGGCAACCTCACCTGCTAAGCTGAACTGGCACCTTTTGGGGGATGGTAATATTGGAAAGGATAGACAAGGAAGAGGGAGGGAAGTGGAAGTGGCCGTGGCCGTATATTAGGTACCATCCCAGAATTTGCCTGAAGGAGGGTGGTTGAGGTGGGAATTGAATCCCTGTTACTCAGTTGACCTCCAGAAGCTGAGTGGACCCCGTTTCAGCCCTTGTACCACTTTACAAATTTCGAGAAAGGACCGGGAATCGAACCCGGGTCTCCATGGGGGGTGGCAGCTATTCACACTAACGACTACACCACAGAGGTGGACATTATTATTTTTATTATTATTATTCCGCGTTCCCTACATATACTAGCAGGGATTCCTCTAGCAAATGTTCCGATGGCTTCTAACAGGAACTTTCTAAAACCCGTGTCTCTTGGTTTTGTTATACCTCATATGGCCACACCCAGTGGTCTCGAAATGCATGTTTCTCAAGTGAAATACTCTCTCTGGGCCTAATCAGCCAATCAAGTGACTAGAATTCCGTGTCTTCCCGATGTGTGACTTTGTAATTTAAAATACTTCTGTATTGAGTCCACAGATCGTGCAACGTGACTCTTTCCTTGTTGACCTCACCCATACTTCATAACTTAGTAAAATCCTATTTCTCTAATACGAAAAGTAATCTTCATATAATCATTTCCTATTCTCAAACTATCTGAATTTACATGATCTTATTTATTTATTATCTTCTTGAGTTGATTACTATGTGGGAAATTATGACTGCACTGTGTTCGAATCTTCGGTCAGGGTTAAATTCCAGGACAATAATTACACAGTTCACATGTATGATGACTCAAAATTGGATGTAACACTCTGACACGTCTTACAGACATAAAGGCTCGCGGATTAAATGGAAACAAACGTAACTGCTCATTCAGTAATGAATATAATATGTAGCCCACGTGAATAAATGTGTAAAGAAGATGTAATTATCTGAAGAAAATGAATGCTGGAAAATATGTTGACTTGTAAATCTTAAATAAACACACACATCATTTCTAAACAAAACATTCGTTCTCTTAACTGTATAATTTTTTTTATTTGATATGGTCAAAGACTCTGTTGATGTTTGATGTAGATAAACATATTCTTTACTACCGGCTGTGAATAAGATGTCTTCTTTAATGGAGTAGCTGGATGACTGGGTCACTAAGGGGAATGTGGCTCACATTAAGGACGGCGAGTTATGTTGCACCTATATACTCGCACATGCTCAGCTCCCAGGAATCAGCGACGGAATGTGTACTCGTAAACCCCAACAAAATAAATAGAGTCTAAACTTTTGTCACTTCCATATTAAGTTGAGATCTCAATTGTTATAACTCCCAGAATATGTCTAAACATAGATATGTCACCTAATTCTGAATACAATAAGAACAATATGGTCCAACTAGGATGAATAACGTAATTTGATTAAAAACCACGTACACGAGAATATCTTCTCCTACTGTATGCAAATGCCATGCCTTCTTTTTCCCTTAATATTACCTATAGAATCGTTATTATGCATAGACTATGCGGTTTGTTCCAAGAAGTATACCGTATACTCTACCACCCGAATTATATTCCATACATACTCCAAGAAATATTATGCTGGTACTGTTATCTTAGCAGTAACTGACTCTGTAACAAATCATGTGTTATGTTGCCTTCACTATCATCGCTGAAGTTGAAAAGAGATTTTCAATATTCTGAACAGTTAGGAAACTTCTTAGCTGTCTAATCTTATGAAGCGACCTGTCTACAGTATACATACGTTACATTAAAGCAGAATACTATGTCCCTCCTGACAGGGGCTGCCAGTGTCTGGGAATGAGAACGGTCTTTTATTCTCGTTCAAAGCATCTGAGTTGTTAATGGTCATGAAACTGCTTCTGCGTGTTAAAGTAAACTCATGTCTCGTAAACTCCAGGTGCTGAGACTATTTTCAGGCACACTCCCCATGGAGGTGAGTTGCATGTACCCATTTAACTACATACCAGTCCTCCTGCCGTTCTTAAATCCTTAGTAGTATCGGGAATCGAACACGAGCCTCCGAGGATGGCAGCTAATAGTGCTCTCATTTACACTACACAGGTTGACTTCTGCCTGTAGTTCGTGGTATTTCAGCTGATGGTCTTGGAACTGATAATTTCGTTACATTTACATTCTTTACGTTAAGACAATTAAGTTAAATTAAGGTAAGAGTACTGAGAATGACCTTCAATAATTACAATTTCAAGGTAACCGTCACTGGGTAAATTGTAAATATCTGAATCTGGTGACAAGGCTAATGGAGAAATGATGCTCAATTTTTGAGTCTATGATTTACATAGCCGTCCTGACTACCACAGTTTGCATACTGAGGAGCCAAAAAGCGTGCTGTGTGCGTTTAAAAAAAACCTATATCAGTCCGCCAGCATCTTTGGCGTGGAATACGTCACTTTTCTAGTTCTCCGTGCAGAACTTCGAGCATCGCATGGGAATGCACGGTCAGTTTGACTTTATAACGTATCAATAGTAAAAGTAACCCAAAGTTTTAATGTATTGAATAAAAATGTGACAGATGAAAACATCCATCAAAAATTAGTTTCAGTAACCGGTGATATGGTGAGAGGTGTGGGTGTCCCCGTTTTGCGTTGAAATCGAGATTGTCACGACGCAATAAAATTACTGCTGTATAACGCTCGACCACGTGGCACTAGAGTGTTACAGGTGATATCGTTACATTTGCGTAGTAGAATTTTATCGTACTAGCTAACTTTGGTACCATAATTTCCATAATTTTGCGATTAGATCATTTGAAATATCAAACATCTTGCTAAATTTGCAAAATTGCCGACTTAAAGCTAATATGCAAAGCAGCTGGTTTTGTATTTATGTAATATAAATTAGCTTCCTTCTTTCTCCTCCAGGCAGTACCAGAATGAAGGTCCTTCTGTATATTCCCTACTCCCGCCTTTCTCTTACCCAAAGGTCCATCTCTAAACGTCCTATACATGTAGGGTTGGGAAGGTAGTGGCCGTGGTCTTACTTAAGGTACAGCGTCATCATTTCCCTCCTCTGAAAATGGGAAACCACTGAAAAATCACTTTCAGGGCTACCGATGATAGGATTCGAACCCACCATGTTATGAATGCAAGGTCACAGCTATGCGACTCTAACCACATAGCCAACTCGCTCAGTCCTTCATTCTCCGTATTTTCTATTGTATTTACGTCAAGGTTCATTTATTTTTGTCGTTGTTATGTAATTGCCGAAATATAGGGTTTTAGTTGCACTAGGTTTCAGTAATTTTTAATTATATTGTTTTTACATCCCACTAACTACTGTACTTTTGAATGTTTCGGAGACGACGAAGTGACAGAATTTCGTTTGGCAGGAGTCCTTTTACGTGACAGTGTATCTACCGACATGAGGCTGACATATTTGAGCACCGTCAAATATCACCAGACTGACCCAGGACCGAACCTGCCAAGTTGTTGTCAGAAGGCCACTCAGTTTGGTGCAGTACGCTTGTACAGTTCATTTTGTACATAGGTTTATCCTCTGTAAATGTTTGCGTGTTTTCCATTTTAGATTAATTGTTGTAACTACTGTATAAATTACAGAAATTTAAAATTCGGTGCAATGCTGTTTCTGACAAATGAAAGGTACAAACGTCTTCCGTCCAAATGGATAACGAACTATTTATAAACGTTCAAGGGGACGGAAGGGATTTTAAGAAATCAAGTACGCCCGAGAAGTCTGTATTAGAATATCCCCAAGATTACCGGCAGAGCAAGAAAGTGGATGCGTTTATACAGCAGAAGTCAGAGCCCAACACGTCCACCATGTCTATGGACTGGAAACCGATGCTAGATGACAAAGAAGTCGCTTGGGACCTTTCGCAGGCCATCTGTGACCCATCAGCATCTCATGAAGAAGCCACGTCGGAGAGCCGTGTTTGACAGGTTTTGGCCAGCTGCCACTAAGTACTTTGTGTGGTGGACAAAGGTTCAGTCTGCTTCGCTCCTGTCGAAAACACTGAAATGAAATGGCGTATGGCTTTTGGTGCCGGGAGTGTCCGAGAACATGTTTTGCTCGCCAGGTGTAGGTCTTTCGATTTGACGCCCGTAGGCGACCTTCGCCTCGGGATGAGGATGAAATTATGATGAAGACGACACATATGCCCAACCCCTGTGCCAGAGAAATTAAC
Organism: Anabrus simplex; assembly: GCF_040414725.1. Taxonomy (NCBI): domain Eukaryota; kingdom Metazoa; phylum Arthropoda; class Insecta; order Orthoptera; family Tettigoniidae; genus Anabrus; species Anabrus simplex. The sequence continues at coordinate 169,207,337 of NC_090265.1, forward strand.
CAATTATGGTTAAAATTCCAGAACCTGCCGAGAATCGAACCCGGGACCCCTGTGACCAAAGCCCAGCACGCTTACCATTTATCCATAGAGCCTGACGTCAAAAACACCTTTTCTATGCCATAAAACTTGCGACTGTACCTCTGACAGGTGTTGTTCAATTTCTTTCCTATTTACATTTTTGGCATAACAGTTTTTAAAGTATTAAGGAAAAAAACCTTTCCTTGTAATCACTTTCCAGAGAGTTTTCCAAACAAATGTAATATATTTAATTATTAATCAGTGGCTTTTCATTAACATCAATGTAACTTATCAAATGAAGTGTCATTTATGGTTCGTGGTGGTGATTACTGTTAGAGGGAGTACAATGGGAATAACATCGTCTATTGCTTCTAATCAGAAGGAAAATGGAAGAGGTCCGACACTTCAAAGAATGAAGGTATCAGCGAAGGGATGGGAAGGGCCACTAGTGGTATGAAATTGAAGGACTCCCTAGGTCCCGCACGCCTAAAACCATCAGTGTCGGAATGGACCGGGTGTTGACCAAGGGAGGTCGGATAGGAAAGGTGAACGCGAGGAGCCTGGCACAACCAGACTTAGCTAAGGGGCACAAGGTTGCCAACAGACGCTCCCCGAGTCGCCAGACAAGGAATATTTTGGGTGTATTCTAACACCGCACCCCACCCCCTTCCACCTGAGGGAATTGCGAGTAAGAAGAATACATAGTATCACACAATTAACCCATTTTGTGAATTCATTCAAAATAATACAAAGCAATAAATCAATTAAAATCTCCCCTGTTTTAACGCAAATAAATAAATAAATAAAACTGGATTAAAGACACTATATTTATTTAATGAAGCCGAGCTTTCAGCCTAATTGCATTGGCCTTCATCAGGGCATGTTAAGTTCTGCTTCCGACAGTGAGCAAAGAAATTCAAAGAAACGTGGAAGTTATGTCCGTACTATCCACGGCCTATCCCACTGATTGGACTCAAGGATCGTCGTGCTGTAATTCACCACCCTCTATCGACAGTTTTGTGTGAGTGCGTCCTGCTGTTCCATGGTGGTGTTTTGCATGTATTCCTGCAGTACAGGTCTCCATGTATTTGATAACTTGAAGCCGTCTTCCCTGTTGATGTTATTTGGGCGCAGCTCTATCTGTATGGCTTCTCTTAACTGTCGAGTATAGAAGTATTTTACAGGCGCGATGACCTTCGCCTGGCCAAAGAGCATTTCATGGTCTGTACTGTAGAAATGTAGCTATGGCAGACTGGCTTATGACATTCTGCGTGGAGGATGTAAGGGCGACACTCATTACTGACCTGTTGTGTTCTTTCACCCTGGTGCTGACAAGCCTTTCCGTCATGTCAATATATGAGCAACCACAACCACATGGAACTTCATACACGCCCGGTGTTTCAAGGTATGGTTTTTCTTTAAACCGTCGAAACAAGGATTTGAGCTTCCGGTCTGTGGTGGAAACTGAAATGATATTGTGCTTCCTAAGAATGCGCCCTATTCTGTCAGTTATACGTAAGAAAGGAATACTTTCTTCTTTTTACTGTAGTCCTGGTTGGTACTATCCCTGTTAGGCTCCTTGATCTTCACAGCTCGTGCTATGTTTCCTGACATATAGCCTTTTTTCTTCATGGATGTTGTCAGTTCTCTTAGTGCACTTGAGCGGTTATCAGCGTCTGCAACGTTATTCGCTCTAGTAAATAACGTTCGAAGGAGAGCTGCTTTTTTGGGCACGAGTGGAAATGTGAGGACTTATGAAGGTATTTTTAGAATGTGTAGGTTTCTTGTACATTGCATAGCCTAGTGTACATGCCCTGATGAAGGCCAATGCAATTTGGCTGAAAGCTCGGCTTCATTTAATAAATATAATGGCTTTAATCCAGTATTCATTTATTTATTTACATTAATACTATGAGCCACGAAAACCTACGCTCATTATCTCCCCTGTTTTCCCCATTTTATGACCCTGCTTTGAACTTGCCCTGCTATAGTAAATATACCATATCTCTCAGAGAAACATTAAAGGGTAAAAAAAGTATTTTTGTAGTCAGAAGGGTGAGTCTAGAAACGGCTATTTGTTGTCATTTAGCTGAGGTCATCCAGCAGTCATCTACGGGACCTTAAGTCCAGTTACGTTTAACCGGTTTCAACTATCGTTGGCAACACTGCTGAGAATGGAGCATGAGAGTACCCAGCTGTTGTACTGACATAAACCCCCTGAGCAAATAGTTTTTTAAGAAAATCAAAGGAACCTGCCATCCCATATGAAAAGGCTAGGCTGCAGATGTGGATGGCAAAGTACCTTTCCCATCGCACTAGGAAGAATTAGCAGGGCAGCTGGCAGAACCAAGGTGAACTGACAATTTAGGGCTATGTTAAAGTTTATAATATAAAATGTGATTTCGAAGAAGATCTAATTAACAGACAGTTGCTTAAATGTCAACAATGGAAGACAATCTATATCAGTCTCGGAGAATGCGATGAATATGGCCATCTTCTGGTCAAACATGATAGAATGTTTCTTTCAAAATTGTTTAAATGTATCTGTATTCATGTTACTGACTAGACAATAAATACATGACAATTGTAGTGATACTGTTTATCTTTCAGGTGAATATAGGGACCTATTTCTCGTATTAGTATGTTTGTACGTAGGTATCTATGTACGCCAGAAAGACGTTAATGGATGTGAAAACCTTAGTCCAGCTCACACCGAATAACAAGGTGACGTGAAAACATAATTAATTAATTCATGGTTATTTCAATGAATTAATTGTAATATTAATAATATTGGATTAATCATGAAAATATAATTGCCATAGTAATAAATATTTTAACCACACAAACATTCATTGTATCGGTAGTTTAAATCCAACTGTACGTACTCTTTATGAATCCTTCATGAATTTGTGATAAAGTAAAAAAAAAGAGTGAGTAACTAATTGACGATTTGTATGTATGATATGATATGAACATTCAAGAAGAGTGTTTAAATGTGAGCTTGAACACTTCCTGGCATCCAAGCTAACGATTCTTATTTACATTGACAACAAATGTTTGAGCAACACCGTATTTATTTTTCTTTGTGTGTTAGAAGTTAAAATGAACAAACTTCCTCGATATATTTCTGATCCATTATTCACAGTACCACACATCAACAAAACAAAGTTTGTTCGCCTTTCGCGTTTCGAAAATGCCTTGTATAATCGCGAGCATGAGAAAATAATTACTGAATTTATTTGGATGGCAATAAAATTTCGTGTGGCTGTTTCTAGCTGGGATGCAGCCCTTGTAAGGCAGACCCTCCGATGAGGTTAAGGTGCACCTGCCATGTGTAAGTAACTGCGTGTTATTGTGGTGGAGGATAGTGTTATGTGTGGTGTATGGGTTGCAGGGATGTTGGGGACAGCAAAAACACCAAGGGAATTAACCATTTAAAGTTAAAATGTCCGTCCCGGCTGGGAATTGAACCCGAGACCCTCTGGAATAAAGGCCAGCACGCTAACCATTCAGCCATATAGCCGGACTGGACTGCAATGGGAACACGTCAATCGTGTATACTTTATAAGGGGTTCAATACAGCAGAGTGCCGTGCAATCTTCACTTTCTTCAATGGTTTGTAACGAGAACATTCTTTCTTTCGCTTAATCGATGGAAGTCATTCACTGAAATGATATTCTAGAGATATTGTGCAAAACGAGTAGAGCCAATCCTGTGTGTAAATTAAATATACTAGGATTTACGTAAGTGAAATGATCGCTATGCTCAACCGCAATATGATTCTAACAAAGATACTCGTTTCTCGTGTGTGGAAATGTGAGGCAAATACTTGAGACTTCGGTTTCTTCTTACATGTAAATTAGTTGGCGATTCTATTTGCAAGGGAATGGTCTGTTGCACTCTCCGTAATCATACGCTACTCAAGAATAGCGAATGGTCTACCACAACACACATTCGTGTAAAGGCAGTAAAAGCGATTTGAAATTTCTTCGTGTTACTTTTAACAATATTCTCTCTTACCTGAAACAAAATTGTGGAGAATAATTTAACTTGTGAAGAATAAATTTAACTGTGAACCGAAAAAACTCCTCTTACATTAAGCAGTCCAGCTCAAAGAGAAAATTGTACGACAGCATGTGAATGTTAGTTTTAATTAAATATTTATGACCGCTTTAAACAATTATAGTATTAATTACATGCGAATCATGATAGCCAAGTTGCATTGTAACTAGCTTCTTTCTATGGTGATTGTAGTTCGAATATTCCGTATGCATGCGGGATTTTTTAAACGAAGAGTTATGTCCCTGCTGTTATAATTCCATATAAGTGAGGAGGTCCAATGACCATAATCACAGTATGGACAGTCACGTAGAACTACAAATTTTGTTTGTCATAAACCATGCTATTCATCTAAGAATAAGAATAAGAATAAGAATAAGAATAAGAATAAGAATAAGAATAAGAATAAGAATAAGAATAAGAATAAGAATAAGAATAAGAATAAGAATAAGAATAAGAATAAGAATAAGAATAAGAATAAGAATAAGAATAAGAATAAGAATAAGAATAAGAATAAGAATAAGAATAAGAATAAGAATAAGAATAAGAATAAGAATAAGAATAAGAATAAGAACGTCCGCTTTCGTGGTTTTGTGGTTATCGTCATTAGCTGCCACCTCCGGAGGCTCGAGTTCGATTGCCGGCACGGCCACGGAATTTGAAAAGTGGTACGAGGGCGGGAACGGAGTCCCCTCAGCCTCGGGAAGTGATCTGAGTAGAGGTGGGTTCAATTCCCATCTCAGCCATCCTCGAAGTGGTTTTTCGTGGATTCCCACTTCCCCTACAGGCAAATGCCGAAGAGGTACCTAACTTCAGGCTACGGCCACTTACTTCCCTCTCCCTCGCCCGTCCCTTCCAATCATCTCATCTCTCCACAAGGCCCATGTTCAGTATAGCAGGTGATGCCGCCTGGGCGATGCACTGGTCCTCCTTCCCGGTTGTATCCTCCGACCTAAAGTCTCGCTCTCCAGGACATTGCCCTTGAGGCGGTTGAGGTGGGATCCCTCGCTGATTCCTAGGGAAAAATCGACCCTGGAGGAAAAAAAAATAAAGACATAATAATAATAATAATAATGAACCCTTTAGGTCCTTATTGAGGGATACCTACCTTCCTTACCTATCAGCAAAGTTCATGAGATCTGTCTCTTGGGTCGTTTCGGGTTCTTCGTCACTTGCTGAGGTAAAGGTAGGGTTCATTAATTCTAATCTATCTACTGGAATGAAAGGTCTGTTTAAAAGATTCCTATTTATTCAGGAAATTCTGAAGCAATCTGTCACTGGTATCATAGAAGTCAATTGTGTCCACTGGACACCACAATCATTTTTACATAAATGTCAGAACACTGGTGTGAGATTTTAACGTAATTGCCTGATGGGCATTCTTACTAGAAACCACTGTCTCAATTATTTATCATTTAAGAAAGGAAAGTCTGGAAATCCTTAAATTCGGCTTCCATGTGAGACCACATGTACCATCATAGTGATTCGTTATGGTCCAGCCCTCGTAACACGAACTCTGGACTCTGGTTATAATTGAGGCCGTCCAATCGGTGTGTGCCACACAGTGGTTCTACGGCATGGACCCTTAATTGAATCGATGTGACCTGCGTCTATGTCATGGACCGACATCTAATCTTCTAAGTTACTTTAAAGTCATTGTGGATGATGACCGCAAGGAAAGGAGGCTACAATGGCATATGGCCCTAATCTAAGTCACTGAGGTTGATGACCCCCTGACCATCCAAGTTTCTAGGCTGAAGGCTAAACACAATTAAGTTACATCGGTTGATGACCAAAGTTCCACTTTACTATCCCCAGCACATTCACTGCTCAATCAATCAAAGTTCAATAATTACACCAACAACAATGCTCACCAACTTTGTGGCAGAAAATCCATTTCCTTCGGATATGTCCCTTTTATCTTTACTTTATTTTTTTAATATTCCCCAGACAACAAATTAAAATTTCCAGAATGCATCTCCAAGTTATTCGCTTGATTAAAGTTATTTCAAAATGCGGTTTCACTGAATTTAATAATTTAATAAATTTAAATGATTTATCGAAATGTTAAAGAACAGTAAATTTTATCTCCGCGGACTCTGGTTTCTTCACAACTTTCTACGTAGCTGTGATGTGAATTCAATATTGCGATGTTTATCTGGCTGGAAAAGAATTTGTTACATCATTCATGTCCAGCTATATATCTCATCTCGTGATATCATGCTTAAAAATCTAATCTAATCCTAACCGTTTAACACTTGGATATCCTAATAATCTACGTACAAACCAAACAACTCGCCATATAATTACGATGTCATATCTCGTCATTACCATTATGAATTTTGCACACCCCTCACAGACAAATCGATCATCACGACCATCGCTCTATATTTTGGACAACCCTGAAATTGGGTTACTCTGTTCCTTATACTCAAAGTTCATGGTTTCAAATGTTCATTACGTCCCCAATTACAGTATTTCACAATACTTAGATCATTACCGGCTATGAATTTTCAACTAAATCCAGCATTTTAACGTTTCCCTGGCCGAGAATACAGTCTCAATACCAAGCCTGTCCCGTTAGATAGCTGAGGTGTCTCACCCCCCTCGCTCGCTTGGCAGTTACAGGAACCACCTGGTTTATTCACAGTTGACTGACTTCTCAAAATGTTCCCTTTAAACTCTGCCGACATGATTCAACAAATACGATATTCTAACCAAAAAAATGCACAGATATGCTTCAAGATGCCCACACTAATTATACGCGTCGCCAATTATACCGCTATAGATTTCTATGAATTTCTTTCCATTCTCAACATTATAAAATATTCCTCGGGCTATCATATCCCGGCTTCAATGACAGGACTATAACCTGATTCGCACATCTCATCTCAACTCATATAAAACATTCCTCGGGCTTCAGTGTCCCGGCTTCAATGACAGGTCCAACCTGATTCACAAAACCAACCTCTGTTTCCCAGCTCCACAATTATCATCGACAAAGAACTGGAATAAAATCCTCACTAGAAATACCGACGTCTAATATCGCACAATGCATTAATCATGAATAACTTCGCATAAATTATATCGTATTTAATAACTTGATTTTTACGAGAAATGACTGAAACATTCTACTAGATCTTTTATTTGTCAGTCAGACACAGTTTAAAATGGGCATAGAAAACGTTTCTCTCCGTGACCAAATTCATCCCCTAGGTTCTCACCCGACAGCGCGCTTCCTCTCGATTGAAAATGAGTAACCATGGATTATTATTATTAACGTCAAATTGCAGTCAGAAGAATTTTACGTCGAATGAACATCTTACTTTGACATCACAAAATATAGGCAGTACACTCACACGGATGGCGATCTACATTGGACGTGATATCACTTCGGAACCCTATTCAATAACTTTTTACAACATTATATGGCACTCGCAAGACTTCAAAAATTTATCCAAGTGGAAAATAAAACAAATGACTCTTTTAGTCGTACTCTCACATTTACAAAACTTAGTAGGGGTGACCACTGCGTCGTATATCCCCATTCAAATACACTTTAAGAAATCACGAGACGAGATATAAGAGGCAGTAAGATGGGAAGTCACCTACCTCATGTCTTCATGCCAGTATTCGTCTTAGGGCTCACCTGCGACCCTGGCATTTTATTTAGCCATTTTTACATTCATGACTTCACAATTTATAATTATTTCTTCAGGTTTCCTGGAATAAAGCATAAAAAAAGAGAAAATACCCTTCACTTGTTTGCTTGAACGCACACGATGGACTATAATTATTCCCGCACACGAATTACTTAATCACATTAGAATATTTCAGTACTTTGACCGTCCTATCTGATACACTTATTTCTCTCAAGAAAACTATCTCCCCATGGAGTCAAGACTTAGCCGCAATGGCTAAAATCTGCAGTCGAACTCAGTCTACTTTCGTTGGTTTGATTTCGCAGAGCAGCTCAACAATTTTTCGTCCGCTTTGTATCACAAATGCCGGAGAAGGAAACTTCGTCATGGCGTCCCTTCATATTTATAGCAGTTACCCCCTCTCTTCGGATCTCTCCCTTTGCCGCCAAGAAAATTCCTATAAATTTTCTGACTTACCTAAACTGTAATTTCAAGAGTTTTGAAAGTGACTACATGCTTGCTACATTTCTGATGGTAGTGTTCATGGACATTTAAAAATTTTACGGGTTCGATTTGTGAGATGATTGACCTCCTTTGATAGGCACTATATTTTTTTGACTTGGCGTGGTCACGCCGTGTACACGCGCTTTGAAATAGTTCATAAAAATGACTCGAGATTCTTCCGCCATCGACACGTGTGGTTGACGTCACGTACCCCAGAGCGTGGGACCGAAGGTAATCACCCCCTCGTCACGTGTCAAATCCATGCTATCAAGAATCCAACTTTTAATTATTTTGTTACATTATGCATAATGTTCTTAGGGCACAAAGGTCATGGGTTCAATAATAATAATAATAATAATAATAATAATAATAATAATGATAATAACAATAATAGTAATAATAAATTTATTTACTTTTCGTTTGTTTCTTGATAACCTGGTGTAGCCCTCGTAATGCAGATCCACGGATGATTAAGGGCGGAATTTGCCGTACTTGGGAAACTGTGTGTTAATCTGTTGGAGGACAGTGTTGTGTATGGCCTATGAGTTGCAGGGATGTTGCAGATAGCACATATACCCAGCCCAAAATCCGTGAAAATTAATCATTTCAGATTAAAGTAAACAATCCGGCCGAGAATCGAACCCGGAGCCCTACGAACCGAAGGTCACTACGCTGACCATTTCTCCGAGGAGCCGAATTTGATGGTTCAGTAATAATGACATTGTGCTGTTACCGAGTGGAACTACACCGTCGGCTGTCCTGAGAATGGTTTTCTGTTAATTCACATTTTCACATCCAGACAAATTCCGGGACAATTGCTTGCCAAAGGTCACAGCCGATTCCTTCCACTTCCTTATCCAATTTCATTCGCCATCATTCATTTCATCTTTTGTCCGGCTCTATGGCTAAATGGTTAGCGTTCTGGCCTTTGGTCACAGGCGTCTCGGCTTCGATTTCCGACAGGGTCGGAAACTTTAACCATAATTGGTTAATTCCGCCGGCATGGAGGTTGAGTGTTTATCACCATTTCATTCTCATCACGACGCGCACGTCGCCTACGCGTGTCAAATTAAAAGACCTGTACCTGGCCAGCCGAATATGTCCTAGGGCACTCCCGACACAGAAATCCATTCGCCATTTCATTTCATCTTCATAAGCTCCTGAAATGAGGCTGGAATCAGGAAGGGCATCCGAACATATAAACATACCATATGAATTCATTTCATCTCATTTCAGAACCCTATGAAGAAACGGGACTAGGGGGAAGACATACAATGCCACTGTGCTATTCCCATACCTACGATTACTCGGTACAATGATCATTAAATTCTCAGTAATATCAGAATGGAATTCTTTCTTCATCTGTGTTGAAAAGCTACAACCTGTTTTCCAGTGAAATTAAATGGCGTATGCCTTCTAGTGCCGGGATGTGTCCGAGGACTTCGGCTCGCCAGGTGCAGATCTTTTGATTTGATGCCCGTAGGTGACCTGCGCATCATGATGAGGATGAAATGATGATGAAGACGACACATACACCCAGTCCCCATGCCAGGGGAATTAATCATGGTTAAAAATCCAGATCCTGCCGGTAATCGATCACGGGATATCTGAGACTAAAGGCCAGAACACTAACAATTTAGCCATAGGTCCGGACTGTTTTCCAGTCTTTGACCAGGTAAGGGATGTAATGAATGAACCATAGGCTTATATATAGGCTATTATTACAATGGGATCGCCACTCCCAATGTGATTTTTTAATGACTGATAAATGCTGTGAAATGATAATGGAGAGTGTTGCTGGAATGAAAGATGAAAAGGAAAACCGGAGTACCCGGAGAAAAACCTGTCCCACCTCCACTTTATCCAACGCAAATCTCACATGGAATGACCGAGATTTGAACCACGGTATCCAGCGGTGAGTGCCCGACGCTCTGCCTTCTGAGCCACAGAGGCTCACTACTTCATCTGTGTTACAAGATCAAATTACTTCTTCGATATTCTGGTTAGGTATTACAGGTAAGGTCCGCCTCTGTGGTGTAGTGGTTAGCATGATTAGCTGCCACCCCCGGGTTCGATTCCCGGCTCTGCCACAAAATTTGAAAAGTGGTACAAGGGCTGGAAGGTGGTCCACTCAGCCTCGGGAGGTCAACTGAGTAGAGGTGGGTTCGATTCCTACCTCAGCCATCCTCGAAGTGGTTTTCCGTGGTTTTCCACTTCTCCTCCAGGCGAATGCCGGGATGGTACCTAACATTAGGCCACGGCCGCTTCCTTCCCTCTTCCTTGCCTGTCCCATCCAATCTTCCCATCCCTCCACGAGGCCCCTGTTCAGCATATCAGGTGAGGCTGCCTGGGCGTGGTACTGGTCATCCTCCCCAGTTGTATCCCTCGACCCAAAGTCTGAAGTTCCAGGACACTGCCCTTGAGGAGGTAGAGGTGGGATCCCTCGCTGAGTCCGAGGTAAAAACCGACCCTGGAGGGTAAACAGATTAAGAAAATTACAGGTAAGGTATTCAATGGTCTGAAATTTCGGCGACTAATATGATTTGGACATGTGGCGCGTATGGAACAAAAGGAACATTTCAAAACAGGTATTGCATGGAAATAATATCGCATTAAGAAAGAGAAGAAGAGCAAGGCGAAATTTTAGTAGTAATTGTGTGTGGCCTCCGTGTAGTCCTGGTGTAGGTATTTCGTGGTAATGCCGTATGGGGGTGTCTATAAGGACATGATGAACTCTAATGACGAAGACGGCACACACACCCAGCCCACGAGTCACTGGAATTAACTAATTAAGTTCAAAATCCCCGACACGGCTGAGAATTGAACCCGTGACCCCAGCACATTTAGCATGGAGCCCGACAGGAGAATAATGAAGAAGACTTTAAACGGAGGAAGCTTCAGAGGTGTTGCAAGAAAGTAAAGCAGAGATAAGTAATAACAATGACAATGTTATTTGCTTTACGTTCCTCTAGCTATGTTTATTTAAAAATTAAACGTCCAACAAGTGGTGACCCCGACATGATTCTCCAGTCGTAATTCTGCAATCTCTCAGTTTAGAGCATTGTTACCGTAAGTGAGTAATTATACAATGGTGGAGCATAACCGCAACGTGGGAAGGAACAATGAAAGTGAACTCAAAGGCAAAACGTGTGATATTAATAGAGTTAGTATTAAGATTCCCCCACTCTGATCGGAGTCACCAGATATAGGGTTCTACATGGTGGAGGCGCAGTTTGCCATAAATAACGAAGGAAGAAACTAAATTCAATTATCTAATAGCCCAACCAGAAACGAAGTATGTGGAGGATACCTGGAATATAATAACCGGAAATGTCCGACTCGTTGGCTGAACGGTCAGAGTACTAGACTTCGGTTCAGAGAGTCCCGGGTTCGGAAATTTTAACCTTAATTGGTTAATTCCAATGGCCCGGGGGCTGGGTGTATGTGTTGTCTTCATCATCATTTCATTCTCATCGCGACGCGCAGGTCGCCTACAGGAGTCAAATAGCAAGACCTGCAACTGTCGAGCCGAACCCGTCCTGGGATATCCTGGCACTAAAAGCCATACGCCATTTAATACCGGAAATGAGGTAAATGAGTATTCTGCTGCAAAATCAAGACTTCATGATATTTTAAAATAAAGTGAACATAAAAGAATTAAGAGGTGAGTTACTGGCATCGAGCTAGGAGAATATAAACCGAGCCAGTTACTAGGGAAAATGAAGTCTTTGGCAGGAAGAGATGTCTGTGATAAAGTTCTTCGCAACCTTTTGCTAGAGAAACTTCTCGACTGTATAAAAAGCATTCTCGTTTTAAGTGAGGAATACCTTGTCAGAGTTGCCGTTATGACAGACAAAATGCTAGAAACGAATCCTCGCAGCGTAGCGTTTAGTGTCAGCGGAGAATCTACGGAAGGTGAAACAGTTAAAGTGTTAGTCGAAAAAATATCACAGCTAGAGCAACAAGTAGCAGTATTTCCAACAGGAAGACTCTGCAGCCGAAGCAGAAGCTCATACCGCAGATCTCAAATCAGAGGCCGCAGTTCGAGTCACAGTAGGAGGGAATTCGACCCTAACGTACTTGTAAATTCTGCTATTACCATTTTAAATGTGGTAGGAAATGCATGCCTGAAGAATGCAAGCAGCCTTGCCAGTGGGTTGCACAGGAAATCTCCAGCCGGCAGTAAACATAGCGGCCAGTTCTGCTGCTGAAAATCAGGACAGGAGCCGCAAACACCGCCTATTTTTGTAAGATAAGAAGTCTACCTTGTGGTTTCTTGTCGATAGTGGAGCAGATGTTTCCTTTATTCCAGCATCCAATGATGATAAATTAGACAAGAGTTTTAAATTATATGCTGCGAATAAAACTTCAATTTCAACTGGAGTTGTGAAAATCTTGAAACTTGATCTTGGCTTACGCCGACAGTTTCAATTGCCATTCATTTTTGCTAATGTGAAGAAATGAATACTAGGAGCAGGTTTTTAATCAATTAAAATTTTTGGTTGACATCAAGAATAGAAGGTTGGTTGATAGAATAACCAAAATTGGTACCTCAGTTGAAGAGATGACTGTATCAAACAAAGATTCCTTGAGTACTGTCTGTGGAAGCATTAAATTTTCAGAGTTGTTTCAGCTGTATCCTGGCATTACGAAACCACCCTTAGTGCCCAGCGAAGTGATCCATAATATTAAGCACTGCAATATAACGAAAGGATCGCCAGTTATCGAAAGACCGGGGCAGTGCAAACCAAAACGTCCGTCTCAGTCCAAACAGGAATTCCAGTTCATGTTAGACAACGTAATTCGACCATCAAAATCAGAATGGGCAAGCCCACTCAATATGGTCAGAAAAAGTATGGTTACTTAAGACGATGTGTGGATTACAGACGTTTGAATGACAGAACCGTTCCAGACAGTTGCCCTATTTCTAGGATAGATGACTTTCAACAGATTCTGAGAGGTGAAAAGTTATTTTCAAAAATTGATTTATTCAAGGCATTCTTCCAAATCCTAGTGGTTGAAGAAGGTAAACAAAGAACTGTCATAATTACCCCATTCGGACTATTCGAATTCAAAGTGATGAGCTTCGGATTGCGCAATGCCCCATCAACTTTTCAACGCTTCTATTAATGAAGTGCTGCAAGGTCTAGAATTCGTGTTCGCGTATATTGACGATATTTTCGTTGCATCAAAGACAGAGAAAGAACATTATGAACTCCTGAAACTTGTGTTGGACAGACTAGCTAAACTGGTTTGAGAATAAATGTTGCAAAGTCTATAATTTGTGCTCAGGAACTTGAATTTTTGAGTTACCTCATAACACCTGAAGGCTCTATGGTAACTTCGGAGAAAGTTAAGGCTATAAGGGATTTTAAGCTACCAAAAACAGTTCATGAACTTCGCACTTTTCTAGGTGTTAGCAATTTCTACCACCGGTAAATAAAAAATGCAGCACAGACGCAAGCAATCCTCTATGATTACCTGAGAGGAACAAAGAGAAATGATGGAACGAAGTTCAACTGGACAGAAGAGGCTAAAATCCAGTTTGAAGAATGCAGGATAAGGCTAGCTGACGCATCCTTGCTTACCTTTCCTAGTGCCAATTCTCATCTTGGACTGTTCACAGATCCATCCGATAAAGCAGTACTCCAACATAAGGCAGGCTTGTGATGGGAACCCATCGCCTTTTATTCTAAGAAACTGGGTCCAGCAGAGAGATCCTTCAGCACGCATGACAAAGAGCTACTATCGATATACTTGGCTGTGAAGAAGTTCAGACATCTATTGGAGACAACACCTTTCTCCATCTTCACGGATCATAAGCCATTGATCTATGCATTTAAACACAAAAATGAAAATGCTTCTCCTCGACAGTTTCGCCATCTGCAGTACATATCATGGTACAGTACAGACATTCGACATGTTAGTGGAAATGATGATGATGATGATGATGATGATGATGATATCATCCGTTCAGTCGAATCCGACCATCGGCGATACTATGAATTAGCGCTCTCCAAGTTGTCCTGTTCACACTGCCTCCTTTAGTTGTTCCATGGTGAGGGGTTGTGTCTGTTCTTAATGGTGTCTAACCAACGAGCCTCTGGCGACCTGGTTTTCTTGTACCGCTGATCATTCCTAGCATGATTGCTTTTTACAGTGCATCTGATCGCATAGTGTGGAAAAAGTAGGCTAGCCTCAGCTTCATAATCTTACCAATATACTTGCTGATAGGCTGTCACGACCGAGTGAAATTACAGCAATTGATTATGAAGAAATAACAAGAGCTCAACAGAATGGTAACCGGGCGAGTTGGCCGTGCCGTTAGGGGCGCGCAGCTGTGAGCTCGCATCCGGAAGATAGTGGGTTCGAACCCCACTGTCGTCAGCTCTGAAGATGGTTTTCCGTGCTTTCCCATTTTCACACCAGGCCACTTCCTTCCCATTCCTAGGCCTTTCCTATCCTATTGTCGCCGTAAGACCTATCTCTATCGGTGCGACATAAAGCAAATAGCAAAAAAGAAACAGAATGATAAAGAACTAAAAACCATGAATCACTAAAATCTTTCATTGGATTTCAAGCAATGCCAACTGTCGTCAGGAAATACCCTTCTTTGTGACACTTCAACATGAACAATCCGACCCTATATCCCTAAACCATTCGACTTGTCTGGAGAATTCTTCGAGAAGAAGGCTTCAGATGTCAGTCCAGTAACCTTTGTTGCGAATCTGTGGCGACATATGGATCAACTGAGGCCAAACACACCCCGCAGCAACACTAACAAAGAAGATTTCATACATGAAGAAGAACAAGAAGAGGTCGAGTGGTGCATTTTCCTGCACGATATCTGGACTACATAAGATAGTGTGTTAAGTGTACATAGTGTATTCAATATATTGTTAGAATTGTGATAATTAGGCCTAGGTTTCTTTTCTTTGTTATGGTTCATTTTAATGGAATTTATTTGGAATAACAGAATTAATATCGTACCCTCGTTACTGGCAGGAGAGAAAACTGTAGCGTCTTGACTCTATGAAAGAAAATGTAGAAACTCATAGAACTGATCATTTCGCAAGATAGAGGTGACAGCGAGTAAAAAGGAAGAATGGTAGAATAAACGTAAGATAACGCATTTATATTCTTTAATAAATGGAAAGTTTGTGTATTTAACATTGGTTGTATTTAGTTATCAATTCATTTATAAATCAAATATGCATCAGATGTGAACAAAGAAATCACGTTTTGGATATTAACTGCTTCTGAGAAGAAACTAAAAGGGTGCGTGACAAATACTTCTAAAGTGTAAGCAGTGCGTTTAATGTAAATATTCAACTACGTATGCAATTAAAATATTAGACTATAGGCTTCGCAGATAATCTCATCGCAATGACTTGATCAGGCCACTGGAAGAGCTGCGCGGCAAAATCCTACTTTCAAATTGTTCAGTGCGTTTCAAACGGCTCATAAGATCACAGCAATTCTGGTGTCAATTTATGCCAAAATAAACTGACTAAATAATAAAATAGCCTAACCAATGAAATACCAAAACCACATAGCGACTTGATAACAAAAAAGAACATTTTATTTTCAAGCTACGAGCGAAATCGGCGTTTTGACCGTCCACATATCAAATCCAAGTTCCTATTTGGGGTTTCGTTAGAAAGCTGTCTCTATGTTCCACAAGATAACATAACAACGGTTGTCTTATGACCCTCAGGTACAACGCTATATGGGGTAGAATTTGTGATAATTTCTTAATTTTCTTCATATCGACAACAGAATGTAAACTCCGATCGATGACACAGAACAGCGATTCATTTTCCAGATATAACTGTACCCGTGTGGTAGACTTAGAACATTTAAGGCAGAAGGTACATGGCTTTAGACTTACATAAGCACACGTGTCGACTGGTACAGAGTGATACGCAGTGCACGCTTCGGCTATATAATTAACTACGTAACTTGCAAGATAACAAGGCATGTAATTTAATTAACAGTGGATAATTAACTCCTCATTTGATTGGAGGAAGTCAGCGCGCACTCCGTCAACCACTTGTACATTGCAAGAACTTCAACGTCTGTTTCATCACCAAAACTGAATTCATGTACTTCGTCAAAGACACTTTCTACCAATATCGCGTCTACAAACTATAACGCTGACGACTTTGAGAGGCACTTGTCTGCATCTCACATTCCAAGGCATATTACCCCCCGAGACTCTGCGCTTCAAATCCCGCCTTTAGTACCATTACCAGTACCACTGCACTCCTGTTCCATTCTACTGTAATACGTCCACGGAGTCTGCGAAGTGCCAGTGTGAAAATAATTAATCCACGCATAGGAGGGTGTTGGATGCTGAGCTGAGCTAAACTTTTCTTTCCGCTCCCTGGGGCCGAGGGGAAGGGTGTGGGTGGACTACCTAGAATGTTACGCCTCCTCTATGGCCAGGAGATTCGGTGGGTTTTGGTAATTTGATGGGTAGAGTGATTTGAAATTATGAAGGAGGTGGTGTGTCGGATGCCTGGTCCAATTAGGCACGAGACTTTGAAAGGAGTGGCGCAGGAGGGAGGCGCGACCTTGGCTTGGATTACCTTCCCACATTCGATGTGTAGTTGGTCAAAAGCTTTGCTCCACACATTGCGTTCGTTCTCTCACATCCTCCGTGTGATTGACACGCGCAGACCTACTTCGCAGACTCCGTGGTCGGAGTATAACAAATAAATTGATTCTGCAAAACCCACACATTCATTTCCCTCACCATCCGTATACATTGGTATGCAAAGACACCAACGACTGTGTAGACAACACAGCATGCCCCGTGTTTTTAATCCACATTAGTGAAATATTAATGGATAGCGGAGAACGAAACAAATTTAGGCAAACATATTCTGTGTTTGCTATATAAAGCTTTAATAATCTAATGAGTACAACCCTCATATGTGTTTCCGCCTGTAAATTCTTATCAAGTGTGCTCTTTTGTATAATTCTCGCGATCTCTTCGTTAACGACCGGTCACTAAAAACATAAACAACAGCAACAACCAGATGCTCAGCTGCATGGGTTCCACTCGACTGTTTACCCATAGCAGATGACTCTTAACCAATAACATATTTTCTGTGCAAATAACAAGACTCGACATAGACGCAAGTGATTTCCCTAGCATGCCGATCATAAACAAGGAACGTGAGAACTAAACTTCCATTTAAAACTAAATGAAAAATAATTACTCCACATAAGAGGTGTGCTACTAGTTCAAACTAAAACAACGAGCAAGAGGCTGCGTGCTTTGGGCCAAGTAGCTATCAGCTTGAATTCGGGAGATAGTGAGTTCGAACCAAAATGTCCGCAGCCCTGAAGATGGTTTTCCATGTTTTCCCATTTCACACCAGCTGTACCTTCATCAAAGCTACGGACACTTCCTTCCCACTCCTAGCCTTTTCCTATCATCATTGCCATAAGACTTATCTATATCAGTGCGACGTAAAGCAAATTGTAAAAACATGTCCACCTATATCCAAGAGATGGAAACGGTTGCTGTTCTACATTACCGAAGTCAATGTATCCACATAAAGTAAAAGTAATCAGTGAATAAAGGTTTCGTCTGACCATTTTCGTAATGCATAAAATATGTAAGCATACATTTTCGAAAGATGTAGAGCCCTCAAAAAATAGATCTGCATATGTTTTTAGAAAATATGATAGTATACTGTAAGCTTAGAAAATTGAGGGATACATATTTATTGCTTAGATATGAAAATAGGTGCATGAGAAGATTAAGTCCAAAAATAATAATTTCTGTGCCCTATAATTTATTGTTTCAGTAGGTTATTTACTCTAACTGTAAAGAGGAGCAAACTCCATATGATCAGTAAAGCAAGATGTATTTGGTTGTAAAGGACAAGTTGGCAAGGTGTGCAATTGATTGATTGGTGACACCCCGTCAACAGGAAATTTTTAAATATCTGGTAATATCGTCTGAGGCAGTAGGCCGAAGGCGGCGGATGCATTGTGTTCGCGTACTGCATCCCTTGTGTGTGTGTGAGTGTGTGTGTGTGTTTGATGGCTTATTGGTCTAGCTCAGCAGTAGACTCCGCTGCTATATATTGAACCGTATCATACCATGGTCCAAGTTTAACACTGTGGAACATTCTGAATTTAACGCTAAGGAACAAGCTTAGGAACGCTGAGTGATCGTGAGTATAAACGTGTCGAACCCGTAGCGCTTTCTTCTCAGACGAACAAAGGCGGGATGCCGTAACTTCAATGGCTTAAACCCCGTCGATGGTTTGGGTACGCGAGGAGAAGAGAGAACCTGCAAATAGCATGCAAGAGGCAGAGCGAGAGATTCGAAAGCGGGGAACTACCGAACAACGCCAGGGTGTCCCCTAACATAAGGTATCCAGGTCTGGAATAATTTGAATTCGATGCTGCATGTAAATCACAGAGCCATATCCCATAGGTCCATGATGAGGAAAACTCCCTTTAATATTTTCGAAGTAGAATGAGCTATTAAAGCAATGTAACTGTGCCTGTTTTTTATTTCCAGCTCATTCGAAATGTCCGTTGCGAGGTAGCTAGCCGAGCACAAAGGGTGCTTTTTGTATCTCGGGTATGTAGTATTGGCCGCGTCACTCTACTCAGACTACAAAAGACGAAAGTGTCAGTATTACAGCCCTCAATAGCTAAGTCACATTCGAGGAGTGCGTTCTTTCCGCGAGGACGTGATCAACAAAGCTTATTGAATCTGTGGTAACTGTTTGTTCAAGCTCACCAGAGCAAGACTTGCTCATTGGTGCTTTCACGGCCCGTATATATAGACATGCTATAGGCTTTTGGGCTTATACCGTGTCAAGAAAATAAGGTGAAATTCATTATATTTCACATGGAAATTTGCTCTGCATCTTCAGAAGATAATCTCGACTGTTCACGAGAAAGGCTTCTGAAAACAATGAGGTTTGAATTTTGAGGTCATAATAGAAGTGGAAGTGGTACGTTCATTCGTCACAAGATGATTCACCGGTACAGCGCTAGCGTTCGAAGCGGAAGCTGACGGAACCATCAGAATCAGTCTTAGAGTGGTGGTGGTGATTATTGTTTTAAGAGGAAGTACAACTAGGCAACCATCCTCTATATAACACTAATCAGAGGAATAAAAGGGAAGGGATCCGACACTTCGAAAAATGAAGATATCGGTCAAAGAATGACAAGGGCCACGAAGGGCGTGAAAATGAAAGACTCCCTAGCCCTCGCAAACCTAATAGCGTCGGGGTCGGAAAAGAACAAGAGTTGACCAAGCGAGGTCGGATAGGATAGATGAAAGTGAGGAGCCTGGCACAAGTAAGTGGAAGCAATGCCAGGACTCAGCCCCATGGTTGCCAACCCACGCTCCAAAGTTCAGAGCCCCTGGGGCCCCTTTTAGTCGCCTCTTACGACAGGCAGGGGATACCGTGGGTTTTATTCTACCGCCCCCACCCACAGGGGGAAATCAGTCTTAGAGGGAGTCATCTATACTAATATTATAAAGAGGAAAAATTTGTTTGTTTGTAACGAATAGACTCAAAAACTACTGCACCGATTTTAAAAAGGTCTTCACCTATAGCTACCTAAGCTACATTGCTAGGGAGTAACATGGGCTGTATTTTATTTTCAAAACAATTAGAGGTGGGGGGGTGAGATATAAAAATAATAGGCAAAATATCGAATTTGTCGTATAAAGACGAGGCGAAGCTCAATTTAATCCTCTTTACGCAAAGAATAAAACTCGGCTAGCCCTACGGGCTCGAAAACCATGTTTTAAGGCCATAAAACCAACCTTTACGGAGATATTGGCACCACACTGCCAATCGGATAAAAGAAATGAACTGCCGTAACCATGGTAACGTCAATTCCAGTATTCTAGAGCAGCGAGATTAAGCAGGTACGTTTGGGCATAGCTGCCAACCAAAATTGGGACACATAAGACTTACTATCTGGAAAAAGTATACTGTTGTGTAAGGCACTCATAGGACTCCTTTGGGCGGGGATGGAAAAGGGGCGCAGTATAAAAATCTTATCTTACTACATATAAAAATGGATGTATATGTGTGTGTGTGTAAATAACACATCTCCTCCTAAACCACTGGAGCATTTTCAACCAAACTACGTACACGTATTACTTACTATCGGGAGACGAGCACTGTGGGGGTAAGCCATCCCTAGCGCCCTTAAGGGAGGGGGTCAGGGGGGTCAGTTATAAAATAATCGAGAATAGTGTCGAATTCATAGTTTTCGGGGTCGCTGAGTTGAAAAGTAATACTCCAGAAGTTTTTAAATTCTAAGTTCAGTCCCCTTTTAGGTGGGGAGCGAATGGGAGGTGAGATATAGAAATAATTAAAACAGTTTCGAATCCGTAGATTTCAAGGTCTCTGAGATGAATAGTAATACTTCAAAGTTTTTACAGGTCCAAGTGGGGGCGAAGGGGGGGAGATATAAAAATAATCGAAAAACTATATATAAAATATTTTTTTCTTCTTCTTCTTCTTCTGCGTCTTACTATATATAAATTGATGTAGGTTTTTGTGTGGGTGTGTAAATGACACATCTCCTCCTAAACCTCTGGAGCAATTTCACCAAACTTGGTACACTTATCAATTAGTATCAGGAGACAAACCGCGTGGGGGTAAGACACCCCTAGCACCCTTTTGGAAGGGGTCGAGGGGGGTATAAAAATAATCTAGAAGATTATCGATTCCATAGTTTTCGTGGTCGCTGTAATGAATAGTGACACTCCGAATTTTTTAAAGTTCATGTTCCGCCTCCTTTGGGGTGAAGGTGAGGGGGGAGTGAGATATAAAAATAATCGTAAACAGTGTCGAATCTACAGTTTTCGGGGTCACTGAGATGAATGGTGATAATCCAGATTTTTTATCTCTTAGGGGAGGGGGACAGTCTCATTGACAGTTGAAATCCTGTACATCGTATCTATAGTGCGACGGCTAAATACATATAGTTATCACTTATTAATTTTTAACAGAATCAAATACTTCCCAGTCGATTCGATCTTCCATAAGGACGAAGATTTACTCGAAAATTAAATAATCTAAAACTTGAAATTAAACACATCTAAGTAATTCTTAAACTACATTATAGATCGTAACATATCAATCTGCAAGTCCAAAAGTAATTCTATAAAAATTCACTTCACACATAACTAACTGGTAATGCAAATCTTAAAGAGAAATATTCAGAAACTATCCGGGCAACGCCGGGTGCTACAGCTAGTATAACATAACAAGTTTACACACATACGAAGGTATGACATTGAGACAAGCCTGGAATGAAACATCCGGCGATGAGGAACGTACGAATTTGGATAACACCGAAACGAAGTAACAATAGTGAAGGAACATGGAAGGGAACTACCTGTGTAAATCACTAATGGCTGGCAACCAGGTATTAGTTAATTGATAGCCAGTTTCCCTACTGAAATTGTTAGGATTTTGACGTATTACCACAGCATCCAGTGTAATCCTGGACTTGTAGTGTCTAGTATGGGTAAGAACTCGAGCATCTTGGAACATGACATCATGACCTGACGATAGATCGTGCTCAACTATTGCTGATTTGTCTGGCTGGTTGAGACGAATAATTCGTTCATGTTCCTTGATACCAGTACCAATAGGTCGTCATGTTTAGCCTATGTACAACTTGACGTAAGTACAGGGAATTTCGTATACCCCAGGATGTAAAAGTGGGCACAATTTGTCCTTGATTTTACCCAGACTGTAAGCAATTTTAGTGGCGGTGCTAAACGCGGTTTTTATATTGTGTTTGCGGAGGACCTTGACAATTCGATCTGTGGTGTTGTGAATGTAAGGCAGGTAGGCAGTTCTCTTCACTTCTTCCTTCTGTGACATTTGCTTGGTCGTTTCTCTGGAATGCAGGGCTCTATGAATCTGCAAATCGCTGTAAATATTACCCTTGTACGTGACTTTGATATAGTCCATCTCCACCTGTTTATTTGATGGCTCACAAATTCGTCTCGCACTCTTGGTGAGCGTCGCGAAAATGCCTTGCTTTTGTGCAGCATGGTGGTGAGAATATGCATGTAGATAGCGATTTGTGTGGGTAGGCTTACGATAGACGGTATGTGTTAAGGAGCGGTCCGGTTTCTTTCTTACTAGAACATTCAAGAAAATAAATCTTCCATCCGACTCCACCTCCAGAGGGATTTTAATAAAATAGAAGGATGTTGCTGATTTAGGTGGTCCTCAGGAAACAAATGTTCAATGAGAGACATGACCGAGTCAGTCGGCACTTTAGTGAACAATGACTCCACATCGAAACTCACCAAAATTGCTTTAGATTGAAGGTTTATTACTTGTTGACGAAATAGCGAGAGTCCCTAACAGTAAAAAGGCATAGTACTCTGTTTTAAAACAATGGGTGCTGAGTCAGCATTTTCCCACTAGATCATTGACCCCCTACTAGTGTATAAATAGGGTACTTGACCCCTAGTAGTGTACCTATGTAGGTTCTTACCAGGGTTCAATGAGCTCTTCGTGATGTTAAGACGCGGAATAATGGCATAACCCTGCGTACTAGAGCAAGTCCAACCTCACAGACTCCACTGGAGGGGCCTAATTGGTCAGTAAATGATCTGGCGTGCTTTTGGCAACTATGTGAGGTTATAACGTCATACACATACGTTCAAGGGCATGCTAACCTCAGTGATCAACGTGAAGTGTTCTTGAGAGTAGAAGGACAAAGTATGTTCGAGAACAATGGGTGTTGAGTCAACATTTTCTCACGAGGTAATTGATCCCTATTAGGGTGTACCTATTGGGTTCTTGACCCCTAGTAATGTACCTATGTAGATTCTTACCCGGGTTCGATGACCGCTCAGTGAGGATAAGACGCGGAATAACGTCATAACCTTCCGTACGAGAGTAAGCCTAACATCACAGATTCCATTGGAGGCGCCTAATTGGTCACAGAATGATCTGGGGTGCTTATGACCCCCAGGATGAAGTTATGACGTCATACCAACATATACGAGGGTAATGCTAACCTCACTGGCCAACCTGGAGTGTTTTTGACCTTAGGTGAAATTATGACTCTAAATACATATGGAAGAGCCGAATCGATCGGGTGCCCTTGGAGGAGTCGCAAATCGGTTAGGTGACATGCAGATGAGGTTAAAACGGCATTGTGACGTCTTAAAACACCCTTGTGCGCGAACGCTAACCTAACCTCAAACAGGCTCCTCTTGGAGGATTCCAATTGGTTAGGTGACGGGTAGTTGAGTTGGCGCCCTGATGACGTGTTAACCTAATCTCGCTAAGAGGAACGCTGAGCTAATCTCAGACAGGCTATTTACAGGTTCCCTTGGAGAGCCGAACTACTGAGGTGACCTGTAGGTGTAGTTAACACGTGTGTTAACCCATCCTTAGCCACGAACGGTAACCTAAACTCACACAACTCTTTGCCGTCTTCACTTGGAGAAGTGACGGAGCTGTGGCGTAATATGCGCGGGCGATTTCGAAGTGCATGCATATCTTTACTTAACCGAGCGCGTTGACCTTTTCCTGAAAGTGTCGTGACTTTACAGCATGGGTGATTTGAAATGCGGACTCCTGGCTAAGGGTGCATGATGTTATAACATGACGTGTGTCCATTCCTTGTCCCGTTTCTCTACGGTGACGGATTTGTTGTGAGATGAATCTGCCAAGATGGATTTTTATAACCGGATGCACTTCCTGACGACAACCTCACCAGGGAAGATAAATAGATGAAATGAATGACGTGATATATGCTAGTAGGAAGGGACAGAGTAAAACTCGGTAGTGCGACATAGACTTCTCCTATCGAATAGCATTCGACAGACAAATCAACATCAACAACGTTATGTGCGTTACATGGAATTTAATCGAGGCCGTTTTGGCACACAACCTAGTAATTAGTTATATACAACCACCTCCCTTACCCTGCCAGGCTGAGTGGCTCAGATGTTTGACACGCAGGCATTTCGTCGCAAACTGTGCAGGTTCGATCCTGGCTCAGCTGTGTGAGGGGGAGCGGAGACAATCAGCCCATGGTCGCGGGGTCTTCGTGAGTTACCGTAAACAAATATCCCGCTAGAGACATAAAAGTGCGCTCTTACGACGACTTTCTTGAGTTACTGCAACCTATGGAAATAGTAGGGCAATGTATGTTCTGAAACAATGGGTGTGGAGTCAGCATTTTCCCACGAAGTCATTGGCCCCTAGTAGTGAACCTAGATGGTTTTGACACGAGATCATTGACCCCTAGTTGAGTAGTAGGGCTATGGGGTTTCACGGATTTTGCGTACGAGAGCAAGCCTAACCTCACAGACAATATGTTGAAGAGTACTAACCTCACAGACGCCATCTTGGAGGGGCCTAACTTCACAGGCGCCAATTTGGAGGAGCCTGACCTCACATACGCCATTTGGGACTGGGGCCCAGTTTTACGGCTGGACGCCCTTCCTGACCTAGCTTAACAGCTTAATACCCTTCCCTCCGTGGACAAATTTCTACGGCCAAGTGCCCTTCCTTCTTTTGCGTACGTGGAGGGGCCTAACCTCACAGGCGACATTTTGGAGGGTGGGTCAAAATTTACGGCCCGACATATTTCCCCCTCATCTGACTCAGTCGCCAACTTTGAGGGGCCTAACCTCACAGACGCCATTTTGTAAGTTTTGCCCGGTTTATTGCCAGATGCTCTTCCCTCCTCATCTGACACCGTCGCCATCTTGAGGGGGCCTAACCTCACAGAAGCAATTTTGGAGGGTTGGGCCCAGTTTTCGGCCAGATACCCTTCCCTCCTTATCTGAAACAATCGCCACCTTGGAGGAACCTGGCAGAGGGTGATGATGAAGATGCTTGTTGTTTTAAGGGGCCTAACATCGAAGGCCATCGGCCCCTATTTTGCTAGAGGCACATTGAATCATTTCTACTAAGTCTTTTTGCCAGAGATCACATTTTCCACGTGTAATAACGCGTCTGCAATGTTAGGTGCAACGAGCTGGTTTATGTAACTCGTGTGCGATGCTTATCATTACGGGTGAGGTCTTATCTTGACGAGCCATTGCTGAATAACACCCGCATGACGTAATTCTCTCTCTATTTCTACAATTTATTTCTGATTCGTGACCTGTGTGGCCAGCATCTTGCGAAGCTCTTAGAAGTTGTGATCGCTCTACGTGTAAGTTAATGTCATTCCAGTATCTTAAGTCCACAAACGGCAACAAAGGCTTGTAGATACACTAGGACCACGTGCATTCAGTTGATGTGCAGGAAACAGCTTAGAAATAAACCCTCGATATTTGCGACTCTTATTTGCATTTACAGCTACTATGCTTATATTTTTTTAAGATAATCTTGTGAAATGATATCCTTGTCAGGTATTCGTGAGAAAAAATGTTCAAAGGGAACTTTAGAAGGTTTATAGGAAACACCTTTGATGAGTGTTGCCATTAATATTAACATTTGCATTACCTACCCAGAAACAGTCGTTTTCATAGCGTTAACGTCATGTTTCAACAGTTTTGTTCTGTAAACGGTTTTTCCATATAAGGAGCAAAGTATGATCCATAAGTAGTGGGGCAATGTATGTTCTAAAACAATTGATGTTGAGTCAGCATTTTCCCACGAGGTAATTGGCCCCTAGTAGTTTACCTAGGGCGATTCTTACCCGAGGTCATCGACCCCTAGTTGAGAGTAACCGTTTGGGGATTCGTGGATTTTGCATACGAGAGCAAGCCTATCCTCACAGATGCCATTTTGAAGGGTCATAACCTCACAGACGCCATCTTGGAGTGGCCTGACCTCACAGACGCCATCCTGGAGCGGCCTAACCTCACAGACGCAATTTTGGAGTGCGCCCGGGTTTAAGGCCAGATGCCCTTCCCTCCTCATCTGACACAGTCGCCCTCTTGGAAGGGGCCATGTTTTACGGTCAGATGGTGATTCGTCCGTCAGATGACGACGTAAAGTTATGAACAGACCCCTTGGTGTTATTCGAGAGCAGTAGGCTATGTGCCGACACCAGGTTTCAACCTCTTCCTACCTCATTATCATAATGTCATATCCAGAAGCGCAGGCCGCCCATGGGAGTCAGGTAGAAAGTTCTGCACCAGGCGAGCCGAACACGTCCTCGGACACTCCTGGCACTAAGGATACGATAAGTAAGCAGGCCTAAGTCATAAATAATTTCGAAGATTTAGGAAATTTATTGAACATCTCCCTTGGTAAATTATTCCAATTCCTAACTCCTCGTCCTATGAACGAATATTAGCCCCAATTTGTCGTCTTGAATTCTAACTTTATCTTCATATTGTAATCGTTCCTACTTTTATAAACACCACTCAAACTTATTCGTCTACTAATGCCTTTCTATTCCATCTCTCTCGGAACATCCCGCTTAGTCGAGCAGCTCGTCTTCTTAATTCTAACTCTTCCCAGCCGAAGATTTAAGACATTTTCGTAACGCTACTCGTGTGTTTTGTAATCAAAATTTTCGATTGTTTTCTGAAAGGGTTCCAATCTTAATTTTGGAGTCCCTGTTACAGCGTAATTAGATTCTGAAACAAATTTAGATATGACTAGCTGAAGTGCCGGTACATTGTATTCAGAATTCTAGATTAAGTACTCTACACGTTGTAAGATTATATTAAATTGCATAGTTCTTAAAGTTACCCAGACAAGCGACGGGAAAGTTACCATACGTATTTTCTCATTTGAAGACTGGGTTAGGGAATTATTATGGCAGGTCCCCTTGCCTACTATCAATCACGATGAACTTGGGAAGTTTTCATTACGATGGCAGGCCCACTTCTTACTGCAAGCCAGTCGAGTTGAGCAGTTTGATGATAATGGCAGACAATCACTCTCCACCTGCCTTTTTACATCCTCAGAAAGGCTGTCTTTGTGGTTTTCCCAACAGAAATCATCATATGTCATTTTTAGCATCTGGCTTTTTGTGCCAGGAGTGTCCGAGGTTGTGTGCTGTGTGAGAGTGTTGCCTGTGAGTGAAATGGCATGGACTAGAAATTGGAAAAAGGTGTTATCAAGGCATTTTCCTGAAGATGAAAATGGAAAACCACGAGAAACCATTTTCGAGGATGGTCAACGGTGTATTCGAACCCAGCAGACTACCGAAGTAGATGTAACTAGTCATTTTGAAACGCACTGACCTAACCTGCTTGGTCAGCAGCTTCTTATAGGACTTGTTGAAATGACATTGCACTCCGTACTGGTACTTCACAGGAAAGTTCTTGAAAAGCAACTGAAGAAGATGCTCCTTTATCATATCTGTTTCCCGAAAATCAAGGGACTGATCCTGATGATCCCCAAGAGCTGTACTTACAGATTAGTTAACTGTAAAACAAATAATCCTTGTTAAAATGTAACCGAACTTGTGTTATTCTAGTATTCAGCAGAAGATTACTGGTTGTACATTTACCCCAAATTTTTAGGATTTTGTCCTTGAAATATCTCTTGCGTTATGCCTATATATGACTCATCTATGTTTCCTTTGGGGGAAGGAATACCTCCGTTTATGGCATTCCAATTTATACATTACACTGACATTTTTCAACGAGTTCTTGAATTGAATTTAGATATTACGTGCGCGCGCGCGCGTGTGTGTGAAGTAATATATATTTTATTTAAACTTTCTTAAGAAATGTACTCATTCATTATTTGTGAGCCTTTCATGCAATCGTTCGAATTCTTCTCCGTAAAAAGCTGTATAGGTTGTATTTCCCGATGACTAATTCAGTGTACGTTAATGTTGTGCACAGTTTGCGGTTTATTAGTTGAACAGAACAAAGACAATTTCATTCCCTACCCCGTAAGCAGTGTTCTCAATTTTTGGCATTTTTTCTAACTTTTTTGGGTTCTGATTTAGCTTACCTTATCTTGGGTGTTGACAAAGCTTACCAAATGACAATTTGCTTGTCAACGCCGGTCGCATTCGGCACGGGTCGCATGCGGCGTGGTCGCATCTGGCATGCCACCGTCAGATCAAAAGACCAGCATCTGCCGAGCTGAACTTGTCTTCGGACACTTCCGGCACTAAAAGCCATACACCATTTGACTTCATTTGTACCAGTAATCATTCTCACTACTTGCATTCAAAGTATTTTTATTATTATTATTATTATTGTGGTGACACAAAGGGACCATCGCTGATGTCCTTGATATGTTTCTTTTCCTTTTTTGCAAGTTGTTTTACGTCGCACCGACACAGACAGGTCATATGGCGACGATGGGACAGGAAAGGGCTAGGAGTGGCCAGGAAGCGCCCGTGGCCTTATATAAGGTACAGCCCCAGCATTCGCTTGTTGTGAAAATGGGAAACCACGGAAAATCGTCTTCCGGGCTGCCGACAGTGGAGTTCGAACCCACTATCTCCCGAATACTGGATACTGGCCGCACTTAAGCGACTGCAGCTATCATGCTCGGTTATATGTTTGTTTAATTACATGAACACTTACTTACGGATTCCTTTGTTCTCTTGTTTGATGAACAACAACATATAAAGGGGAATATAAGGTGAAATTCACAGGCGCTCTTTCATTATACCGGTTCTTCCAGAAGTTACTACACTAGAAAATGTATAGTCTGCGTTGTAGCGTTGGTAATCGCTCAAGAGTCTCAAAATATTCTTTCTCTATTATGCCTCGTGAAATCAGAGGTATATTATGTTCATTATGCATTGTAATGTTTTCTACCCGACCCCCCTTTGATAGAAAGATTACCTGTTAGCTTGAAAATGGAATGCGAAATAATATTGTATATCACCCTAACTTTGATTATGATTCGTTCTTCAGACATTCTTTTTACTCATTCGAAGTTTTCATATATCTATTCTGGAATTTCAGCGATATTCCAGTAAGTTTTATTACACTTGGTAATCGTCACGCTCCTTTGATCCTTCTATCGCTCTCTCTCTGTGTTGGCCCGACAGTAATTTCTAATTAGTTTGAGTTATCGAGCAATTAAAGCCTCAGATTTTTTGCCTTCCGCTTTACGGCTCAAATCATTCTTTAAGAAGTTACATTATCCGTTGTTTCTTAACTGAATCACGCTATTTCCCTGGGTAGCAATTTGTGTAATTGTCGTGCAGACCGTGAATAAAGAATTGCAGGTTTCTTGAGGTTGTGAGAAACAGTAACTCAGCTTGCACTCATTGCTAAATTATTGAACAGGGGTCAATGACCTCAGATGCTTGTCCCCTTTCAACCACAACAATCATCATCATCATCATCATCATCATCATCATCATCATCAAATTATTGAACATACCCTAGATGATGTGAGTCACGCATATGTACCTTATTATGACTAAACTTGAGCACAAGCAAAGTCCACGTTCATTTCAAAGATTTATTGTAAAGGACTGCATTCAGAACTGCCTCATTCTCAGAATGAGTATTATACTGCAACAAAAAATATATTAAAATGTCACGAATATTTAATATCATGTTCCCTACACAGGGTAGTCGGAAACAACGTGAACAGAGTATATGAGCCAGAGCGTTGGCCATACTGATGAATGATTTGAAAAAATTACGTTGCTATCTCGTGCCGTTGTCATTTTATGAGCGGGTGAAATTAGCCTATCAGATCTCTTCGCGGGCTAATTCAAATGGGCTTTCCGAGGCGGAGCTGACTCATCTGCACTTGGCGTGGTCGGCTTTCAGAGCCATGCCGAGAAATGAGCATCAAACACTAACACACCGTGGGATTTAGCCAGTGCCACCGTTGCATGCTCTCTATGAGCCGAGCCTATCAGTAGGGAGCCCTTTTTTTCAAGTCCATCACTTGGAAATATTTTTTCTTCTATTGAAGCTCTCAAGTCCGTTTTTAGCCACGTGCAATTTAGAAACACCGCCTCGCGAAACCCACCTGAAGTCGCGCGGGAAGTGATGTAATTGGCTAAATTCAGTAGCTGAAAAAATGACAACGGCGCGAGATACCTAATTATTTTTTCCAATCCTTTATCAGTACGATCAACACTCTAGCGCTCATATACCCGGTTCACGTTGTTTTCGACCACTGTATATTCTTGGCACGAAGTTACCTACTTGTGAAATATGATTATGTACACAATTAACCTATTCTAAATAATTTTATATTTGTAACTTTACAGAATTCATTAATACCGTAAAACTAGATAAATGAGACCGTTAACTGCCTAAAGTAAAACAAATTCAAAATGAAGAATCTAATATTTTTCCTACGCAATACTTATTTCTACGTACAACTTCAAATTTTTTAAATCGTAGTTAGTTTCTGGAATCACACCATTGTCAGGAACTTTACTGTGAATACTTTAAGAGACATGGTAGCGTAAATGTTCAGTGGAACATCAATCAGAGTCAGTCAGTCAGTAAGAGTGGTACTTTATTCACATTATTCACCTCATTTATTCACCTCATAGAATGTGGAATATTATTAAGATTATTTAAAACTGGCATGAATTTAAATATTGATTTCAAAATTCTTCGTTATGTACCCTTTGTAAAAGTTCTGAAGAAACAAAATTGTAAAACAATATTTCGTAATTCAGATTTTGAATATCATAAATGTGATGAAATCAGTATTAACTAAACCATGTTGGAAGCGTTATTCTCATTTCATGCGCTTGGATGATTCCATTGATATGTGAAAGTGTAATAATACCTGTAATAAAAATGAATGTATGTATGAGCTCCGTTTTTGTGTCGCGCACTCTACCATTAACATATCTCTCCCCAAGCCAAGCGTGCTATGATGCCCAGCATAAAATCCCCGTTTAGATATGAGAGTAATACGACATTCAATTATTTACGTAACCAGTGATATTGCCTGTAAACCACTCTTCAGCATCGTCAAAGAGATTTGTACCCTAAATTATATGAACAGAGAATCCGTCAGAAACTTGCTCCCATTGTGTGGGAAAAATCTTGGCTCATTTGAATGACGTACTTGAAACTGGCGCCAAAATTAAACAGTTCATACACAATTCTCTACTCACTCTCTGAGATACGCCGGACTTATGGTGATATGATGTGACCGTTCATGCCACAGGCATGATAGGAGGTTTAGTCAATCATATATGCCGTTTTCCGCAACATTCTGCGACACATAATGTCGTACTTAGCAATCTACATGACGAACCGGGATGTGATTTGCGATACGCCAGCCCGAAGGGAGCAGTTTCCTGTGCTGTATAGAGAAAAGGATAGCGCATCACTGCTGCACCTTGAAATCGCGCTCTCTTTTCGTGCAGCGGGGAGGAGAGATGACGCTACGCGTCGGAGAGTGGGCTGAATTAAGGCGTGTTAACCCCCAAGAAATAAATATCCTTTACTAATTCAACACCTCATTCATTTGTGCCACTTCACCATAATTAACTAAACAGAGGAAGAAGAATACCTTCATCTGAGATAATTTATGGAAATTTATGAATCAGGTCTCATTCGAACCGATGTATTTAATGCTAACTCTTGATGCATATAAATGCAATACTTTAATAGTGGATCGGTAATGACGCCTGTTATACAGTAGTACGCAGATTAAAGATGGCTGCTGAAATCTGACAACGTGTGGAAAAAAGTTGGAGGTCTTGCGTGATGAACCATGACGCGTGAATTTCTAAAAATGACGCTTTTGAGATTGTGAATGACCCACTGAACGTTTCAGTTTTTAATGAGATCAGTAGAAAGTAGGGGTCACCAGCCATAATTTGATTGCTTTCACGTCACTGAAAGATTCCGTTTACCGGAGCTTCATCTCGACTAGGGGCGTGCTTTACCTTCCCCCCGACCACTCAGTCCGGATGCTATAAGTAGAACCTGGACTTTGATACAGTATCCCATTATAATTTGCGTAGTCGCAGTACTCACACGTTAGGAGTGAACTTGGATATCAGTGTATGAAGTATTGTGTTGAGGAAGAAAAACACACCAGTGCGATGTAAAATATCGCGAAATAAGCCGTGTGGTACAAGATAATGTACAGTGGTGATGAATAGAAGTTTATCTCAACATTTCTTTTTTAAATATCAACGACAGTCAGTCGAGTCTCATGATGCAATTATTAGTGAAAGGGCAAACGCATCAGGTTGTTTAGAGGTAGCGAGACAGCTAATTACGTTCAGTAATTAATAGTAACCGATCTAAAGCATTTTAAGAGTGAGTGACGTTCAGTAAAATTAAATAACTATTCCTGATAAAATAAGCGTTTGCATACGCTATGGACACTCGTGGTGATAGACTGTGTGGTTAATGGGGAAATGAGTAGTGATTTATACAAACTTGTCACTACTTGCATTAATCTGTTTTAAGTTATTAGTGGATCTTATCACCAGTAGATTCTTTGAAAGCACATCAACAGTGTTTAGTAACTGATTTTCCCAATTTGCCTGTATTTTCGTGAGTGATCGTCGAACCCCGAGAACTGGAGCCTACGAGAAACGCGCCTAAGTGCCTGCAGTCATTTCTACAGGGGACGTCTAGAGACTCCACTAAGAAGACCACAGTTCGAGACATGGATCGTATTAGGATGAAGAGGAACCAAGGACTATCAAAGAGAAGATCACTCATTATGGTGGTGTAAAATCTCAAGTGTACCTCGAGATGACAGCAAACCATACCCATCATTCGATAAGTACATTTAATTTGAATATATTAAACCACGTGATTTGCATGCCAGTAGCAATTTTCATTTTGTAAATATGAAAATGTTATAATTAATAACACACTATACGCGTGTGACTGGGAAAAAATTATTATTATTTTAATTAGGGTTTCTTGATGATTCAAGAATAATCATTGATATTTAGTAGGCTTATTTGCATGAATTATTATATAGATAACATAAATTCTTAGTGCATATGGAGCACATATTTTGAGAAGAATAGCACTTTAGCTACATTTTTTATTTCTTCGTAATGTTACTATCTGGTAAAGATTTTCATAGTAATTTGAATATAGACTATATGTTTGATTCAAGGCGATTCAGGTATTTATAAAACCCATATAATAATAAATGATCATTGAAGATGTCACAACCGAGGTAATATATGAATTATATAGATATGCGGGAAGAATTATATGACCTGTGAGAATGGAGTCTTCTCCGTAAATGAATAGAACGGATTTGAAATGCATTGGTATGATATGGGAAGGTGAAGCTTGTGAGATGTTTGAGATGTTGGAATGATAAAAGGTTATAATAATTATGGCTGTTGCGATATATTGAATTAGGCTGAATATATAGCCAGGTAATGAATAATAAGAAGTGGTGGCTCCCAAATGAATGCGTACTTGAGAAAGAGCCAAGATGATATAGAGGAAATATAAAAGAAAGAATGGAAGAAAGAAAGAAAGATAGAAAGATAGAAAGGTAGAAAGAAAGAAAGAAGGAAAGAAAGAAAGAAGGAAAATACAAGAAATAAGGAGTAAAATGTGTTTGTAGCCGCAGAGCTGGATACACAGCTATTGTCATGATAGACGGATTTACGACGTAAGGATTTGTAGGGTCTGAGGGAGATTGTGTTGTTTCCAAGAAGCTTAGCGTTTACCTGCAAGACTTCCTTTCATTTGCCAGTGCAATATCGATTCAGTTCTAATGATACGTTATGAGTAACGTGGATAATTTTATGATTTTGCGAAGGATGGACTCCTCCACAATTATATGCATTAAATTATCTCGTGATAGGAACTTTTTACCTCGGAAGCTGAAGTACCTGAGTTCGACTCATGTTGGAACGAAGAATTTAACCTGATACTATGGCTTCATTAAGCCATATCTTCAAGATGTATTGTGTGATATATGTTTGATAATTTTCTATGTAATGTGTTTACGTGTTTTATTATTCCCGAAGTGTTTTATGGTGATGGGTTCGATACCAGCGTTGATTTATTTTACTTTGAATATAATTTGTTAGGTAAACCCAGGATACGCGTATGTGTTCAGTCTAATATATAATTGTCGTGGTCAAATAGACCATGTGTTTGATATACGGCGATGCAATCTCGTGTGTAAAAGTAGATGTACTATCGGAATGCATACATTCCACAACCATGATGATTAATGACAGTTAATTAAAAATATGATTCAAAAAGAAGGTGCCATTTTTATTAGTCTATTAAAATATTAGATGCCATTTAATATCAGTTATAGATAAATAAATATACGTATCAGTGCGAATTAATCAAATGATTTAAGGTATGCCAAGCGATAATTACAACTGTGAATAAACTAAAAGGACGTTAAGGCATAATATATATAATTAGTGCTTCAGTCTTGATTATTTTTTTGTTTATATGTTCTAATATGGCATCATCTCGTGTACTTACCGAATGATTTTATCGGTATAATAAAATGTTTAGCAAATATTTTCAACAAAAATTCTTCTCATTTAATAATATTAGTGTATTCCTCTCACATTATAGAGAACCCTACTTTCGTTATATTTTATGTAGGGCCTATTTTCTCTTACGAACATTCCACTGCCCGTATGCTTTGTGAGCTCCAGCCGTTGACGCAATGAGAGTAGGGAGGACGAGACTTAAATCCCGGGAAATGTTTTGTGAAGGTTCTCATCCAACAGTTCCATTTATACATCTGCTTTTGAAACCGAATTAAGTAATAGTTACCCTAATATGCCCGGGATGGGTACACTAAATCCCTCTATCTACCTATGGATGACCAAATGTCTGTAGCTTGGAGTACGTTATCACAGTTAAACATCCCTCCTCCTTGCCTAGTTGCACTTCGTCTTAAAAATTAATCACCACCAACCGCAACCATATCGACGCGTAGGAAAGTCGGGCCTGTGTTCACACCAGGGTGTGTGAAAACCGAAGGGCAGAGACTGTTTAGAAGTAAATGTGATTTTAAAAATTGCTCCAAGCTTACGTCTGTTACTTGTAAGATAATAGAGTATGTCGTGAAGTCCTGTGAGATACACATACGGTACACTACAACATCTGTTTTTCATATAACGAACAATACTATGTAAAGAAATGAATGGGTTTTGAAGTATAAACAATGTAATCATACAAACGACCTTCCTGCTTAGTGTTGTAAACATTTTGAATAAGGGGAATAAGACGGATACATAACCGAGGTCACGAAGACATTCTGCTTCACTTCCCGAGGAAACAGATTCCATTCACCATGAAATAATTCGGAAATTAAGCAACGAGTTTGACTCATCAAGAATCGGAGTAATTATTGAGGGGTAAAAGTGGATTGTCGTGGTAAAATTGCCCAATATACAGTATCAGTCATTAAGATGTACAGTACTACATGTAGTATATATAGTTTTAGAAAATATACAATTTCGCAGTAATTACATTTCCTGGTCCTGCAAGTACAGCAGTGACAAAATTCTTCAGTCTTCATCGTGTCTGATACGTCTCAATATGGTGCCTCCAATGGTTTTTAATATTAATAAATAATGATTATGTGATTTGCTTTCCGTTCCAATAACTACCTTTACGGTTTACGGAGACGCCGAGGTACCGGAATTTTGTCCCGAAGGAGTTCTTTTACATGCCAGTAAATCTATCCAAACTAGGCTGACGTATTCGAACACCTTCAAATACCACCGGACTGAGCCAGGATCGAACTACAAAGTTGGGATCAGAAGGTCAGCGCCTCAGCCTCGTATGTTCAAATGCTATTCCTACCCAGCTTACTCCTTAAGACTGGTCACGCCTCCCAACCATATATTTATATGTAGTCCATCAGAGTAATTTTCGTTGTGTTCATTTTCCTATGCTAACGTGTGAAAAAGAATGGACCTTATCATACCGTATTGTAGGGATGTTGTTTGCATGGCGAATTTACGCATATATTTATGTATTTAATGTCACTGCACCCTATGAGACCTAGAAATTTCAACTGTGACCTAGAATTTTTAATTATATTTCTCCATTTATATTTATTGTATTTGGAAGTCTCTCTGGGAACCCACCATTTATTTTATATTTCGAACGTTCACAATCTATCTGTCCTCATATGTCTGTAATATGGCGTAATGTTTACGCAAGATGTAAGCTATTACCGTTTATGACTTAAAGCATATTTCGTTATTGGCAATGATTCAATTTTTGAGCAGCACGTGAGTTCTTATGCATTATCCAATGTCATAGGTGCCTACGCCACGAATCTGATTGTCAGTAATTTATCTTCTCTCACCTTCCTCCAAGAATAAAATCTTAGGACCTGACGGACAATTTTAACTTGAGATTCACCCTCGTCTGTGACCACCAATTTCCTCACTCTCATTTATGTGGACAAGTACAAACATAATTTAATTATGATCACAATGAAGCCTGACCATCTGACCATCTCTAAGTGTATTCCTTTGTGCTACCTAGGACTTCATCGGCTGAGCCGACAGAGATCATTCATTTTCTTGTTGTATTCCAAACAGAAGTGTTCCCAGCATTGTAGGAATAAGTTAGCACACACTTGCCGTCGGAACAAAAAGGAGATATGATCTCTTCACTTATAATTTAAATGATTTTCGAGAAATGGTCGGACGTGTTCATTACTCGGCCCAATGTTTGCTTTACTCCGACGAGTAAAGCTTTTCACACAGTCCGTCACGCTGTGATTAGAGCGTGTAATCCCTCCGCTTCCCATAATACACCGCACTCGTGACAGAATAGCATCACTACCAGGATTAAAAGGATTACCGTGGAGCTCTAAAAATCACGGGATTTTTTGAAATATTTGCACTCATTGGTCGTAATGTGAATATCATTCAAACATGTATGGATATGGTAAAGCTATGTGAAATAACTTTAGGACATACCTCCACTAGAGTCCTCGGTCTATTGAATTTACTTATGTAACTTCCCACTCAAAGAGGTCTTTGTTATATTTCCTAACATTCAAGATTTAAGCAGCAAGGAAATAAGGAAAACTACATTTACACATTAACTGTTATGACAATAATAGCAATAATAAATAATGTTATTAGTTTTACGTTCCTGAACTCAGTTGGGAACTTTCTTCTTGCATATATATTTTATCAATCCGTACGCGGGCAGTGTTTATTTAATGATCACATCGTTGTCTGCAACTTGTTCTTTCTTATATATGAAATCATATTTAATTTTAAAAATCACATTAAATTTAGTGTTCCTTGTGAGACGAACACTCATTCTTGAAAGTTTCCTTAGCTCCGAGTTTCAAGAAAGTTGTAAATCATATACAGATGATATTTAGTTCCAGCATAACATTTTATTTTTTATAGTCTATAGATAATATCACGACTGATTTCCTGTTTCTAGACGTTTGAAGGAACGTACGAAACAGTTTCAAATGAAGGAGAATTGACAGTTTGTGCGTTAATGAATTACAGTATTATTTACTTTCTTTTCACTGCTATTTGTTCGGGGCGTCGACCTATAGACATCTTTTGCCCCTACATGCATCATATGATATGAACCTTTGTGTAATCGGAATGGAGGAAGTGTAGAGTGTTGAATGTGAGGAAAGGAACGTTAAGGACGACACAAACACCCAGTCCCCAGGCCAGGGATATTAATCATTTACAATCAAGAAGCCCACACCCAGCCGGGAATCGAACTCGGGGCCGCGGGGTGACAGACGGACGTGTTGCCCCCTACACCGCGGGGCCGGACTATTATTTACTTACCTTGCGCTCTCTGGGGTAAGCATAATTCAGACTAAGGACCATCAACCACTTGGGAGCAGCGCAAATTGAATTCAAGTGATTTTAAAATGCAATATTCAAAAAAGAAGTACACAATACATTAACACTCGAAAAGTTCCATCGATCAGTACTAAGGTATTCAGCTGCGAGTTGCCAGAATGTAGTCCCGCAGGAGTTCCATAACGTGCTAGTAAATCCACGGACACGTGTCTCACGTAATTTAGCACTTTCAAATTCCACCCGATTGAGCCAGGATTGAACGTCATATTGAGCACAGTTAGCCAGTGCTCTACCACTTCAGCTTCTCACCACGGCCCTTCGGGTATTGTTTTTTTTTATTTTATTTTTTTTTGCTAGCGGCTTTACGTCGCACCGACACAGATAGGTCTTATGGCGACGATGGAATAGGAAAGGCCTAGGAGTTGGAAGGAAGCGGCCGTGGCCTTAATTAAGGTACAGCCCCAGCATTTGCCTGGTGCGAAAATGGGAAACCACGGAAAACCATCTTCAGGGCTGCCGATAGTGGGATTCCCGGGTATTGTTAGGAGGGAATGGTTGCCTAATTGTACTTCCTCTCGAAGCTATAGTCACCACCTCTCATAGACTTCGTTACGGAAGTGTTCATCGGATTACGTCGGTATTTTCTTAGATTAGATGATGAAACCCTCACTCCAAGAGCAATAGACGTTTTTTGTGGTAATTCCCGCTTCTCGGTACACTAATGACTGTGAAGGTGGGTCGATAACATTGAATATCTCAGTAGACATTCCTGGCTGCATTCCACGAGGATGGAGCCTCGCCAGCACTGATTGATAGGGGGAAGCACGACCTTGTTTGCCATCACGTGTTCGCTAATTACCCATCAATCAATTGGGCACCTTCGACCCCTTTAGAAGAGCTTCAACCGGTCAGGGCCTTACTGATGATCTATTTCACCGTAGTGATCCAGTAAACTCAACTGATATATTGTTGTAAGTTGTAGTGACGACACACAATCTCTTTTAGGAGGTGAATACTTCACCCATCACCAAATATAAATTTCCTTCCTTTATCTGATGACAGAATGTTCTACCAACAACCAAAATTATACATGCGAACTTGACATTGTGTGGCACTATTTACAATTTTAAGATCCTGGAATTAGAGGCTGAGACAGTTGATCTTGGTTAGTCTTCTAAAACCGTAAAAGTGTGACATAAAACTAATAATAACGTCGCTCGACCGGTAAAAGGTTGTATTCCACAATATTCTTCCTATCCATTATTCTCCTTAAGACTGGTCACGCCTCCCAGCCACATATGGATACGCAGTCCATCAGAACAATGTCTGTTGTGTTCATTTTCCTATGTCGATGATTAAACGAAAATGAACCTTACATGCATTGTACACTAGGAGTGCGTAAATACGTAATGCAAACGTACATTCCTACAGTATCACCAACACTGATGGCTGAATAAATATGCAGAATTCAACATGGCAAGCTATGGTCCAAATTCAGATGTGTGTTCCATACGTTTCTGTAATCAATG
This sequence comes from Anabrus simplex, assembly GCF_040414725.1. Classification (NCBI taxonomy): domain Eukaryota; kingdom Metazoa; phylum Arthropoda; class Insecta; order Orthoptera; family Tettigoniidae; genus Anabrus; species Anabrus simplex. Next base: position 169,246,779 of record NC_090265.1, read on the forward strand.
GGTTGGCCAAAAACGTGCAATTGGAGGACAAACTAAATCTCGCAAGCCTAATACCGTCGGGGTCGGCATTGAACGACGTACTGCAGGTTGTATAAACTTAACAAGGATGAAATATGAGAAGTAAGGTAGGCCGAGTTGCAAGTTAAGGCTATACTCGACTCAGCCAATAGTAACCAGTCCATGCTCCAAGTTTCAGAACCCGTGGAGATATCAGGGCGTATGTTTTCGGAAATCTTTACTAAATTTAGGCTACTACTATCTGAACACAACTTTGCAACAGTATAGATTAGAAATATGATCATTTATTATTAATTATTCGTGTCTCTATATTTGATGCAAGTAGTGCATGTGGTATTTTTGAAAATAAAAATCGCTAATCTACAGATCCAGTGACCATAATAACGATTTAAACGGTTATGTTAAACAATTAACGGTCATGTTTGATTACACACTGGAAAATCTCAGGATTGGATCAGGTTAACCTCAAGACATGAATGAGAATGTCGATGCTGTGCCAAAACTGCGAATGTGACAATGCTCTTCCTATCCATCATTTCCCTTAGGACTGGTCACGCCTCCTCAGCTGTAGATATACAGATCATCAGAAAAAAATTCGTTGAGTTCATTTTCATAAGCGCATGTGTAAAGTAAAATGAATCTTAAGTACACCTTACTGTAGGAGCGGGTAAATATGTCGTGCAAACATACATTCCTACAGTACGGTACAGTGAGGTTTAGTTCCCTTTACACCGACAAGTTTCAATAAATTTCTTGTCAATATAATATATTAGGTTTATAATTCTTCTTTTTCTGTTATTAGTATTAATATTATTGGTTATAATAATAGTATTAAATTTAGAAGTAGTATAACACGCGTGCGCGCGTGTGCGCGCAGGTATACGTCAACACGCTTATGAATGAACGTGGATTATGAATGGCTTAGAACGAATGTGAAGAAAATATATTTCAATTTTTTTTCTTCATCTGGAGTGAAGTGGCAAATTGACATTGACACTTGGTGTAATTTAATGTCATGAAAATCTTTATTGTATTCCATGAATTCCATTCCATTAATTCATTAACCTCTTCACTCATCACATTTGGTATTTCACTTCCTGTCAAAACATATTATTTGACATTCAGTAAGAACAATGTAGGGCCTACACGTTTCGAACATCACTTCGTTATCATATCTCTTACAGTGAATCTGTATCAGGCTTAATAAATTGGAAATGGCATTTTCTGCAAAATTATGTAGTGTACGTTCTTGGGATTGAGTTAATATTTGTGAAGATTTTTAGAACTTTGTGGATAATGTAATAATATATATCACCAATATTATTCGACATTCAGTAAAAATAATGTACCTAATGCACTTTTGCTATTTGTGAAACTCACAACCTGACTTTTATCCCCATTTATCATCATACCATTGATTACTGTCCGTCTCACAACATTATCGAGGTCATTTTGCAGTTTCTCACAATCTATTAACTTATGTATTACTCTGTACAGAATAACATCATCTGCGAAAAACATTATCTCTGATTCCACTTCTTTACACATATCATTGATATATATATATATATATATATATAAGAAAACATAATGGTCCAATTAATACTGCCTTGCGGAATTCCCCTCTTGATTATTACAGGAACAGATAAAGCTTCACCTACTCTAATTCTCTGAGTTCTATTTTCTAGAAACAGAGCCACCCATTCAGTCACTCTTTTGACAAGTCCAATTGCACTCATTTTTGCCAGTAATATCCCATGATGTTCTATATCAAATGCCTTAGACAGGCCAATCGCGATACAGTCCAATTGACCTCCTGGATCCAGGATATCTGCTATATCTTGCTGGAATTATACAAGTTGGGCTTCAGTGGAATAACCTTTCCTAAGCACAAACTGCCTTCTATCAAACCAGTTATTATTTTCGCAAACATGTCTTATGTAATCCTGCTTGCCATCATGTTATCCTTAGCTGACTTATTTGCTAGATTCAATTTCATAGTTAGTTACTTCAATTTCTCAGAATTTAATGAAAATCGTTATTCAAATTCGGAGAATAAGGAACTACAGTGCACGCTGTAAATAATTGTATAAGACGCCCTAATATCACGGATTTGAAAGAAAACTTAAATGTGAAGGTCTACAATAGAGAAAGCTCATAAAACTGATCAACAATATCATTACGTTGGCCATTGTTTGTTGTGATCTGCTTTGTGTCTTCTGTTGCCACTCAAGTCCGACAGATAGGATTACTGCTGCGTACCGAATATTTTTTTAATTTGCCTTACTTCGCACCGAAACAGATAGGTCTCATGCTGACGATGGAATAGGAAAGGGCTAGGAGTGTAAAAGAAGCGACCTTGGCCTTAATTAAGGTACAGCCCCAGCATTTGCCTGGTGTGTGAATGGGAAACCACGGAATACCGTCTTCAATGATGCCGACAGTGGGGTCCGAATCCACTATCTACCGGATGCAAGCTCACAGCTTCGCGCTCATAACCACACGGCCAACTCGCCCGGTCGTACCGAGTGTAACAGCCTGCCTGAATATTGGCGGGAAGTAGCTGGGGACTTAGATAACTTTCTTCTTTAGCGTGCCATTCATCTGGTTCATACATTTTCTGATACTACTGGTACGTAACACACTGGTTCAGCATAGCATTCAAGGTAATCAATCCCTACTCTGAGTCACTGATTAGAATGAGTAGTGTGTATATTTAACGGAATAAAGGCAGAGAAGTGTTCTCGGCTGTCTGCGGCCTGGTCATTCCAGCTCTGGGACTTTGTATTGTTAGATCGGCACCGTAGTACTGTTCGTTAAAAGTGAAAAAATGCCCGTTTTTTATTTGTTCGAGTATTTTATATGATAATATTGCTTTAAACCGCTATTGATGATTTGTAATGACCTATGTTGACTTCAGTTAGGAAAACCACAACGTAAGTCTTTCTGAGAATCCCGTAGCGAAGCACGGGTACTTCAGCTAGTTAAGATATAAATTTTCAAAGATTTTTCTGCAAATGTCTCAGATATACAGAGATTTTTTTATTTTTAATTCTTGACATTAGAAAGGTAGGAAACTTCTGTTCTGCTTATACCAAACGACTAATTTTAAATAGAACACAATTAAGGGAGGAATTGGGGTCATGTGTAAAGCCTTTATGAACTGATGATGAATTCACCAGTAGCATGATTCTCTGTATCATTATCCCAAGTGTACTTAGGCTACACGAGAATGTAGGTGTAACGTGAAGGAGTACTTAACGATGGAAATAAATAATCGGCAGAAAACGTGTTTGGAACAGAAGGTCGTGTCAATGCAAGCTATTTAGACCCGTTCTATTTATCGACTTCAGACAGAATTAAGCGCTGAATTCCGTGACATTTCTACATTTCACGACAGTACATTTCCAGTTCAATATGACTTACATTAACGACTACTAGGAATAAAACAAGCAGTCCTATAAAAAGCTTGGAAATGTCTCCTTCCACATCAATAAACATTTCGTAAAGATGTCCCCCAGGTCTAGGATATGTAAACTTGTTACGACTAATACAACATCAGTGCATTCATTATTCGCCATGCCATAACATTCAGGTGTCAGGCAGTAATGTGGCGTGTGTCTACAAATGCTAGTTCCATTTAAGTCATTGATTTATTCACAAAGTAAGGTAATGCCCCACTGTTGCCTGTTGAGAGAGCCTAGTTTTTTAATGAGCAAAGCCATTACGATGGATTTCGAAATTCCCGCGAAAAAATATAAAAGCGCCATAAAATGTATACCATATCAGCAGTGTTGGCTAAAAATCAGTAAGACCTTGTAGTGATCCTAGAAGTAACAGGGACCACTTCCTCTATCAGATCGTCGTTGAAGAAACAAAACCTCGTTTGTCGCATTGCACTTCCTGTCCATTATTTCCTTTAAGACTGGAAATAAATAATAGAGTTCAGAGAGAATTAAGCGCTAAATTCCGTGACATCTGCACGTTTCACGACAGTACATTTCCAGGAAATTGAACCTGCCGTACTGTAGGAAGTATGTTTACGTGATGTATTTACGTACTTCTTCAGTATAATGTATTTAAGATTCACTTTCCTTTATACTTTCGCACAGGAAAATGACCGCAACGAACGTTGTTCATATGTGGCTGGGAGGGGTGACAAGTCTTAAGGGAAATCATTGATAGGAAGAGCATTTTGACATACGAGGTATTGTTCACCGGCGAAATGTAAGGTGGGCATTAGAACGGCGAAAAATAATGTGCAACCTACTTGCGATGCGAGGTCGCAAATGCAACGTCTAATTAAGATCATTCGAATGCATCATTGTTGACAAGGGTGACGGCCGAATATTAGCTGCTAATGAATTACTACGTGCAAAGGAGAATGACAGAAACATAATTTACTGTCCCTAGTCCTACAGGAAGCAACAATTTTAGTACCCTTCAAAAATAGGACCTATTAATAAAACATGATGACAAATGAACGAAAGTTTTGAAGGAAATTTTCAACTGGCTCCATGAGCAGCGAATGAAGAATGGCATGCCAGACGATAAAGTCATGGGATGTGAAATGATGTTCATAGACCTGGAAGGGGTAAAAATATGGAGATGATCTACTTTCTTCTTTTCCAAAAGGAGTAGATATAACATATATGTAAGAGTTTCTTGACCATTGGGACTTACAAACATTACATACAGTATATCGTCGTTGCCGGGACAAAACCTCCTATGTGATAATATTTTTGGAGATATGCTGACCCGCAGCACATACATTGTGAAGAGCGAGAATGCCTTGACAACATTCACACAGTATTGAACCTTAGATGGCAGAACCTTACCGGCCAAAGTTCTAAACTAAAATATTTCACATAGGAGGTTTTGTCCCGGCAACGACGATATGTCACGCTTTCTTGACCATTGGGACTTAAAATTCCTACCATCATAAAACTGCATTCACATTTTCATGACAGAGTTCAGATGGCACTTGGCCATTGAGACTTGCTAGTCCCACTTCTGAGCAGCCGGCATTATATTTGAAGTGTGATTTCTGGTCAATAGGTGGCAGTTATATTGTTGTATCGAATCTGTGGTATGTAGGTGACCATGGATAAAGTCCATCAATTCTATATTTTTATTATCTTCGGTGACAGTATAAATAATCATATGAAATTGTATTTAGCAAACAGGCATATTTTGGAGTATGTTTATATTACTGGACACGAATCACGAATATTCACATATTTCTATGTGGGACAGTGTGCAGTGTCAAGTTCCATGCATTAGTGTTATTGAAGGACAGTATAATTATGCACGTTGTGTTAATTGCAATTCGTGTGCATTTATTTAATTTCAGGTGTTAAGTCTGATAATGGTGATAAATATGAACATGATGGTTAACTGTGAAATGATTTTTAAACAAATGGTGTAATTATAAGAAACACTGCTTTACCCCTTACCATGAAATAAACCTAAGTTAGGATGACGAAGCACATATTCTGACAGGTATTTCAACTTTTTGTACTTTTCAGTTGTAAATGTGTCATGAAGTAGACCTAAGTTAGGATGACAGGGGACATATTTTGACAGGTATTTCAATTTCTTGTATTTTTTTGTTATAAGTGTCAGGTAATTATTTAGTTTGGAGTTAATTTATAATTCACCCAAATTAATATTTGTATCCTTATTTGAATACAATTTAAATAATTAAAATCACATCTCAACAGGCACTTCTATGTTTTGGTCAGTACTGGATTATGAAGACCATTTATTGCCCAAAGGGTCTCGTGAGTCCCATGTTGTTTTTGTTATCATATATTTTTTCATTTTTTGTAAAGTTATTTTTGTGTATTGGGTAACATTAAATGTAACAATATTCAACATTGGTCAAGAAAGAGTTAAGTTTCCAATACAAATAAAATCACACTCTAAGGCCTTGTTTTTCTTTTAATGAAGGTCCATTGATAAGTTCGTTAGGTACCGGTATCAATTGTGTACACAGCATACATGTATGGGGAAAATTATATGAATTTGTATTAATTTGATGTCCTGATGAACAATTACTGCAAACCAGTTAACAAAAATGAAATAAGAGAAAATTGAGTACTCTTACAATAAAATAAGCTCATGTGACATCAGAAAGAAATCCATGTTGTCACTTGAGAAGTTCAATAAAGCACGGTATATGCAATGTTTGAAGTCGTAGATATTATTTTGTTATGAAAACTCCAAGTTTTGTACGTCCCCCACACTGGCCTAATTAACTACATGAACTGTTACGTCCTTCGAAGATTCAGTGATAATCACACCTAAATAGGCCATAATTCAAAATAGGCGTATCTTAACGTATTACAATCCAACTTAGCAATTAGGTTTTTTATATAATGGTGCACTTGCTGCTAGCCCTACGGTCATGCTTATCTCATGTAACCAGAAAAAAAAAAGTTAACACATTTAGGTACGTAAAATTTATTTTATAGTGATAACCTTTTTAACTAAAATAGTGCCAAGTAATAACAGGTCTTGTTACGTTTACAGTAAATATACCGATATAAGGAATATGCCAACAAGATAAAGTGATTTTGTAACAGCTTTAGAAGTACCGGTAACTGTACGTAAACAAATTTTCAGGATGCAGGAGAGTGCAAATTTGGGTAAGAACTCAGAATTTTAACTAGGATGTTCTCTACCGGTAGTTGTTTTATGGTTAGCAGGCAGAGAAACTGATGATTTCCATCGCACATTTCTGAAGCATATGAATATTCCTCAACAAGTTGGTCCAATTTGTACAACGTTTCTTTAGATTTACCTTGCACCGAGATCGATAGCTGCAGTCGCTTAAGTGCGGCCAGTGTCCAGTTTTCGGGAGATAGTAGGTTCGAACTCCACTGTCGGCAGCCCTGAAAATGGTTTTCCGTGGTTTCCCATTTTCACACCAGGCAAATGCTGAGGCTATACCTTAATTAAGGCCACGGCCGCTTCCTTCCCACTCCTAGTCCTTTCCTGTCCCATCGTCGCCGTAAGACCTATCTGTGTCGGTGCGACGTAAAACAACTAGCAAAAAGACTTACCTTGCTGTATGGAGCTGGCTAAAAATCTCGTTTAATTGCACGTTTGCACTTCTGTAGTAACACTGTCTACGTTGGGAAGCTGAAGACCGTTACTTTCTGTTCATTCCTATAATTTCCATTAGATCTTGCCATCGATCAGCAGAGTTAATTTATATTTCGGGCTCTCGTTTACAGAATTGACAAAAAAATACAAATGTCACTCATGTAAATGCAACGTAACTCAGCACAACTTTGACGACACCATTACATTCCGCACACACAGAAATCCCATTATTCCTCTCGCACAGTGATAGTGTCATCTCTTATGATGGCGTCACACAGAGTTCGCCAGGCAATGCTGAGGCCTTCTCTATCGGTGGTCACGGTTACACTCTACTAAATGCCACTGATGTCACCCGTATTCATCGGTAACTAGTTAACAACACACAGTGTCCTGTCAGCCGTTCTCCAAGATGGACTTCATTGAAGTTGAACGTATTCATGTACGAAAATTACAGTTCTTCAAGGAATAAATAGCATTGGGTAATAAGGTTTAGCATTCAGACATAGGCGTGAAAAATCTATTCAACTGTCACCGAATGGATGTCCCGTAATGGATGTCGCGTACCCACCAAACACAGAAATATTATCTTATCCAACAACACCCAACAAGAGTCAGGCGTTGAACTATGTACGACTTCTCCACACCTCTATATTGAAATTGTTTCAGTTTCACAAAGGATTTGCGGATGCAGGAGATTTGTCTAAATAGTAGAACAATGTTTTCATTTACGTAATCAGGAAAATTGTTCACAAAATGGGATTAGAGGAAGATAAGAAGAAACCAACACGACATAACTGGTCGGAGGAACGGAAATGACAACAGCTGATGAAAATGGAGAACCATTGGGTAAGGAAGAAAGCTCAACAAATATTGATCCCTCATGGTCGTGACCCATTCAGGCAGAAGAAGTAGAACACGAACATTTCACTTACAGTACTTATCTTTCGGATACCCGTTGCCATTTGCTCCGGTGCCTGGACCGAATTTGGTGTTAGCAGTGAGAAACGCCTTCAAACGCATATAGAGTTTATATACACTTTGGAAGACGTGACATAGTTATGAAATGACCTCGTCTTAAATTTTATAATCGATTAATACTACAGAAGTCTTAAGTGCAGTAGGCCAGTCATTCCAAATAATCTGATATTCTTGACAGGGAACTGAACTCTTATCCTTTTAGGTGAACCGATCCACCTTCACTATTTCGGCTAGCCCGCCTATAGAAAGCTGTATATATCTCCAGGTCAACAAATCTGAGATGCACTTAAATGGTTGTCAATAGGTGATCAGTTATCACCATCATTAGCACCGTCGTCATTACCCGTGTAATGCGGTTACGGGCTAGAATGCTGGGTCCAGTAATTCCATCAGGAAACTTGTGTACCTCATTATATCTCGCCAAGTGTGTCACAGCACTGAGCAAACAGATATTTGTAAGAGCTGGCGCTATTCTAGCATGCTAATGGATGTGTAACATGGAGCCCAATATAGCGAATGAATGAAGCTGAAGTTACGGTAGGCAAACAAAAGTTAATGGGCTATATGCAAACATCAATATTGCGACATCCTCTGGCGGTGGTTTTTAACTCTAAACGATCGGCTTGCTCTCCATCATAAATCATGCTATAGTAGTAGCTCTCTAAAATATTGCCTGGGCCCCCATCCCTGATAAGCAGAAAATGCTTCCAAAGTCCCTTCCTTGGCCTAATTCCCATATCAAATTAGAAGTTGTGTTTCCTGTAAGCGTGTCTGCCTCTTATCCGTAGGACCCGGGTTCTATTCCCGGCCAGATCACGAATTTTTACCTGAATCTGAGGGCTAGTTCGAGGTACATTCAGCCTACGTGAATACAATTGAGGAGCTACCTGATGGCGATATGGTGGCCCGGTCTAGAAAGCCAAGACCGAGATAATTCGTCGTGCTGATTAAACGACACCTCGTAATCAGTAGGCCTTCGGAATGCGCAGCGATCGTATGGTAGGCCATGGCCCTTCGGGCTCTTACGCCATGGGATGTTCTTTGTTTGGACTGATTTGGTTTGTGTTCTTGTTCATACTTTCATATTGCAGTACTTTAAGATTTAAATTAGACATATATAGAGATCCTGTGCTGTTCCCATCAAATGAAACAAAATTTACGGAACACGTAACTAATTTCTCACCGTAAAGGAAAATCAAACATTGAAATATCAAAGTATACTGTGAAGGATGAGTCTCCATTTAACAACTATCCAAACGTTGTGCCTACAATATCCGAAATGGCAACTCTAACTATTTTTTTAGTATTTAATTTTCAACGATAATTTGAAATATTCACTGGCGTTAAAAATATTCCGCTTAAGTTAGTTTTTGGTAAACGAATAGGAATGTTTTGTGATTTCTGGTTCAGAATTGGAAATTCCTTGATAATGTCCGTTGAGTCTTCAGCCCAGAGGCTGCTTGGATTTTCAAATAACGGTACCAAAGTGTGCGGCACCATAGTAATGTGCAAAAAGCGTGATGAATGTTGAGGTAGTCTGCCATTGCATTACGCGTGATGTAGCATGATATACCTTATGAGTAGCACATTTATTAACACTCAGCGATGCAAGTAATTGTGTTTTAGTTTCAGGACCCCCTGGTCACTTACTATAGTAAGCTGATGTCTCTCGTGGAGAATAATAATAATAATAATAATAATAATAATAATAATAATAATAATAATAATAATAATAATAATAATAATAATAAAAGCCTCAGTGGCTCAGGCGGCAGCGCGCCGGCCTCTCACCGCTGGGTTCCGTGGTACAAATCCCGATCACTCCATGTGAGATATTTGTGCTGGACAAAGCGGAGGCGGGACAGGTTTGTCTCCGGGTACTCCGGTTTACCCTGTCATCTTTAATTCTAGCAACATTCTCGTTTAAAATTACATTTCATCTGTCAGCCATTTATCATTGACCCCGAGGAGTGCGACAGGCTTCGGCAGCCGGTACATTTCCTATCCTCGTCGCTAGATGAGGCTTCATTCATTCCATTACTGACCCGGTCTAATGACTGGAAACAGGCTGTGGATTTTCATTTTCAATAATAATAATAATAATAATAATAATAATAATAATAATAATAATAATAATAATAATAATGCCGGGCTGAGTGGTTCAGATGGTTAAGGCGCTGGCCTTCTAACCCCAACTTAGCAGGTTCGATTCTGGCTCAGTCCGGTGGTATTTGAAGGTGCTCAAATACGACAGCCTCGTGTCGGTAGATTTATTGGCACGTAAAAGAACTCCTGCGGGACTAAATTCCGGCACCTCAGCGTCTCCGAAGACCGTAAAAGTAGTTAGTGGGACGTAAAGCAAATGGCATTATTATTATTAATAATTAATAATTTTATATTTCCGTTATCTGAATCCCAAGGTCCTGGATTCAAATCCGGCACATGTAGCTGGATATATGTCGATTTGCCACTCTATGCAGTGTTCGGTTCAAGGGTAATTGGTTAGCGTTCTGATCTTTGGTCCAGGGGGCCTGGGTTGGATTCCCGGCTGCTTCATATACTTTAACTTTAATTGTTTAATACGTCTGGCTTGGACGCTGGGTGTGTGTGCCGTCTTCGTCATTAAAAATCGTCCTAGGTAGGACCACATCCTCACAGATATACAGGTCACCTATAGGTCTTCTTCTATTAAAAAAACCTATATCATTACTAGCGGTATTCTACATTGTATATGGATATCGAAGTAAATTGCTGTACATGCAGTGAATAAGATATTTTAAATTGCATGTCCCTTAGCGTTATACAGAAACAGCAAGGGGAGGTTCGCATGCGTTAACAATGAAAAGTGCGAGTTGCGGAGTTGTGATGATAATGGCAGGCTCACTTGCTTACTGCCATTCACAGTCGAGTTGGGAAGTTTTTATTATAATGGGAGGCCCCATTATCTACTGCGCGGTCACAATAGATTTGGGGAGTTTTCGTTACATTGGCAGGTGCCCTTTTCTACTTCCAGACCGATTACAGTGGAGGAGATTTTATTATAATAGCAGGCACCTTCCCTACTGCCAGTCGAAATTGACTTGTGATGTTAACGTTATAATGACAGGCCCGTTTACTTAATGTTTGTCACACCGAGTTGGTGAGTTTCCATTATAATAGCAGGCCACTATGCCTAATGTCAGTCACATTTTAGACAGGTAAATTTGCCTACTTCCAAACACAATAGGTTAAGGGAGTTTTGAACAAAATTGCATGCTCCCTTGACTTGTGCCAGTCAAATCGAGAAGGGAATTATTAATTACAGTGGTAGTCCCTCCTTACCAACGCTAGTAACAAAGGAGTTGAAGAAGGATCGCATTCCTACTGCCAGTCAAATTCGATGCAGAGAGTAATGATTACAATAGCAAACGCCCTCTTGTTGAGGGTGAATATCGATGTAAAATATTAATTATAATCGCTACAAATCGACTTCAATGAATATATATATATATATATATATATATATAGATCGACATAAGAAGTATATGATTGTATACAATATTGCAAACCTTCACTTACAGATTAACTGCTCGTAAGTGATATATTATATCGACAAACGGATTGTACCATAAGACACCTCCTTTAGCGCTTTAAATGGCTGGTCATAAGATATTTTTTCCTATCTCATCTATTTATGGGTAAAATGGGTAAAAACGTTGAGTAGGGTGTAATTTGGGTAAGATGTTTTTTCACAGTGCATTACTTTTGGGTACTTACGTGACAGCTACAAAAGATTTGGCTCACGAAAGGATGCTGGGTGGGCCATTGTTTGTGTAGAATGAGATGATTCTATCTTTCGTATATGTGATTCGAACTACGAATTATACGTGTATAAAGAGCAAAATATAGGTATAATAGAGAAATAGAGATAAATCTAATGTATAAGGAATACAGATACAACGAAACGTCATAGAACCAAAGTTGTAGATCACTCCAAATTGAACTGAGATTATGCCATCTCTTTTGTGATACTACTTACCGTTTAGCCACGAAATACCTCGAAACGAGCAACGGACATTAAAATTGCCTCAATTTTCCGATATTTTTCGGGGGTAAAAATGAAATCTTTAAAGATCTTTGAAAATATCCGTCGGTTACAGGCTAAGACATGTAATTTTCTAAATTCCATTTTTTTTACCTCGTCTGGGCGATTGTGCCTCAATCTTGCTTTGGCGGAAGTGGGGGTCAAAATGAGGACATTGGAAACAAAAGGTAACAAATATGCAAATGGTTATTATTACATCTGAAATGGATAACTGTACGAAAATTTTGCCAAAATAGTCATTGTACGGATACATGGTCGTTACGATGTTATTTATAAAGTTAAGGAATCTGCTCTACGTAGACCTTTTGCACTATGTCCGCGGGACTTCACCTGTAAAACCGACCGTTTATGACATCGCCCATACTAATCCTCATATCGAAGAAAGGCACATGAGGAAAGGTTTTAGAAATGGAATTCCATCTAGGTTGGTCGTTTTTTAGTCAGATTGGTGTTGTATATATTGTGTGAGGGTAAAATCACTGTTTCTCTTCCCTATAAACCCCTGTCCATTCCCCAATTTTGACATGGAATGGAGCTAAAAACTTACATTTGGACATGTGGGTGTTAAATATGAAATTTGGTTGAAATATCTCCAATAACGTTCAAGTTATACGAAAGTCCGGTGGGACTTGTAACGAGAAAGGTCATTGAACGATATTTCCCTTATTAACCGTCGTATCGAAATGATGCAAATGAGAAAAAACGTTTTAGAAATTGGTTTCCACTAAGGCAGGTAGATTTCCATTAAGTTTGGTTGTGTATATTTTGAGGGAGTGCAAAATCAGGGTCTCGGTTTCATATGGATCTCCAGTCAATTCACGGATTTAGAGACAATATTGGCCCTAAAACCTATCCAAGGATTCTAAATATGAAGTTGGATAGAAATATATCCAGTAATTTTCAAAGTATCGACAAACAGAAGAGCAAACAGACAAACAGACGCCAAAGCTAAAGAATATGCAGATGATCATTATTACACTTGCAACGGATAATTGAATGAAAATCTCGCCAAAATATTCAGTTTACAGACACACGGTCGTTACTATTTTATTTATATAGATTATTATTATTATTATTATTATTATTATTATTATTATTATTATTATTATTATTATTATTATTATTACTAGCAAACGTACCCTGCTTCGCTACGGTATTCTACATTGTATACGGATATCGAAGTAAATTACTGCACATGAAGTGAATAAAAAATTTTAAATTCCATCTCCCTTGGCGTTATCCGAGGAACAGCTTAGGGTGCTCCACATGCGTTGTTTCCAATGTTTCTAGGTAGGCTGAGTTGCGGATTTGTGATGATAACGACAGGTCCACTTGTCTACTGGAATTCAGTATGCGTAATGTCAGTCACATTTTGATGAGTAAATTTGTTTATAATCGTGAGCACCCTTGCAAGTGGGCACCTTTGCCTAATGACAAAGAGAATAAGGTAAAGGAGTTTTGAAAAAATTGCACGCTCCCTTGCCTTCTTCTACAATGGTATACAGGAGTTGTAGGAGGACTCCATTCCTTCTGCCAGTTAAAGTCGATATAGGGGTACTGATTACAATAACAGACGCCCTCCTTCTGACAGTCACTATTGATTTTCAAAGTATTAATTACAATGGCAAACTCCTTCTACATCGCCACAAATCGACTTCAGTTAATAAATATAGATCGACATACGGTAGTATATGCATGTTCAACTTCACTCACAGAATAACTGCTGCTAAGCGGTGCATCATATCGAAAAACGGCTTGTACGATAAGACGCCTTTGGCCTCATTTAGCGATCTAAATGGCTGGTCCTATGATATTTTCTCGTATCTAATCTATTGTAAGGTAAGGTTATTTTAGAAACGTTTAATAGGGTGAAATTTGTGTAAGGTTTTCACCCAGTGAATTACATTTCAGATAATTATGTGACAGCTTCAAACATAGAATTTGGCTCATATGTGGCTACTGGGTGGGCCAATATTCGTGTAGAATTTGATGATCTAATCTTTCCTATAATTCATACAAACCAAAATGTATACGTGTACAAAGTGCAAAATGTAGGTAAATCCAGAAATAGAGACACATTCAACGTATAAGGGATAGACATACGACAAAATGTCATAAGACCAAAGTTGTAGATCACTCCAAATTCAACTGAGGATTGTGTCATCCGTTTTGGGAGACGACTTACCATTTAGCCACCAAATACCTCGAAAGGAATGTCTGCACCGACATTAAAATTGCCTCCATATTTCGATACTTTCCTGGGGCAAAAATTAAAAATTTTAAACATCTGGAAAATTTTTCGTCGGTTAAAGGCCAAAAGCTATAATTTTGCAAAAATTTCAATTTTCTAACTCGTCTGGCAGATTGTGCCTATATCATGATATGGGGGAGGAGGTTAAAAATCAGGACTTTCAGGAAACTATAAGGCTCATGGAAACCATACTTATCCTTCTGGATAAATATAACCGATTGCGTTCTTATGCACGTTTGAAACTCCCAGCATGTCCCCCTTAGAGAATTTTGAGAATTTTCGATTTTTCGAGGGATCATGAAATGATCAGCTAATCTAGTACCAAGTTTATAGTTTTTAAGATGCCTGGAATTATCTCATTAAATCAAGTCCGTTTTAACTTTTATGCCTTAATTTTTATATATATAGTACAGTGTATACAGATATTTCACCATCTTCCCTAGTGGTTCTAGGTGCATCATATTCCCACAGGTAGAAAGTCATACTTGTAAGTCATACTGGAACATATACACGTCCATTATCTCAGTCATTTTGGAAAATTTATTTTTTGACCCTTTCTCAGTCCCTATGCCAAACAATCCGGAATGTTACTATTCATCACGGCGACCCAGAAAACTATGGTTTTGACACTATTTCCGGTTATTCTTATATCTTAATCCCCTCTCCTCCACCCTAAACAGGGCTAAACATTGAGTTTTAAAAAATCGGGAGTGTTACTATTCATCTCAGTGACTCCGAAAACTGTTGATTTGACACTATTTTCGATTTTTATATCTAAATTCCCCTCGCCCCCATCCCAAAAGGGGGAAGAACTTGGACATATCAAATATCCAGAGACTCACTTTTCTTCTCAGCGACTCCGATAATTATGGACTCGACACTATCGAATATTTTTATATCACTCTCCCATCGCCTCCCACCCCGAGGGAGCTCAACTTGGACTCCAACAAATTCCGTAGTGTTACAATTCAGAGAACCCCAGGAAGTATGGATTCGAAACTACTTTCGATGATTTTGATATCTCACCCCTTAGCCCACCCCGCCCCTAAGGGTTCGTGGGGTGTATTACCCCCACGTGGTTTGTCTCCTGATACTAAAATTCCGAAGTGTACAATTCACCTCGGCGACCCCGAAAACTATGTATTCGACACTCTTTTCGTTTAAATGTATATATCACTCCCCACTCGGCCCCCACCCCAATGGGGGACGAACATGGCCTTATAAAATATCTGGAGTCTCCCTGTTGATCTCAGCGACCCCGAAAACTATGGATTCGACACTATATTCGATTATTTTTATATATCACTCTCCCATCGCCTTACACCCCGAAGGGAGCTGAACTTGGACTTTAAAAATTACCGGAGTGTCATTATTCATCTCAGCGACCCCGAAAAGTATGGATTCGACACAATTTTCGTTAATCTTGATATCTGACCTCCTCGCCCCCCGCTCCTATGGGTGTTCGGGGTGTATTACCCCCACGCGGTTTGTCTCCTGATAAAAAATAATAATCGTATGGCCTCAGGTACCGTGTGCAGACATTTCGATTTGACGCCATCTGGCTGTCTGCTCGTCAATTTCGACGTTCTGTTTTACTCTAGGTCTGCTAGATGGCAGACATAGTAAACCGGATCTCTCTTGGGCGTCTATGGCTGAGATTTAATTAATTTTGTCGGGTAAATACCAAATGTATCACCAGAGATCTTTTACATGCCGACATCGTACGACATGGAGTGTCGAATGGACTTTTTTCCGCCCTTCAAAAATCCGACTTCCTCTGCCGGGTTTGAACCCGCTATCTTGGGATTCGGAGGCCGACACTCTACCACGGATCCACAGAGGCACCTGTCTCCTGATACTAAGTCATAAGTGTACCAAGTTTGGTTGAAATTGCTCCAGTGTTTTAGGAGATGTGTCATTTACACACCCACGCACACACACGCGCGGGCACACGTACATCCATTTATATAATAATAATAATAATAATAATAATAATAATAATAATAATAATAATAATAATAATAATAATAATAATAATAATAATAATAATAAGATTAGATTTTTATATATAGTTTTCGATTATTTTTATAACTCACCCCGTTGGCCCCCCAGTTAGACTTTTAAAAAAATCCGGAGAATTACTATTCATCTCAGAGACCCTGAAATCTATGGATTCAATACTGTTCTTAATTATTTCTGTAACTCACCCCCCTCTTAGCTCCCCACCTAAAAGGGGGCTGAACGTGGACTTTAAAAAATTCTGGAGTATTACTTTTCAACTCAGCGACCCCGAAAACTATGAATTCGACATTATTTTCGATTATTTTTAAACCTAACCCCCTGGCACCCTCTTTTAAGGGCGCTAGGTATGGCGTACCCCCACAGTACTCGTTTCCCGATAGTAAGTAATATGTGTACCAAGTTCCGCTGAAATTGCTCCAGTGGTTTAGGAGGAGATGTGTCATTTACACACACACCCACACACGTACAGCCATTTTTATATATAGTAAGAATTATTATTATTATTATTATTATTATTATTATTATTATTATTATTATTATTATTATTATTATTATTATTATTATTCTACGTTGTATGATATCGGCATGAAAAGGTTCTCCCTTGACACATTTCGTGTTCATACGGCAACATTTATTAAAACTCAACCATTGGTCGTCCACTTTTACGGCTTCTTCTACATTCCAACGCAACGTTGAAAATAACACTTAGACAGTCTAAATGGGTGCAATGTATTTCCAAAAGCATTGTTAGTTACTCTTTATATCACTAGTGCTTGGGAATATGTTTCTAAACAGGGATTGGTATTGGTTTGGAAATAACAAAACATAAACATAAACATAAACATAAACATAAACATAAACATAAACATAAACATAAACATAAACATAAACATAAACATAAACATAAACATAAACATAAACATAAACATAAACATAAACATAAACATAAACATAAACATAAACGTAAACTTAAACGCGACGGCTGAGTATTCGAAGGAAATAATTGTAAATGTTGTACTTATATACTGTACAGTAATTATATTCATGTTGAACTTATAATTCTATAACTAACGTTCGGATGTTAAGGGAAAGTCATATTTCTTTCCTGAGGTCATTCTACCCTAATCTGAAAAACAACTGTAAATGGTGAATCTCTGATCCCATTTAAAGAAATTTTATATTGGATATAATTGCATAATTCGGCGATTTTTATTGTTTTCGTCATATTTTGCTCCTTTAGTGATAAGGTCATCTTTTGAGCATTTTAGTTTATGGTGGCGCCGTTTTTAATGAGGTACATGTTAATTGCGTCTATTTTCAAACACAGAATGTCAAAACACTCTAGTAGATGTATTTTTCTTTCTTTTCCCGAAAACGATAGGTAGCAGGCTTATAAAGTATGATTCCGAGGAAGAAATGCTGTACTTACGTACGCCGAAGATAACTAAAAGCGTTCCAATACTTAATTTTTTTAAGGAAAATAGAGCGAGAACTGTGCCTCGGGGCTATGATACTGAATGAAGTATTAAGTTTTAATTTACCTACAGCAGCTATGTCAGTTTTCGTGATTAAATGTGCCTGCTGTATTATCACTTATCACTTTTTTACACGTTCAATGTTAGTAGTACTCTAATACTTGCATCCTATCAATAAAATTCCTACGTCATATAATATCCTGTTTTTAGGTCATATCTAGTTAGTTTTTAGGGCATATTTGCTTGCATATTTTTTACGTCTTTAGGTCATAAACTTTCGAACACTTTCTATAACAAATAATAAACGCGGCAATTCATAATACAAATCAGTCGATTCATCAAGTATCTTTCTCAACTGCTGCTTCTTTATTTTGGTGCTCTCATTCCATGAATTCAGAAGAATCTAATAGCCAAGGATCCAATCATTTTCTTAATTCCTTTTGCTCTGAGGGATTAAATCTTGAAGAATTGAGCTAATTATATGAAGCGTGTCACAGCACGCTAATTGTGAATTTCGTTCTTAAATAGGTCTATTACCTTCACATTTGGAGTCCCTTTGTTAGCTCGTTGGTGAGTCATAGCCGCAGTCTCCAGGTTCATGTGCTCCAATTCATCTTGATCAAAGGTAATTCCTCCATTCGTCTTCCTCCTTACCACACCGGCAAGCTCACTCGCTTTCCCAAGTCTCGAATTTCGTATGCAAGTCCTGTTCTGTGCACACATCACTTTTATTTTGGTCTTCGTCAAATTCCATATGTCCAGCTTAGGTACGCCAAATCCTTGGTAACGCCAAGGGATTTGTGCATGATTTTCGCATTTGGTTCTCATGTGGAGAATATCTTGTATAAAAAGTAGAGGAACGAATGAATGTAAATTATCATTGAGAAAGGCAATAATGTATAATTCTTAGATGAGATACACTCACGTTTCTGGAAGATTGTCATCACTTTTCAACTCAGTAAGAAGAGAGATGCAACATACGGTCAAAATAAATTAGTGCCTGAGGATATTTTATTATTTTCTGAAACATATCACCTTGTCATTTCACAGAAGAAAAACTAATGTTTATTTCTAGTTTCTTCAGTCGAGTTTACATTGATATCTAGGAATAACATTTTAATACTTCGTCAGCTCTGGATCCACTGTACGGGGTGATCGGAAACAACGTGAACCGAGTATATGAGTGTTAGAGCGTTGGTCATACTGATCAGTAATTTGAAAAAAATACATCGATATATCGCGCCGTTGTCGTTTCATTAGCTGCCGAATTTAACTAATCAGATAATTTCGCGGGCGATTTCAAATGGGCTTTACGAGGCGATGTTGTTAAATCTGCACGTGGCTTGGTCGGACTTGAGAGCCATGCCGAGAAATGAGCATCAAGCACTAACACGCTGTGGCTTTCAGCCAATGCCACCGTCCTTGTTTAGGTCCCTCCCATGGATAAGTTTATTTTTTCTACTGGAGCTCTCAAGGCGGTCATAAACCACGTGCAGATTTAGCAACATCGCCTCACAACGCCCATCTGAGTCGGCAAAGCGATCTAATTGGCTAACTTCAGCAGCTGATAAAATGATAATGGCATTAGATATCTCATCATTTTTGCCAATTATTTATCTGTATGACCAACTCTTTAATACTCATATATACCGTTCACGTTGTTTCCGACCACCATCCTGTATGCATAATAATCTACAGCCTGTTCATACTTTATACATTCAGAAATGCACCTCTGCTTCGTAGTTACTTGTTTATCGGCTTCCTATGTCACGTGAATTGTGACATTGCGAATACTTTTGCGAAATCCTGATTCATGAATTCTACACCAGTTGCAGCTTACACCAGAAATGATGCTGGATGGAAATGTACGTATGTTCAGTCGTCAGACCGAAGGCTGGTTGGATCTTCAACAGATCCACCATCATCTGTCATAGATGGCCTAGGCATCACTGAAGAAGTGAGGTAGTTTCCCGTTGCTTTCCTCACTAAGCCATAATTTGCTATTACATATCAGTCTGTCAATACCACTGAAATGCATGCACCCACCGACCCTATGAGCAACATTTTCACACCATTCATAGCAGGGACTGGCTGCATAAAGATTGGCATTACTGGCATATCTCATACCTCAGTCACTTGAATATTGTCAAAGCCGAAGATGGGAGTACGATATGTTTATGAAAGTAACAAACTTGTTCTAGGCCGTACCAGAAGACATAATGCACTGTAAACTCTAGGTCTCACCAGCAAAGAAAATATTTAATAATCTGCATATTAAAGGAGTTTACAAAAACAGCTTTGGCAAATCCGTCCGTCCGTTCTACTGGACGGATTTGATTCATTTTTGTTTTAGTCTCTCCGAAATTACCTGCCAGTTAATCACAAGACATTGATAGGTCTCTAAGTTCAGCCAAATTTGATTAATCATAAAATATAATATTTGAATGATCACTCCAAAAATTGCAGGCGAAAGATTACACTAACCCGCAATACATTCTGTACTTAGCGCGTTGTTAAGTGGTTAACACTTTCATTAATATTCTGTTACTGTATAGGTGATTTTCATCCTAAATAATGTTATTGCATGCAACCATGTTTGATCACTACCTGTCAGACCATAGAATATACACTTCCACTGATCACGAAAGAATGCTATTCTCTGCTAGATACTCTTTGATTCTCTGACCTTCACCAGCTTCTAAATATACTCAAGAGATGGCAGAACGTTGCTAATAACGTAGATGCTGCTAACAGAAAAGTTGACGTCCACACAGACGGAAAGGTACCAAGTCAACTAGACTTCTATATGACCATTAATAAAGCGCAGGGACAGAATCTCTTGAAAAAGTGGGTATCTACTTATTCTAACCAGTATTTAGTAACTGCCAAATGTATGCTGCACTACTACGGGCAAGGTCGTTTGAAAATCTTAAGATCCAGATACCGCCGAATAGTCGAAACTCTGTGAAATATGGTATGGAAGGAAGTGCTAAAAACTGCATTAGGAATAAGTCAGTCATTATGTACCGGTATTAATTGTTAATAAATCTACTGGAAAGGGCAGGCAAAACAACATGACTACGACAGACATATTAAGAAGAGGTATCTGACCTATTTTTAATGAATTCTGCAGAGCAGTATGGATCCATTAGTAATAGTAATAATAAGATGGTTGTCAAACACAAGTTACCTTCGAGTGAGTTTATATTTTAATACCGTTAGGTTGCAGGTAATTTTCAAAACACCTTTGTCTTAATTTCCTGCCTGGATTTTGCAATAACTACATATTTACAGCCCAAAATCTTATAAATAAAGTTGTAGGGGGTCCGCTGTCTGTAATTCCTTTTGTTTTGCTAAATTTTCAAATATTTATTTAGATCAACTCAAGACCGAATCGGTGGCTTTTACTTTTCGTGTCTGTCTGTTTGTCTGTTCCACCATTACGTCGAAACGGCTGGATAGATCTCAACCAAAGTTCATACGTAGAGTATACTCATCCCGGGGAAGGTTTCGATATGCATATCATTTTAAAATCTTTTAAAAGACGGGGGTTTTATAGGAAACCCACAACGGTTTTCCTCCATTTTCTCTTATACTATTGTTTTCTGTAACCTCTGTGGACCGTATGTAAAAGGTCTCTTCATTATAAGCAACTTTCGTTATGTTCATAATTTACCTTACTCTTCAAATGACGGAGAAATTTACTCTTTTCTGTCGATACCATGCACTGCATTGAGTGACCGACAGACCGACAACGAATATATGGGTTACCATGGCAACGTCTCTGACTGCTTGCCGGCAGGGAAGTACCGCATTGCCATTTTCCTCATCATTCCTTTAAATTCGTGGTTTTTATTGGGTAGAAAGCATGAGAGTCGTTAATCGGCCATTCTGCGAGATATTGGCGGAATATCATTGGAGGTTATAACCGTCCTCGAATAGCTTAAGTTATAACACAAATACTCATCTTCTTGTCTGATTACCTAAGAATCCCTACGCCAAAATTTCTCTCCGATTATCGCTTTCTTAAATCCATAACTCACACCGGCATAATTTATTGAGGAGCATTTGATTTTCCAATGCATTCACTTGGTATTTACATATTTGTCGTCATCCGGATGTCCTCAGTTATAGTTCATTTTCTATTAATTTCAACTTACTAAACTGTATTATTTTCTTCCTTAATTACCACGTATGTATGCGAGTGCTAATCCCGATTGCTGGACACTCTTTTCTTTGAGGATATATTCTAAGCTATGAAAATGTATAACTTTTGGCCCAGGAGAATTCCGAAGTATGGATGTAATTTTAACGACGGTGCAGACCTTCGTTTCGGGGTAATTGGTGGCTAATCAGTAAGTCGTAACACAATTCAGAAAGCAAATGGCGTTTCATTTTGGAGAGATCTATAACTTTCGTTCTATGACTTTTCGTCGTATTTCTATCCCTAACACGTTAAATAAAGCTGCATTTCTCGATTTCAAGTTGATTTTGTACTTTTACACGTATATGTTATCATTTGGCACACTTATAGGAAAGGTACAATCATTAAAATCGGCACGCACATTGACATGACCATTGGCCATGTTATAACCAAATTTTATTATTCTTTCTGTCACATGAGTATCAAAATATAAAGTAGTATTTGAAAACTGTACAAAATTTCACCCCATTCAATGACACTAACTCAACCTAACCCATAAATATAGAAGATACGAGAAGATGTCATAGGACCAACCATGTAGAGCACTGAAAGGGGCGTCTGATGGTGAAATCCGTTTGTAGATACGTCGTACATTTTCAAAGCAGTAACTATCGAAATAAAGGTCTGCACTTCTAGAGTGTGTCTGTACATTGACAATGTTGGCGAAATTTCAATACAGTTATCCGTTTCAGGTGTAATAATGACCATCTGCATATATTCAGTTTTGGTGTCTGTCTGTCTCTTTGTTTGTTTGTTTGTTTGTTTGTTTGTTTGTTTGTTTGTTTGTTTGTTTGTTTGTTTGTTTGTTTGTTTGTTTGTTTGTTTGTTTGTTTGTTTGTTTGTCTATAACTTGGAAACTACCGGATATATTTCCACCAAACTTGATATTTAGAATCCACCTGTCCTTTGGTAGGTTTTAGGGCAAATATTGTTTCTAAATCCCTGAATGACTGGGGGATTATACGAAACCGAGACCGTGATTTTGCATTCCCACAAAATATACACAACCAAACTTAATGTAAATTTACCTGCCTTAATGGAAATTCACTTCTAAGACTTCTTCCTTATGTGCATCATTTCAATACGACAATTAATAAGGGAGATATCATTAACGGACCGTTTTCCGGTACAAGTCCCACCGGACTTAACTCAAGAGCAGGTGCGTGTAAAGCGTATTTTTTACAACTTGAAAACTACTAAAGATATTTGTGTCAAACTTTACATTAACATCCACCTGTCCAAGAGTAGGTGTTAATCGTCAATAACATTTCAAATTCCCGGAACGGACTGGCGGTATATAGGGAACCTAAATGGTGATTTTACTATTACGCAATATATACAGTACAAGACCAACCTGACTGGAAATCGACAAAACGTGATGGAATTCCATCGACTATTTTGGCGAAATTTTCGTACAGCTACACGTTAAAGGGGTAATAATGACCATCTGCATATTTTTTGGTTTAGTTCATCGAAAGTCCTAATTTTTACACTCCTCATCGAAAACCCAGATTGCGGCATAATCTGCCAGTCGAAGAAGGATATTGAAATTTGGCAAAATTATACGTTTTAGCCTGTAACGGACGGAAAACTTCCAAGATCCTTAAATTTTTCCCTTTTTTATCCCGAAGAATATCGAAATATGGAGGCAATTTTAATGATGGTGCAGACCTTCGCGAAGTATAATCACATAACGGATGGCACAATCCCCGTTCAATTTGGAGTGATCTACAACCTTGGTCTTACGACATTTTGTCGTATTTCTATCCCTTTTACGTTTGATTTTTCTTTATTTCTCGATGTTAAGTAAATTTGGACTTTTCACATACATAATTCATACCTTCCATCATTTATAGGAAAGACAGATTCATCAAACACTACACCCAGTAGCCATATGTGAGCCAAATGCTATGTATGTAGCTGTCACTTAATTATCCGAAAAGCAATGCAATGTGAGTTAATCTTACACAAATTTTACCCTATTCCACGTTTCTAACTCAATCTGACCCATGAATAGATGAGATATCATAAGACCAGCAATTTCGGCCGCTAAATCGGGCGTCTTATGGTACAATCCTTTCTCGATATGATGTACCGTTTAGCAGCATTTAATCTGTAAATGAAGGTCTGCAATATTGTAAACAAGCACATACTTTCTTATGTCGAACTATATATATTCACTGATGTCGATTTTATAGCGATCGAGAAAGGGTGTGTCTATTATTGCAATCAGTACTCCCCACACCGACTTTGACTGGCAGTAGGAATGGGGTCCTTGTCCAATTCCTGTGTAACTGGCATTAATAAGACAGGCCTACCATTGTAATGAATAATTCACTTCTCGATTTGACTTGCAGAAGGCAAGGGAGCAGGCAGTTTTGTTCAAAATTCCCCCTACCCGATTGTGTTTGGCTGTAGGCAAGCGTTCCCGCAGTTATAAACAGATGTACCCATCTAAAATGTGATTGGCATTAGGCATAGCGACCTGCTATTTTGATGGAAACTCACCAGCTTGGTGTGACTGGCAGTAAGCTGGCTGGCATTAGGAAAAGGGGCCTGATAGTAGGGTAGTTACCTGTCATTATTATAGAAACTCCTCAACTGTTATCTGTCTGGAAGTAGGAAAGGTGGGCTGCCATTGTAACGAAAACTCCCCAAATCGATTGTGACCGCGCAGTAGGCAATGGGGCCCGCAATTATATTATAAACTTCCCAACTCGATTGTGAATGGCAGTAGGCAAGTGAGCCCGTCGTTATCATCACAAATCCGTAACAAGCACTTTACATTGGAAACAACGTATAGGGACCTCTCCATGCTGTTTCTCGGGTAACGCTAAGAGACGTGCAATTTTAAAACAATCTTATTTTCTGCATGTACAGTATTTTTCTTCGATATTCGAATACAATGTAAAATACCGTAGCGAAGCACGGGTACTTTTTCTGGTGGGGAAATAAAGGGTATAGTTTCACTTTGTCTTGGCATGGGTCTAAGGTGGATAATTAAGATGGAACAGTAAATATTGTAAATGAAACTCTTGAACTAATATTTCTTTAAACGATGAATTTCGGTTGATCGGTTGCATCTTTTGTGTAACCCGCAGATTGCAACCTCTTCATCTTCTCCCTGTCCATATATCAGGGGTTAAGAGACAAAACACCGTATCTCACAATGCTCTTCCTAGCCATTATTATCCTTAAAAGTGGTCACACCTCCAATCAACATATCGATATGCAGTCCATCAGATACAGTATTCAATTTCCCATGCGGAAGTGTAAAGTTAAATGAACCTTAAATACACTATACTTCAAGAGTGAGAAAACAGGTCATGCATATATACATTCCTACAGCGCGGTACAGTAAGGTTCATTTTCCATTATAGATAACGATAGGGAAATGAACACAACGAACATTGTTCTGATGGACCTGAAATCAATATATGACTTTAGGGCGTGACCAGTATTAAGCAGAATAATGGTTAGGAAGAGCATTGCATGGTACGAGGTTGTGTCTCTTTACTTCCGATATGTGACAGCAATGCGGTCACTCTTGAGTAGTATGGCGTTGCTTTAGGGCAGGGATGACAAACATTTTCCGACAAGCGTGTCAATTATTTTTACTTTTTACTGTCTAGTGTGCCGCTGGTCCTCTTTTTACACTTAATAAATTGCAACACCATGAAGGCATTGGTCGTTTGTGTAGTTTTTCAAGATATGGAACGATGCCATGTAGGTATGTAAACGATCAAAGTTTCAGACCCATTGGATTGTTGCTATAGGTCTCCCCACGTGATTGGTCGCGGAGGAATCAACTCCAATATACGGACTCTGGTGTAGCGTAGTTGACTTACAGTCTGTGCAGTGAAGTGTTCCCCGTCAAAACATGCCTCGACGACAGAGAAGAGCACGCTATCAACAACTATCGCCGTTTGAGGGAGCTCGGATATTTGGGCTGTGTGAGGCTGGATTATCGCTAAGGACCGTCGCTGCACGTGTTGACCGACAGGCATCTACGGTACAACGTGTATGGCAGCAGTGGTCAAATGAAGATACCCACACTCCTAGACCTGGCTCAGACCCAGCGCGACAGACAACCTTTAGTGAGGATCGCCACATCATTCGGATGGCCCGGATGGAACCCCATGCAACAGCAGCGCAAATTCGAGCAGCTATGGCACCCCACGTTACACGTTACACAACAAACAGTTGGTAATGGCCTGCGTGCAGCTGGCTTACGAGCCCGTGTCCCTGCAGAAGGTGTTCCATTGACCCCACAACAGCGACGTGTAAGGCTGGCCTGGTGTCGAGAAACATCGACGTGGGTCGACGAATGGCATAGGATCGTCTTTAGTGATGAATCGCGCTTCTGTCTTGCCAGCAGTGATCGCCGGAATCGTGTGCGCCGACGTACCGGGAAGAGGGGCCGCCCAGATCTTACTGCCGAGAGGCACACAGTGCCGACACAAAGCATTATGGTCTGGGGAGCTATTGGCTTTAATGTGAAATCACAATTGGTTCTTGTTGAGGGCACTATGACTGTTCGACAGTACGTTGATAGGGTACTCAATCCAGTGGTTGTCCCTATGATGACGAACATTGCTAATGGGATGTTTCAGCAGGACAATGCCCGGGTTCACACTGCACGCATCTCCAGAGAAGCTCTCCACGACACCACAACCGTAGAATGGCCCACCAGATCCCCGGACCTCAGTCCTATTGAACATGTGTGGGACATGATTGGTCGACAACTGCCCAACCGTCCTCAGCCACCCACAACTAAGGAACAACTGACCCGTGCAGTGCAGCAAACATGGGCCACGATTCCTCAGGAAGCGATCCAGGGCCTTATTGACTCCATGCCTCGACGAATTCATCAATGTATTGCAGCTCATGGTGGGCACATCCTGTATGGACTGTTGTCCAAACTTGCGGTTAGAGGGACCTAAAAGTGTAATCATCGAATCACAACCAAACACTCGCCCCGCATGTTCAATTGCAGCAATGTAGCACCACTTGTTCTGGGTGTTGCAATTTCCATTTCCTTCAGTATATGTTGTTGCGAGTTCTTCTTTTTCTAACAATATTCTGGAGATGTTTATAAGACAATGCTGTATTCCAGACGTCATCACGTAGTTGCTCTAGGGAGCCGGTGTTACTTGCTCCGCTCGGAAGTGTTACCATATGAACTACACCTTTAATAATAATAATAATAATAATAATAATAATAATAATAATAATAATAATAATAATTGTACCGGCGGTACACCTCCACGCCGCTATTTCAAATATTGCGGCAATTGAAACTCCTCTACAGGAGAAAGCCTGAACTTCAAAAAATTGTTAACTCAACAGTTTCTCCGAAGATGGCTCTGTGTGAATTTTGATGTGTTTTTGTTTGTCATTGATCAAGAAGTGTGGACGTTCTCTACCAGATGTCTCTACAAAAAAAAACTATGATCATACACTCTGTTGCAACGGAATGAACCTTCTTGAAGAAATTTTGTATTCAAAAGTTGTTGTCTTTACTAAATTTTGTTCTTTTATTTTTCGGTTGGCAATATTAATCCTTCCTTCCGCCGGTTTGAACTTTGCCAAGCCCGAATTTCTTTAATTAATTCTCAGCCAATCATGTATGTCTTCTTCGATATGGATATGTAGCTCTAAGCTATCCAATAAAGTTGAGGGGGTGTGTCTACTCATTCTTGAAAGGTCTCGAATTTTCCACGAGGGTATAAAAACTGCTGATTTTCTTGTCTCCGGGCCACTAGTATAATATCTCAGTGTGTGAATATGTAGCAGGAGGCGGGAAGTGCCTCGTTCTTCAGACAGCAGTTCTTCTACAAGGTAATGGCCTCTTAACATCTTTATTTCTTGCTAGCTCAGCAGTCTAACTCTCGGGGAGGGTTCGAAACCTTTAATATGTAACCTATTAAACATATAAACACTTTTCCTGGTAAACTTCAGTTTTCTTGAACTTTAATGCGGGAATAGAGAGTGCTTCACCCTCTCGAGCTCCCCATCATTTTGAAATGAGGTGACTACGTTTTCACAACCGTTTCTTCTCTTCCTTAATGTATTAAAGTTTTTTCATAGGAGTCACCTCCCTAGCTTGGGAATATCCCCTGTGTATCGGCCTAGAGCCACTTAGGTTTTAAAATGTAGATTTAGGAGTGCAAGTTCACGCCTCCATCCTTTTGTTTTGGGCCATTTAAATTAACCTGGTTTTTGCACACTAAGGCTAAGTAGATTGGGTACGAGATACTTCCGTTTAATTATAAGTATGCCTTAAGGGCAGTCAAGTGAAAAGTTTGTTTATGGCCTTCTGATAGGCTTGAACTATCGAGAGCGGGTCAGCTCTTTATGGTGTTGTGATAAAAGTGCCTTAGAGAGACTTGAAATGTAAGGGTGGGAGCTAATGCTCCATGTAATTAAGGGTTTTCTGCCCTTTGATATTTATGGTTGTGAGCTGAGAGCTCAGAAATGATACTTGGGGCTCGAAGCCCAAATCTTGTAACAAACTGTAATTTGTAATTTCTTAATTTGTTGATCTGCTACTTGGTACCTGTTATACTCTGTTATTTGTTGATTTTGAAAAGAAAATATAACCTTTGTTAAAGTTTTAAATTAACTTTAATTTTGTAGTTGAGACCTATTCCAGCCCGCACCTTCTTTCAGCTCCACCTACCACGGATAATTCCGTAATAATAATAATAATAATAATAATAATAATAATAATAATAATAATAATAATAATAATAATAATAATAATAATAATTTGCAGCATCGTTCATGTGAGACGAAGAGGTCACAGATTACAGAGTATAACAAAGCAAGAAAATTATTAATTTACAAAGGAAATATACAGCAGTGTGTAATATTTCCTGAGTAAATACATTTTCACGAATAACTGAAGTTTTGGGACACATAAATTTACCGAAAGAAAATACAATTTATGTGATTTCTAGACATTCTTTGCATTCTCATTAACATATATTTGAATACTTGTATGTCATTTATGATTATGACAACAAATTAAACAGGCGAACTGAAATATATCACTGGTGTATTCCACCTTCACGGGACTTTTGGGCTCGTTTAGATAGTATATACTAGATACTACACTTATCGTTTGCGTACTAGTAAGTCGTAAAACTTGGAAAACGAACATCAAATTCAGTCAAACTGTTTGTGTTTGCAAACCTATCTTTCATTGAGTATCGCACTGTAAGTCAATCAGTTCTAGCTGCAGTTCTGGTCTAACAGTTTGCACATCCACTGAGAAGGTCATACCGAACAACTACAGATCCTTTTCTAACGCCTGAAAATCGTGAAACCTACTCTCAAAATAGTCATTAAAACCTCTTTATATTATTCTAATGTTTTTAATGTGATTCAATATTTTATTACATATTATACATTTTGCTGTGTTATCTTCTTGAGCTGTTAAACACTTTTCTTCTCAGGAAGGTTCTGACCTTGTTGGCCTATGCTGTGCTGAACTCTCTTCCATAGTAAATGCAACATTAACCGACTAGATTTGAACGTCATACGGCGTGAGGATAAAGACGGAAACACACTACTGTCACCTCACATGAGTTCAAGGGCATCGTATGGTAATCTAACCTGTTCAGAAAGATGTGCTGTACCTTTGCGCCACTGGCCTGCAGTGCGTACCGTACTACGTCATGCCGTTCCCCTACATCTTCCCCTACTTGCTCGCTAAGCTGCTCTCGTTCCTCGAGAGCGGGGAGCAAACTGGCTCCGAAGGTATTTCGCTCTCGGTTGACGATTCCTGCTCTATACAATGTGACCTCAGATACTTAGGGTATCTATTGAATCTTAATTTCTGGTTACCCATATACACCTTTAACTCCCTATTGGCTACTTTGTTGCTTAGATGAAAGCAGCAAACTTCAGATAGATGAATTACGACGGTCAAAATTCTTTATACGGATGTTTTCAGCTCTTATGATACCTAGTTATATTATGTACATACTACGCACATGTTTCGTACAATGAGAGAATCGTATGACTATCGGAAATCGACTCCGGAAACGATTCTTTTTCTAAGAATTATTGTGCTAAGCACCAAATTTTCCTTTTGAATAAGATACCTACGATAGAGAAACGGGACACTTTCATTACCATCGTAGAGTTCATAGCTACACTGAACCCTATTTTAAGGAACTTTATAATTAAATATTTCGACCTACAGGTCTCCCAATTTGTGGTCAGTGCCTATTTTGTACTATGTGCTCCCTAGCCTTCCCTATTCACCCAGATGGACTTGAGTTCAATTCGTCACCTCTATGTGATATGTAGCTTTCATTATACAGTGGGAAAGAATTATCCACACCAACAGTGATGGCAAAATTGTGTTGCATTTTCGCGAAATTCAATTGTATAAACCGAGGAAATGAATATTCATGGTGACAAGGACCGAGTAATTTCGATCTATTTGTCTCACAATTTGTGGTTAATACCTGCTAATATCTATTTTTATTTACAATTTGGTTTACGTCGCACGGAGATAGATAGATAGATCATTTAGCAACTATGGGATACGAAAGGGGTAGAAGTTGGAAGGAAGCGACCGTGGCCTTGATTAAGGTGCAGTCCCGGTATTTGCCTGACGTGAAAAAAGGGAAACCACGAAAAAACCATCTTCAGGGTTGCCAACAGTGGAGCTCGAACCCATTAACTCCAGAATGCAATCTGACAGCTACGTGACCCAAACCCCACAGTCACTCTTGCGGTCCTACTGTGTTATATGGGCTGCCTATCCTGCTCCGTTCACTCGGACGGACTTCAGTTCGATTCCTCACTAGGAAGTGGAAAAATTTTGAAAATAAATTTCCATTTCTGGGGAAGCACACGGCCGTAATATTCACTCACTCAGCTAAGGAATTTATCTCATTCAAGAGGCGAAGTTTTGAATAGGTAGGTAAGGTAAGTGTTATTCTGCCCGAAGGCAGGACCGAACCTCCGCAGAGGTGTTCCTAAGGCGGAGTTTACGTGCGGTAGGGTGGCCAGTTCCTTTCCCTTCCTCCATACCCTTACCCCCCACCAACAGCGCGTGGCAACCCATCCAACTCCTGACCACGCCCAATGTTGCTTAACTTCGGAGATCTCACGGGATCCGGTGTTTCAACACGGCTACGGCCGTTGGCTTCTGAGTAGTAGAAGCCTTTATTTTCCAATATTCCACGGGACTTCATGGTGATGGCTTTGCTGTACTTTATCTACTATTTTAAAAATCGTTTCTTAATGTGAGTAAATGCAAAAATGAAATCTACCTCATTGTCACGACAGCTCACATATCACATGTTTCTTTAACACTTATTACGAGGGTAGATGTTATCAGCATCGCGAATCTAATCACTATTAAAGTTGGTTCCAGGGATGACTGTGCTAATGTTCATATCAGGATTCTGCCTCTTTCTAATTACGTGAGAGTGTTAATCTCGTTAAAGGATTCCGTACAACTGAAGCTGCATTAATGAACTTGTTGAAGACTATAGGACCACACCGGCAGAAGAGATACACCCCATTAATTCAATAAAAGCTTTGGAAAGCTTCTTTTTTTCACATCTCTCGAGCCTTAAGCAAAATACCCAAATCAAATATTCAGCAATGTAACCTCTGTTAACTTACACAGGTTACCTGGGAATGTAACTCCCTAATAATGTATTCAAAAACGTATAAGTTTGAAAATTAAATGTTGAGGTCGTACGTATAACATGAATGTGTATCTATTACAGTCACAGTGACATTATTTCAGTCGGACATTGTGTTGAGCAGTAAGTACTTGATGTGAGCAGGTCAAACTAGTGCTTAAAACTTTTCTCTCTCACTTCTGCGCGAGTCCGGTGAAAGCGATGACGTAGAACCTACCTTTAAAGGGAAGATTTATTTCCCTTAGGAAATGAAATTGGAAGCTTTCTGAAACCCAATGTCCGGTTCTTTGACCGCCTTGGCGTGGTTCGATGTCGATCGTTAAGTCAGGAGCTTGGCTCTAAACGCCGTCTTTCTATAGGGATTCATCAGACCTTCGGAAGCTGGCACTCAAAAGAACAGATGGAACTAGAATAAAATGAGTTGGGTCAACGGAGAGATATACGTAAAAATATCCCGTAGTTCAGATGCCATTAAAATTACGATACATATACAAATTATGTATGAGAGGAAGAACACATAATTAAAATTACTTTCAATTGTAAAAGTCATACCTCCAATATATAACATGAGAGAGAAAAAATGTATACACAATCGTACAAGATGTACAGTATGTTCATATCCTTCCCCTTCGACTGTATGTAGACGAGGCTGTAAATAGATACCAAGGTCGTACTCCTAGTCTCGAAGACCAGCATGAAGTCTTCGATTCAGAAGATCTCTTGTTCCATTCTGGCTGGGCAATATCTGAATTGTTTCCCTCTGAAAATTATTCTTCAGTAGCAGATGGTTCCTTGTGTAATATGTCATGGTGGCATTCACGTCGCAGGCCAAAGCAATACTCCAGACGATATTTAATCCTGAAAATCACTGTTCGTGAGCGTATATTTCACTCCGAGTGAAGTATACACATGTCCACTCATTTCCGTTTTGGAGCTCGTACACACCAAGAAACACAACTCATATTTAAATTAAAAAATCAGCTAACGTACAGACATATCATGAACTCATAACTAAGGACACAATGAAGTCTGAATTCTTGAGAACTGGGGACATCACTGGACGTATTGAGCAAACAATATATTAAATTTACATCACTTGATGTCATAACGGAGCTCCACTATTGTGGTACACAGCATGTAAAGTAAGAAGGACTAAAGCAGGGCCTCTCAGGGTGGGGTGCATGCGCGTGGTGCATGTACTGTGCACGGTGCAAAAGACGACTTCGCTTGGTTGACCAGAGTGCAAACGCCCCTTTCCTCGATTTGGGGCAATAGCGCTTACTCTTTCTTTCCTCACGCCTGTCTCGCTCGCTCCCCCTGTCTCCCTCTTCTCCACTTGATCCGTAGCGCTCCAAATCCGAGCTGAGTTGAGCCGAGTTGAGCCTAGCTTAGCCGAGTAGCCCAGAGACGAAGCGTTGGTCCGAGCCGAGCCGAGTGGGACCGATGCACTGTGCACAGGAACTCTGCGCCTTAGTTTGCACGCGTGAGATTTTGGGCGTTTGAGAGGCCCTAGACTAACGGCTTTTAGCACGGAGGGCATTTTCTCCTCGAATCACTGTACTGGCTCATAGCAGTACAATAGCGAAGATTGGTGAGCGACTATTGTAACTGCCAGAAGTCATCTCAAATTGCGTAACCTGCTACAGTGGCTAACAGCTGTGAAATGGTAGTTTATACTCTCCCATTATCTGTGTAGGACTGCCATTCATGCATTTAATTTTCATGTAAGGCAAGCTTTTTGTTACTCATGCAAGATGTCAGATCTCCCCTTCCATTGTGAGTGTAGTGGTTCCAGATGACTACCATCAATAGTAGCTGGCTGAGTACATCGTATCATGAGGGAAAATAACCACTTTATTGACATTGTAACATAGGAAGGACTGTACTTGACAAAGTGTTCAGTAACGTAAAATACTATGACAAAGCATTTTAACGAAGCGGTGTTCGGGTCATGGGGGTACCTTTTAAACAGAATACGCACATCAAAATAGGTATTGTCGAAATAAATTGTATATTCAGCCTGGGTTTGAAATGTTATTGCTGACACATGGTTTCTTATTTCTAAACATTTCGTCCAGTAGATGTGCTCTCCTGGAGTTCGGGTGGAGCAAAACTCGTCTCATGAAATGAAATGGCATATGGCTTTTAGTGCCGGGAGTGTCAGAGGACAGGTTTGGCTCGCCAGGTGCAGGTCTTTTGAATTGACGTCCGTAGGCTACCTGCGCGTTGCGATGAGGATGAAATGATGATGAAGACAACGCATACACCCAGCCCCCGTGCCAGCGAAATTAACCAATGCTGGTTAAAATTCCCGACCCTGTCGGGAATCGAACCCGAGACCCATGTGTCCAAAGGCCAGCACGCTAACCATTTAGCCATGGAGCTCGTCTCATGAAGCTCGGTTTTAACAGATATAAATGTTGATGCGCGTCATTCATTTCCTTGAACTTTCGGCATTCTGAAATAAGTTTGCGATAACTTTGAAGCTATTTTTCCTTGCTACTAATTTTAACCATTCTTCGAACGGCAATTTGCAATGGAAGATATGATCCAATTCACACATTAATTACGCCATCTTGACCCGCGAGTGGTCGCTGTATGAGATTTTCTCTCACATTATTTTGTATTGTGAGTTTACTTCTCAGTGATGCAAGGGAGGTGACTGTTCCCCTTTCTAGCTGAGTTGATAACTGTCGTGAAAGGTAAGCATCCCCTCCTCTAGTCGGAACAAAGATTCGTGTGAGTACGGGCGCCGTGTGTGAGAGGTTCTCTCATCGCGGGACCAATGGCGTTAGTGTTATTTTAGAGTCGAGAGGGAAATTTTATCCTTTAGTAGGCGTTAGTATTTGACTTAAGTCGCGCGCGAAACGTTCTTCATTTTCAGTTACTGATAAGCGAGTCGTCAAAAATTGCGTCGCGGAAGAATGCTAAGTCAAATGTTAGAGAGAAGACCTATTGTGCTTTATTTTTCCATTCGTATTGAGTCTGTCAGAAAGTTCTATATTAATAACAATGTTATTGGTTTTAGTCCCAATAACTATGCTTTACAGTTTTCACACATACCGAGGTGCCGGAATGTTGTCCTACAGGCGTTCTTTTACATGCCAGTAAATATGCGGCTGATGTATCTGAGCACCTTCAAATACCATCGGACTGAGCCAGGATCGAACCTGCCAAAATGGGCACAAAGAGCCAGCACCTTAACCGTCTGAGCCTTTCAGGCCGGCACTCTTGTGAATATTACGTACTGACATAGGACTGAGTCCGCCTCTGTGGTGTAGTGGTTAGCGTGATTAGCTGCCACCCCCGGAGGTCCGGGTTCGATTCCCGGCTCTGCCACGAAAATTTGAAAAGTGGTACGAGGGCTGGAACGGGGTCCACTCAGCCTCGGGAGGTCAACTGAGTAGAGGTGGGTTCGATTCCCACCTCAGCCATCCTCGAAGTGGTTTTCCGTGGTTTCCCACTTCTCCTCCAGGCGAATACCGGGATGGTACCTAACTTAAGGCCACGGCCGCTTCCTTCCCTCTTCCTTGTCTATCCCTTCCAATCTTCCCATCCCTCCACAAGGCCCCTGTTCAGCACAGCAGGTGAGGCCGCCTGGGCGAGGTACTGGTCATTCTCCCCAGTTGTATCCCCTGACGAAGAGTCTGAAACTCCAGGACACTGCCCTTGAGGCGGTAGAGGTGGGATCCCTCGCCGAGTCCGAGGGAAAAGCCGAACCTGGAGGATAAACACATGATGATGATGATGATGATGATGATGACATAGGACTGAACTAATGACTAATTTCCATTGACTAGGTAGTATTTTTTTATAATAAACCGATACGGCTAATCGTTTCATTTCAAAAAAATATAAAATGTATTAGGCAGTCTTTGCGTCTCATTTCAGTAATTCATTTCACTCTTACGCCCTGAAAAGTTGTAGAAAATATATTTATTTTAAATGAAGTTTAAAGTGAGAGAAAGTCTCACGAGCAACCACTCGTGCTTTAATGCGGCTATCGACCACTCGCGGGTTAAAATGATACTTTTCTCCGCAAGCTTGTGGTAGTAGTATATGATAATTTTGTGTGGCTATTTCTAGCCGAGTGCAGCCCTTGTAAGGCAGACTCCGATGAGGGTGGGTGGCATCTGCCATAACTGCGTGTTATTGTGGTGGAGGATAGGGTTATGTGTGGTGAGTGAGTTGCAGGGATGTTGGGAATAGCACACACACCCAGCCCCCGGTCCATTGGAATTAACCAATGAAGGTTAAAATCCCCGCCGGGAATCAAACCCAGGACCCTCTGAACAGAAGGCCAGTACGCTGACCATTCAGCCAACGAGTCGGACAGTACTAGTATGAAATACGATAAAGCTGGACGATATCGAGAGACCAAAATTCAAATTATCGTGAAAATCTCCATTATTATTGGTCACGTGATAAATACATTAATCTCATAAAGGATCGAACATTTCAGTTCATCCACCATTTGCTATGTAATATTAACGGATGTATTGTAGAATAACCTTTTAGTCTTACTGTAAACTCTCCACTTCATGGGTAACCCCGAAATCATTGGCATATTGTAACACAACCCAAAATGGATACATTCCAAATATGGAACTGGCTTGACATATGTACAGCCACATTACAGCTTTAGGAACACAGACAGGAACTACTAATGAAGGAAATGAAATGAAATGGCGTATAGCTTTTAGTGCCGGGAGATCCCAGGACGGGTTCGGCTTGCCAGATGCATGTATTTTGATTTCACTCCTGTAGGCGACTTGCGCGTCTTCATAAGGATGAAATGATGATGACGACACATACACCCAGTCCCCGTGCCAGGAAAATTAACCAATGATGGTTAAAATTCCAGGCCCTGCCGGGAATCGAACCCGGGACCCCTGTGACCAAAGGCCAGCACGCTAACCATTTAGCTACGGAGCCAGACACTACCTATGTATAATATACTTCGGATAATTATGCCGACGTATGACGATACTTTATATAAAGGATGTACTGTATCCGTGATGATGCTATCCTTCTCCATCTCTGAAAGTTTGTAACATTATCACTAATAGACCTCGTATAGACTATGTCGCAGGATTTTGTGATATGAAGAACATTTTTGCACTTCATCGTACCACAACACAATTTTCTGGAATCTTGTCTATTTGATTCCATTTCGACTTATACTTGTAGAACTTGTAAAGATGAATCAAACGACGCGTGTCACCTCGCCAGAGTCGAGCGTTACACCAATGATTTGCCAAGTGCCTGGCGAGTTTAGTACCTCAAGATGGCGGTGCTATTGTGTCACTCGATGAGGTCATACCGAGATCAGACTTTTTCGACATAAATTGGTCCATCGTCCTTCAGAATGAAATGTTGAACACTGTGGTCAGACGTGATGTACAGGAATTATTTCGACTTTAAAATTTAAATATAATTTTTGCTGCTGGTGGTTTCCCATTTTCACATCAGACAAATCTCGAGGATGTTCCTCAATAAAGAACACGGCCGCTTCCTTCCCAATTCTAGCTTTTTCCTATTCTATCGCCGCTATAAGACCTCCTTGCGTCGGTGTGACGTAAAGCAACTTGCAAGAAAAAAAAAGAGAGGATGGATGACTATTTGCACTTCCTTAAATTAATAACCACTATCACCTCAGATCAGAATGTGAAACTATTAATTTTCCTGTTCTCTACATACTGGGATACTTCTAGCCTCAGGACGGGTATATCGTTCGTCATTAAATAGTAATTTATCAGCCAGAATCATAGATTTTATTATTATTACCATTATTATTATTATTATTATTATTATTATTATTATTATTATTATTATTATTATTATTATTATTCGATACAGAGAACTACGAAAACACAACAGCCTTTCCTCTTTTCATCAGGGCACTTTTTCCTTGCCTTTTCCTTTCCTGCCACATGTCATTCAGCAACTTCTTCTTAACCGCTTTTCTGCAGAAATCTTAAATCTTTCTTGCGGGCACTCCCTTTCCCCAGCAACTTTCGTCCTAGAACTCACCCTGAGTCAGATATCTTCCGATGTTTTCCCCTATTGAAGTCTTTCCACTTAATGGAGGTGTGGCTTCCAGTTCTCTTTAACGATGCGAATAATGTGTTCGCCAACTTCTTGGTCCCCATTTCTTCTGGTTTGTCCGTAAAATCGCCAGTCTCTCATTTTTACTGATATCCCTTCAAACTTTCTTTGTTCGACCTTAGGTGGAAGCTAAAACTACCTCCGGGAACATTTTGTTACTGGAATCTCCTTTCATTTCCTCTATCTCCGGGAATTTCCATTTTGGCTACGATTTCTGCTACTTATTGGGACTTTGGATTGACTATTCGATAACAGTGTCAGTATTTGACCTGATAGTAGAGTGAGCATGATTTGTATACCTTGCATGAGTGTCGCCTCCATTTCCCCTGTCCACTCCTTAATGACAGCTCTCTCATTTGGTGTTAGCATTTCACCTAAGTACTACATTTCTCGGGCCTGTAAACAGTCCCATACTGGATGTACATTTCATGAAATACATCTGATCTGTTCAAGCTCATATTTAATGTTTTCTTGAAGCTCACTCAGCTGTTTCCATAAGGGTCTTGATTTGCGCAGCAGACGTTTCTAGACCTTCTGCAAAGAAAAATACGACATAAAAAAGGCGATTCTCTCCAGTTTAAATCCAGTGTTTTGATGTACCTGTTGTATAAATTCCATCGGTAATGACACGTTGACTCGTCTCCATTCTCTACTATCCGGTGACATTTCCCAGAATATCATTGAACAAAAGTGGTGAGAGGTCGTCTACATGTCTTAGTTCTGTTTTGACCTCGAAGGTCTATGAGCATCTTCTTAGTAACTTGACCTGTTAGTAGTTATTTTTCAAATTGGCGAATGACTTATTGGGTTTTGTCGTCGACTGCTTCCAACCTCCCGCAGAGTTTGAATCAACGTATTACGATCTTCTGAGTCGTACGCTGCCTAGAAGTAGAAAATTTTATGACTAAATTCTTGTTGTTCCTTATCGAATTTCTGTGACTTGGTTCTAAAAGGGCCAATGTCATTTTTTATCGAAATTGAGATATTAACTGATACAAACGCGTTTTATCCTGGCTTGCAACGTATTAAAAAGGGCCAATGTCTTTGTTATGTACTAAACGAACAGTTAACGCTTTATTAAATAAGCCCTTGCTAATAATGTCAGAATACCAACAAAGATTAGAGACCTGGCAATTTTTAAAGAATATGATAGAGAAAATTAGCGTTTAATAAGGTGACTTCCACAAAAACAGTATACAGTTATTTAAAGTTAGTTGTTGAAAAAAATAGTTGGAAAACTATAAGCAAAACTTCAAGTGCTCATAGCTCAAAAACGAGTTTTTTTGACATTGGCCCTTTTAGAACCAACCCACTGATTTATCCTTTTTTTAAGGATTTTTGAATGAAGATCTGTTCATGCAAGATCGTCCCTTCGAGGTGCACTTCCATTTACTGTTGCAGTGCTTTGGAGAGTATCTTTTAAACGACGGGAAACAGGAAAAAGCCGCTGTAATTATTTACTTAGTTATGTGTACCTTTTTTATTCAAAGATTGTATAAGTGCGTTATTTCATTAATTCGGTATTACTTTCGCTTTTCAGACGTGCTGTAGAAGATTTACCAATTACTCAACCACTCTGTTTCCATCACATTTAAGGAGTTCTGCCTTGAATAACTCTATTCCTGAGGCTTTTCACTTTTGTAAATCCTTTAACATTTTTTTTATTATCTTCTGCTTTGGTGGAGAAGTGTCAGGACTATTTTATCTATGGAATACAACGACACGTTGTTAGATGGAGGGTCACTAGTGAGAAGATTTTAAAAGAGCAGCAGAATAAAATAGAGTTCGGAAGAATAAATCGAGGAAATTTTAGCAGGCATTAAACAGTAAGATTAGATAGTACTCGCCTGGCAACGTATGCTCAAAAGATAAACAAAGAAATATCAACATAAGCAGTAAACAAAACTGCGGACACCTGGTCAAATACAATTTTCATGAGTGAGTTCACGTGGAGGTACCAAAAATAGGTTTCATTTTCGCTCTCAGCTACTCGGCTTCCGCCGTTTCTACGCCTTACCCCAGCATCCAATACCCTGCAGTGATAAGACCTCCGACCGCGGTTTGAATCGCCTAGAGTACTAATATCCGAACGTTTTCGCATCATCGTTGTTATCTGAAGGTTCTGGTTGTGGATTGAGAATTCTAATTCTCATCGAGACTAAAACGAAGTTGGTGAGACCTGAAGTGTAGCAAGAGAACAGCCGACTCTGACATGGTACAGACGCTGACCTCAGAGCCACCTGGCGTGGGAAACATGCGCTATTTAAGGAATCTAGTTCTACCACCCTTTCTGTCATCGGGAAGCTTTCTCTTCCTACATCCAGGCTGTCCGCCGTTTCCCTCTCGGCCTCAGCTGGTCCGTGGGTGCGTATTTGGCTCGGTCTTCATCACATCTCCCCTGTGTATCTGTAGGAACCAGCCGTTGTGGCAGACCGTGTCGGAGTTGAGGCCTCCAACTCCAAAGTCTCACATCGAGATATGTATAATTATAATAATAGTAATAATAGCCTATATGTTTTACGTCCTTCTAACTATTTTACTGGCTTTTGGAGTCTCTGAGGTGCCATAAGTAGCGGTAAACAGAATTTTTGTAGGAGTT
This sequence comes from Anabrus simplex, assembly GCF_040414725.1. NCBI lineage: Eukaryota > Metazoa > Arthropoda > Insecta > Orthoptera > Tettigoniidae > Anabrus > Anabrus simplex. The sequence goes on from NC_090265.1 coordinate 169,287,302, forward strand.
CTTATACGTGCCAGTAAAGCTACCGACACGAGTCTGAGATATTTTGGCAACTTCAAATTTCACCAGACTGAGCGAGGATCGAACTTGCCAACTTAAGATCAGAAGGCCAGCACTCCACCGTCTAAGCTACTCAGCCGAGCGATTTATATCCAGCCCTTACAGAGTTCAGAGGTAAACCACCACGTAACCTTATTATTATTATTATTATTATTATTATTATTATTATTATTATTATTATTATTATTATTATTGCAACAACTACACTAAAGTAAACAGGTATGCAATCTCTTAAAGCGTTTATTGACTAAATACAGTAGATATTATCTTAGATATCTGGTAGTCGCTTTCGTTAAATGCTATTTATTTGGGGCGTCGACCTAAGAAAATCTTTGGCCCTACTTTGCACCATATGTTGTGAACCTGCGTGTATTTGGAAATGGCGGAAGTGTTAAGTGTTGAATGTGAGGAAAGGAACATTAAGGACGACACAAAAACCCAATCCTCAGGCCAGGGACATTAATTATTTACAATGAAAAGCCCCTGACCCGGCCGCGAATCGAACACGAGGGCGCCGGGTGACAGGCGGACGCGTTACCCCTACACCGCGGAGCCGGACTGGTAGTCACTTACACAGCCTTCTTGCTACTTCTCACACTGGTGGGGTCACGGATGCTAATTGTGTAGCAGAATTTTGGCAAAAGTTTTATGGCCCAATACCCTTCCTGATGCCAAACTTATGTGGAGGGATGTATTTACTATTAAGGGTTTCAGTGGTTGTTGATAGTGTGGTGTGTAAATATGAGGTGGAACTATATACTCTTATAATGCGCGCCGCCCCCCACCCCCACTTCGGCTTTAAACTCGGGGTCTTCTGAACCGAGGGCCATTAGACTGATCATTCAGCCAAAGAGTCAGAAGTTCAATTACGTTGAATTATGCGTTTAGTATACTTGAACTTAAGGATAAAACCAACATCTTCGTAATTATTTATTAATTAATTTATTTATATTTCGTACGCCATAGTGATCGTGATATAATCTCAAAACTCATAGCCATTAAGACACGTTTCACGATATGACAGTACATAAAATGTTAGACGAAGACCCAAGTATGGGATATAATTCTATCCTGCCGACTGACTATAACATAACGGTTTGTTCTCCTTCTTGTGCCGATTTCCCCACAACGTGGTAGATTCGTCGGTGTGATGAAAATGAAAATCTACAACCTGATTTGCAGTCATTGACCGTGTCAGGGATGTATTGAATGAATCAGATATAGGCTGTTATTACGATGGGGTCGCCACTCCCAAAGTGATTTATATTAATGTGTGATAGCTGCTATGAAATGAGACTGAAGAGTGTTGCTGGAACGAAAGATGACAGGGAAAACCGGAGTACCCGGAGAAAAACCTGTCCCGCCCCCGCTTTGTCCAGCACAAATCTTACATGGAGTGACCGGGATTTGAACCACGGTATCCAGAGGTGAGAGGCCGACGCGCTGCCGTCTGAGCCACGGAGGCTTCGCTCGTAGGTGTGATATGTGTCATAAACGAGGATTTGGCCCATTTTTACGGCCATAATACCTTCTTTATGCTAACCCAATGTATGCAGATAGAGCACGGCAGAGTCCTGCAGCCAGACCCACCGCGCAGCACTTCAAACCCACAGGCTCCGGCAGCCCAGCCCGTGCAGTGCCGTTCTCTTCTGACGCGGAAGCGTACTGGCCCACAGGACTGGGCTCATACGGCCCACCGCAGTCCACCGCACTGGGCGGGCTCAGTGGAATAACCTTGAGTACTTCTCCACAATAACATGTGCGCCGTGCACAACGAAATGTTCACGTCACACTACTATTCGGATCATTCACTCTACGAATTCCCGTGCGCTAATAAAATATTTCAAAGGAGGCTAATCGCATTTGGAAATTAAACGGTAGAGATTTCACCTGCACTGTAATAATAATAATAATAATAATAATAATAATAATAATAATAATAATAATAATAATAATAATAATTATTATTATTATTATTATTATTATTGAAAACACAGAAACTTTATTATAAACTAATATTTGTTTGCAATCGACACCAAGTTAACTGAAAATGATCTAAATAACACGAAGCATACTCATAGGACTTCATTCGCGTTTATCTCAAACAGAAATGACGTGCAATATGCCAACAATAGAAACAAACCTGAACATAGCTTTTACTTAGTGTGCGTAGTTTATTGGTCATTGTTAATGGTGGTGGAATGGAATTACTGTGAATGAAAAGAAGAGCATCAGCAATTGTCTGGTTGTAGAAGAGAATGAAGCCCGCTGAACTAAAATTTCTCTCTGAAGCTGAACTTGATGCTTGCATACATATTACTTTCTTACCGATCTGGTGAAATTTTGAATAGTTTTGTCCGTTTGTTCTCCTATAGGACTCTATATCCACCTTCTTCCATTCCATAATTTTGCTTTAAATATCTTTCTAGCTCTTCTGTTGGAATAGGAGCATCATGAACGCCAATCCACGAAGAAAACTTCATTACTTTGGCAGGTTGTGGCGTAGTCGTGGAGTCTAATGACACGGAAACATTAGAATGCTTGTCATTCTAGCACACCTCGTTCATCGTAAGTTCTATATCTTATGAATAACGTTGTAGGGGATCCGATGTCTGTAATTTCGTTTGTTTTGCCAATTTTTCAAATATTTATCCGTTTTAGGTCAACTCAAGACCGAATCGGAGGTTTTTACTTTTCGTGTCTCTTTGTCTGTTTGTTTGTTTGTTCCACCATCACGGCAAAACGGCCAACCAAACTTCATATTTGGAGTATACTCACCCCGAGGAAGGTTTCTATATGCATTTCATTTTAAAATCCTTGATTAGACGGGGGTTTATAAGAAAACCAGAACGGTTCTCCTCCATTTTCTCTTATACTATTGATTTCCTGTAAACTCCATGGACCGTATGTGAAACGTCTCTTCATTATAAACAACTTTCGTTATGTTCATAATTTACCTTACTATTCAAATGACGTAAACATTTACTATTTTCTGCGGGTATCATGGTCTTCGTGTGTGTCCGATAGACCGACAACGAACCTACAGGTTACCATGGCAACGTCTCTGACTGCTTGCCAGCAGGGAAATAACGTATTGCCATTTTCCTCATCATACCTTTAAATTTAAGGTCGTTCCTTAGGTACAAGACAAGAGAGGGCGTCAATCGGCCATTCTGCGGGATATTGGCGGAATATCGTTGGAGTTTATAACCGTCCTCGAAAAGCTTAAGTAATAACACCATTAGTCATCTTATCTGTTGACCTACGAAGGCCTGCGCCTAAATTTCTCCTCTGTTAACTCTAGCATATTTTATTAAGGGGCATTTGACTTTCTAATACATTCACTTGGTATTTACATATTTGTCCTCATCCGGCTGTCCTCAGTTTTAATCCATTTTCTATTAATTTCAACTTTCTTTACTGAATTATTTTCTTCCTTAATTACACCGTATGTATGCGAGTGCTAATCCCGAAAACTTGACACTCTTTCCTTTAAGGAAATATTCTAAGCTATGCAAATGTATAACTTTCGGTCCCGGAAAATATCGAAATATGGATGCAATTTTAACGGCGGTGCACACCTTCGTTTCGGGATAATTGGTGCTAATCTGTAAGTCTTATCACAAATCAGAAAACACAATCGCCTTTCATTTTGGAGAGATCTACAACTTTGGTCCTATGACTTTTTATCGTATTTCTATTCCTTATACGTGAAATATAGCTGTATTTTTCGATTTCAAGTTAATTTTGTACTTTCACACGTATACGTTAACATTAATTTCGCACACTTATAGGAAAGATAGAATCATGACATTCGGCACGCAAATTGGCATGAGCAGTGGCAATGTGATAGCCAAATGTTATGATTCTATCTGTCACATGAGTATCACAAAGATAAAGTAGGATGCGAAAACTGTACAATATTTCACACCCAGTGATTCTAACTCAATCTAACCCACAAATATAGGAGATACGAGAAGATGTCATGGGACCAGCCATGTAGAACACTGAAAGAGGCGTCTGATGGTGAGGTCCGTCTACAGATATGTCGCAGAGTTTCAAAGCAGTAACTCTCGAAATAAAGGTCTGCACTTCTAGAGTGTGTCTGTACATTGACTATTTTGGCGACATTTCTGTACAGTTATCCGTTTCAGGTGTAATAATGACGATCTACATACTCTTAGCTTTGGTGTCTGTTTTTCGGTTTGTCTGTTTGTCTATAACTTGGAAACTACTGGATATATTTCCACCAAAATTAATATTTAGAATCCACCTGTCCTTGGGTAGGCTTCACGCTAAATACTGTTTCTAAATCCATGAAATGACTGGGGGGTTTATACGAAACCGAAACCGTGATTTTGCACTCCCTCAAAATGTACACAACCAAACTTAATAGAAATCTACCTGCCTTAATGGAAATGAATTTTAAAACTTTTTTCTCATGTGCATCATTTCGGTAAGAGGATTTATAAGGGAGGTATCATTAACCGGACTTAACTTAAGAACGGGCGCATGTTGAGCGTATTTCTTACAACTTGAAAACTATTGAAGATATTTGAACCAAACTTTATATTTAGCATTCACCTTTCCAAAGGTAGATTTTAAAGGTCAATAAACCGAGCTCAGTAGCTGCAGTCGCTTAAGTGCGACCAGTATCCAGTATTCGGGTGATAGTAGGTTCGAACACCGCTGTCGGCAGCCCTGAAAATGATTTTCCGTGGTTTCCCATTTTCACACCAGGCAAATGCTGGGGCTGTACCTTAATTAAGGCCACGGCAACTTCCTTCCCACTCCAGCCCTTCCCTGTCCCATCGTCGCCATAAGACCTATCTGTGTAGGCGCGACGTAAAGCAACTACCAGAAAAAAAGGTCAATAACATTTCCTGTTCCTGGAATGGACTGGCGGTTTATAGGGAACCGAAAGGGTGAATTTACTCTTCCACAATATATACAGTACATGACCAACCTGACTGGAAATCGACCAAATTTGTTGGAAATCCATTCCTAAAACATTTTTTCACGTGTATTTTCTCGACAGAAATATTAATAAGGGAGATATCATGAATGGTCGGTTTTACAGGGTAAGTCCAGCAGACATAGACCAAAAGGTGTTGTACGTGGACCAGACTCCCTATTTATCTATATAAATAAAATCCTAACGACTGTGTGTCTGTACATTGACTATTTTGGCGAAATGTTCGCACAGCTACGCGTTTAAGGGGTAATGATAACAACCATCTGCATACTTTTTGGTTTAGTTTCCTGAAAGTCCTAACTTTAACCCTCCTCGCCCAAAATCCACATTGCGGCATAATCTGCCAGACGAACAAGAAAACAGAAATTTGGCAAAATTATACGATTTAGCCTGTAACGGACAGAACATTTCCAAGAGCTTTAAATTTTTCACTTTTTTCTCCGAAGAATATCGAAATATGGAGGCAATTTTAATGATGGTGCAGATCTTCGCGAAGTCCTATCACATAAGGGAAGGCACAATCTCCGTTCAATTTGGAGTGATCTACAACCTTGGACTTATGAGTTTTTGTTGTATCTGTAACCCTTTTAGTTTGATTTTTGTCTATTTCTCGTTGTTAAGTAAATTTGGACTTTTCACATGCATAATACATACTTTCAATCACTTATAAGAAAGAATCATCAAACCCTATACGAAAATTGGCCCACCCAGTAGCCATATGTGAGCCAAATGCTATGTATGTAGCTGTCACATAATTATCTGAAAAGTAATACAAAGTGAGATAATCTTACAAAACCTTTACTCTATTCAACGTTTCTAACTCAATCTGACCCATGAATAGATCAGATATCATACGACCAGCCATTTAGGCCGCTAAATCTGACGTCTTATGGTAAAATCCTTTGTCGATATGACGTACCGTTTTGCAGGAGTCAATCTGTAAATGAAGGTCTGCAATATCTTAAGCATGCATATACTTTCGTATGTCGACCTATATATATTCACTGTTGTCGTGTTGTAGCGATCGAGAAAGGGTGTGTCTGTTATTGTAATCAGTACTCCCCACACCGACTTTGACTGGCAGTAGGAATGGGGTCCTTCTCCATCACCTGTGTAACTGGCATTAGTAAGGGAGGCCTACCATTGTAGTGAATAATTCACTTCTCGATTTGAATTGCAGAAGGCAAGGGAGCATGCATTGTTGTTTAAAAGTCCCCTACCCGATTGTGTTTGGCTGTAGGCAAGGGTACCCGCCCTTATAAACAAATGTATCCATCTAAAATGTTACTGGTATTAGGCATGGTGGCCTGCTATTTTGATGGAAACTCACCAACTTGGTGTGACTGGTAGTAAGCCGGCTGGCTGTAGGAAAAGGGGCCTGTCATTATAATTATAACTGCACAACTCAATTTCGACTGGTAGTAGGGAAGTTGCCAAACATTCTAATGAAAACTATAATCTGTCTGGAAGTAGTAAAGGGGGCCTGCCATTGTAACGAAAACTCCCAAATCGATTGTGACAGCGCAGTAGGTGATGGGGCCTGCAATTATAATGAAAACTTCCACACTCGATTGTGAATGGCAGTAGGCAAGTGAGCCTGCAGTTATCATCAGAAATCCGTAACAAGCACTTTACATTGGAAACACCGTATTGGGAACCTCCCTATGCTGTTTCTCGGATAACGCTAAGAGACATGCCATTTTAAAACAATCTTATTTACTGTATGTACAGTATTTACTTCGATATTCGAGTACAATGTAGAATACCGTAGCGAAGCACGGGTGCATTTGCTAGTCTAATTATAAAAAGACAAAATCAGTCCGACTCCTTTAATCTATACTAACATAATAAGGAGAGAGCACGAATTGTGTTAGTTTGTGTATATCTGGAGGGTAATCTCAGAAACTACTGGACCGATTCTAAAATCTTTTCACTAATGTAAATATACATTATCCCTGAGAGACATGGACTGTATTTTATTTTCAAAACAATTCGAGGTTGGGGGAGACTGAGGAGGTATAAAAATAATAGGCTAATATAGGCGAAATATCGAATTTGTCGTGCAAGGAGGAGACTAAGCTCATTTTAAGCCCATTGACCCAAAGAACAAATCTCAGTAAGCCCTACGGGCCCTAAAACCGACCGTTATGGAGATATTGGCGCCCCACTACCCCTGCTCTCGGAATCGGATAAGGAAATGAACTGCCGTAACCATGGCAACGCCATTTCCAGGATTCTACAGCAACGAGATTATGCGTGTACGTTTTGGGCATAGCTGCCAACCAAAATTTGTAAAAATAATCCCTGAGCATATGTACAATATATCTCGAAAACTTAACATTTTACAAACATGAAGTGGTATTTATAATCTCTTTTAAAAACAGACATGTATTATTTTGTTTTCGGAAAAGACACTTAAGGAGGGAGGGGGGAAGGACTGAAATGTGGGGTGGCGAGAATTCTTAAGATGAGCATATCTACAGTATATCTCGAACACTTAACACGTTACAGATGTGAAAATTGATATTTTTATTGTTTAAAAAAAAAACAGGTATTATTTTGTTTTTGAAAAACCACTTAACGTGGGGAGGGGGACTGAAAAGGGGGTTGAATTAATGTTATTAGGGTCCCTGATGTCTCAAAAACTGAAGTCGTTACAGACGTAAAAAATGGTATTTAGAGTCTCCTTTAAGAAGAAAGAAATACGTCTTCTTTTGGTTTTGGAAAATCCACTTTAGGGGGATGAAAGGACTGAAATATTAGTTGAATTATTTGTGTGAGGATACTTATATCAAAAAAACCTAATGATGTTGCAGACCTGAAAATGGGTATTTGAAATCACCTTTAAAAATAAATAAAAACTCCTATTGGGGGTAAAATTAACTTCGGAGGGGACGGGGGAGCGTTGGAAATAGGTTTTGAATTCTTTTCCTGAGGCTACAAATATCTCAAGAAATGAAGATGTTACAGTCGTGATAACTGGTATTTGGCAGCTCCTTTATCAATAAACACGTAATTTTCTTGTTTTCGGAAAAAACACTTAAGGGACTGAAAATAATTGAAAAAGCAGGTGAATTTTTAAAATGGATACCGGTATATCTGCAGTGTATGTCAAAAACTTTACATATTACAGACTTGGTACTTGGAATGTCCTTAAAAATAAATAAACATGTCACTTTCTTTTTCGGAAAATCCACGTAGGTGGAGGTGGAGGTGGAGGTGGAGGAAGGGCAGATAAAGGGGTTGAATTCTTTTTATGTGGATACATATATCTCAAAACCTGAAAATGTTACAGATGTAGAAATATGTATTTGTAATCTCCTTTAAAAATAAAGACATATTTTTTTTTACTTGAGAGAAGACGTTCTCACGTGTGCAGTTCTATGTCGCATGGTCGTCTCAGCCCCAAAATACCACACACTTGGTTTACAAAGAGTTTTTGGGGTAAATGAAACTCAGTTTTTCAGTGAGGTATTATTCTTCTGGGATTTTCAAATAATGTCTTAGTACAGTACCGAGGAACGATTACTTTTATCAAATTACGAAATCCACGCGAGAAGCCGCGGGTAACTGCTAGTGTGTACATAAAGTTCACTGCAGATCGTACAGCACACAAAATTAACGTCTTTCCCATTAGCGTCAACTGCAGGCTTGAATACCAACCAAATACGACTTTTAAGTGTAGGATCCGGTTCAGAAGTCTTGTATTGTGCGGTTTTTAGTGCGTTTGTTCCTTCCTTTTTTTTTCCTTCACGATTTTCTGCCACGGTTTCCTTTCTTTTGGAACTACAGTCCACATTCGTTTCCGATAACAGGATAGACAGAAAAGTCAAACTCAAAACCACAGCAGATTTGATCGGCTCCACTCGACCGTAATGCAACGCACTCCGCTGACACGCCGTACAATGTACACATTGAAGCAGTCAGCCCATAGAACTACCACAGCGCTGTCGTTGGCTTACCGCGTACGAATGACAGAGCGCTGGCGCAGACCGGCCCGTGCGATGACGTCACGGGCTACTTATGTTCGAGCCTTTCAAAGCCCATTGTAGCCTACTGCCGAAGCAGCTCATGGGTTGGGCCTCCCTGCAGGACTCTGGAGCACGGCTGTCAAAACCTCGCCCGACGTAAGCGCAGTGCCGGCGCTGGAAAAACCTGTGCACGAGTGCACAAGTCCCTTCCCCTCTATCGGCTTGTACTTTCCCACGTTGCTGACTCAGGGCTGAGCACGCCTAGCGGTGACAGGCTCCATTGACCTGTTTTGGTCTACAGAGAATGGCTGAACGTACGGCTACATAGGCTGTGGCATTAAGGATTGGTAGTGTAAATTGTTAGCGTGTGTTTGTACTTGTGTACTTCTGTATCAACACGGTTACTCGAGAAGATGTTACTTTTATCGAAGTCTGTTTTCCTGTGTTTAAAAACTATGAAATCGTGAGCTTTTTTCTACAGAACCGATATAGAAGCTGCATAGTATTCGGTAATATTTCGCTTCGTGATTGTTCATAGGAGAGTTGAGCATGTTAAGCCCCTAAAATATTTATTTTGTGTTGCATACTTTATGGCAACCTCTAAACCAATTATTTATTTTCCTGGTACACGGTGATTACAAAAGAGGCTACTTTGCGCTCTTTATACGAACGCCGTGTTGAAGACAGTTAATTACGTATGGGTTTATGATGTATGAAAGAAAATATAGGCATGTATTGCACTGAGTACCGTAGGTATGAACGTGTAATGTACACCCCTCCAGGTTTGCGCTATCTGATAACGTCCTGGGCTAGCGCTCTTAGCAGATATTTCTCGTTCACGCAGAACTACCAGTCAGCACATAGGCTTGACATGCCTGACTTAGAGGGACGTAAATAAAAATAGTATGCAAATTTAAATTAATGAAATGATTTTAAACATCGCAGCAACCCAGCAAAAAGAAGCGTTTAGGGTTATCATCATCATCATCATCTGTTTACCCTCCAGGTTCCGTTTTTCCCTCGGACGTAGCGAGGGATCCCACCTCTACCGCCTCAAGGGCAATGTCCTGGAGCTTCAGACTCTTGGTCGGGGGATACAACTGGGGAGTATGACCAGTACCTCGCCCAGGCGGCCTCACCTGCTATGCTGAACAGGGGCCTTGTGGAGGGATGGGAAGATTGGAAGGGATAGGCAAGGAAGAGGGAAGGAAGCGGCCGTGGCCTTAAATTAAGTACCATCCCGGAATTCGCCTGGAGGAGAAGTGGGAAACCACGGAAATCCACTTCCAGGATGGCTGAGGTAGGAATTGGACCCACCTCTACTCAGTTGACCTCCCGAGGCTGAGTGGACCCCGTTCCAGCCCTCGTACCACTTTTCAAATTTCGTGGCAGAGCCGGGAATCGAACCCGGGCCTCCGGGGGTGGCAGCTAATCACGCTAACCACTACACCACAGAGGCGGACACTAGGGTTATTATGCTGTGTTTAATATGCAGTGTTTTACCGACAGCGTGCCATTTTCCTCAACTGGACTTGCTTGTCTTTCTGGGGAACTGCCTAGCGGTATCAGACCGTCTAGATAAAGTTTTTTTAATAATGCTATTTGCTTTACGTCTCACTAACTACTTTTACGGTTTTCGGAGACGCCGAGGTGCCGGAATTTTGTCCCGCAGGAGTTCTTTTACGTGCCAGTAAATCTACCGACACGAGGCTGACGTATTTGAGCACCTTCAAATACCACCGGACTGAGCCAGGATCGAACCTACCAAGTTGGGGTCAGAAGGCCAGGGCCTCAACCGTCTGACCTACTCAGCCCGGCTAGATAAAGTTTAACCTGGTACCGCAACCTTCTCACTTCTCAGAGCCGACATTTCTAAGCACACGGCTCACACCGGAACTTGAAGCCCTGCCATCGTCCCACGGGAATCCAGGCACGGGCTACTGTTGGTTGCAATGAATATCAAACTTTAATCTCGTGCATGTGGAGCCGAGGAATAATGAAAATGAAAACGAAAATTCACAACCTGTTTCCAGTCATTCTACCGGGAATGGAATGAATGAAGCCCGATCTAATGGCGAGGATAGGAATGCGCCGGCTGCCGAAACCTGTAGCACTCATCTGGAGCAATTATTAATGAATGACATATGAAATGAAATGATACTGGAGAGTGTTGCTGGAATGGAATATGACAGGGAAAACTGGAGTACCGGGGGAAATACCTGTCCCGCTTCCGCTTTATCCAGCACAAATCTGAAATGGAGTGACCGGGATTTGAACCACAGAACCCAGTGGTGAGGTGCCAGCGCTCTGTCCTCTGAGCCACGGCATCTCTAGAGGACAAATGCAAGTTTTTAAATATATATATTTGAATCATAAAAATTTAAATTATTTAAAAATAATAAATATTTTAACACACCGTGGAAGCTCCACATCTGAGAATCTGTAACGAGATCGGGGACTCTAGTTGCTGTCATCCTAGTGTATGTTTCTAAATTCGCACAGCACCGCTAGCAAGGGAAAGTGCACTTTTTGAGACCAAACCAATTGGTACTGTTGGTAATGAAGAACATTTATTTACAGTCGTGCAAGTGCCCTCATTGAGATCTAGAAGCCTCGCAATTTCAAGCTGAAAGAAGAAACGTCGAGAAAACAGCTTGCGGCCGTGGAGAGAGTAGAAATGAATTTCCAACGAATGAGACTGAACCAACAACACGCAATTTGCATTGCAAATGGAGGTTAGCCAGCTTCTGCCAACGGAGGCTTGTGCGGGCCACAGTTAGATCTCATTATGAATTGCCAAAGAGCTGGGACTAATTGATTTTTGATAGAATATTACCAAATTGCTGTCATGAACATTGGGCTACCCCTAATATCAAAATATGGCTGAGTAGCATTTATTAGCATATTTCAAAGAGTGAATGTCAGCCGTATAATTAGGGAACATGGCTTTTCTGTAGATTTATTTCGAAAAATTTCACTAAACACTGTCTATTTACATTTGAAACATATCGTGCAAAATGACAAAAGTTGCACATTGAAATGTCCTTGATTGGGATAAATATCTGTTTCTGTTCACAATACATTTCTTCATGATTTCTATATTAGCAGAAGTAAAGGGAAGCGTTCATGAATGTGATTGTTATAACCAAATCTTCTTAGAAACTGTGGAGAACGACAGCCTTATTTCCTTGGAGATATATGGAACGGTCCGCCTATGCGGTGTAGTGGTTAGTGTGATTAGCTGACACCCCCGGAGGCCCGGGATCGATTCCCCGCTCTGCCACGAAATTTTAAAAGTGGTACGAGGGCTGAAACGGGGTCTACTCAGCCTCGGGAGGTCAAATGAGTAGAAGTAGGTTCGATTCCCACCTCAGCCATCCTGGAAGTGGTTTTCCATGTTTTCCCCACTTCTCCTCCAGGCAAATAACGGGATGGTACCTAACTTAAGGCGACGGCCGCTTCCTTCCCTCTCCCTTGCCTATCCTTTCCAATCTTCCCATCCCCCACCAAGGCCTGTTCAGCATAGAAGGTGAGGCCACCTGGGCGAGGTACTGGTCACTCTTCCCAGTTGTATCCTCCGACCCAGTGTCTCACGGTCCAGGACACTGTCCTTGAGGCGGTAGAGGTGGGATCCCTCGCTGATTCCGAGGGAAAAAACAACCTGGGAGGGTAAGCAGATTAAAAAAGAAAGATATATGGAACGAGGAAAATATTATTCAACTAGGATATCTTCATCAATCAAAACTAATATAAAATATAATTGGGAAATGAACAAATGAATGTTTGTAACTTACGAAAATAAATAACATTTCCCATGTAACATAATGTGAATTTTGCAGAATCATGAGAGTTATTGTGAAATATCCTTTTGAATCATACTGAGTACAGTTGAGTAGATTAGATGTCGTCTTTATTAGTGGTGAATTTAAGAATATTCACCCTTTTCTACACTTAACCAATTGTAGATTAGAGTTATACTTTGACGTCTATGGATCTGCGAACTCTTTGGAAAACTACATATAGTTATCCATGGCTAAAAACCGGAATGGGGAGATTTATCCAAACTACAAGTAAAATTTGTCCCTGTAACTTTTTGATTGTGTCGGAGAAGGTTAAATTTAGGGTAAATTACCTCCATTTAGGACCGCATGAGATGTCAGAATTCCTAAACCTATTCTTGGAATTAAACCACTCGCTTCCTGCAGATGAGTCCATCAGCATGTCCGCATGAACAACATTTTTGTCTAGTTTCAGCTCAGTCACTTTTATTCCATTGGTCAAACTAGCGTTAGTGTTAGGATTGTAAGGAATAATACACTGCGTGACATAAACACGACCATTTCTTCTGGGTGCTTATGTCATTGTAGCTTCGTACACGTACACAACATCGGCAGATATGTAAATGATTACAGTTGGAATTCTCTGTGACAGGTAGAACGGCCACCAGAATGCGTTAGTCTTGTTCGTGTTAAGTATTGTTACCAGGCCTGGCAGGGTATATAAGTGGCGTAAACTGCGTCAGTTGCTGAGTGATCACTCTGAAGGACATCGAGATGTCGTGTACTCTTGCGAGACTGCGTTCTCATCAGTTGACAGAGTTTGAAAGGGGCCTCACTGTGGGACTTCGTTTGGCCGGCTGGTCGAATCGTGGAATATCCAGTTGTGTGAGGTATTCGGTTGTGACAGTGACCGGATCCTGGACGCCATGGGAACGTGAGGGCAGCATACTCATTATCAAGGTTCCGGCCGACAACGTCTGAATATCACAGGGAGGATTGTGCACCAAGAACTTCACATCTGCGCCTGCCATCCCAGAACAAGTAGTGGACTCCCTGCAGCATACTGTGCCATCCCGTACCATTGGTTAAAGACTATCAGCAGCCGGACTAGGGAATTGCCGTCCGTGCATAGGCTGCCCTTAATACTACAGCATAAACGACTGCGTTTAGTGTGGTGCGGTGACCGGGAAGCGTGGACTGCTGATGAATGGCGTCTCATTGTCGTCAGCGATGAATTAGAGTTCTGCACTACCCCGGATGCTATCGTCTGGTAGTATGGTGGGTATCTGGGAAGAAGTTCCATTCTTCCATTGTTTTGGAGATGCACAGCGGTGTTATTCCTGGTGTCATGCTGTGGGGAACCATCAAGAGTGACTGCAAGTCACGGTTGGTAGTGACTGAGGGAACTGTGACCGCACAAATGTAAGTCACGGACATCCTCCGTCCTCATGTGTTACCACCTGTGCGACAATATTGTGGTACCGTTTATTAACAGGACAATGCTAGTCGAAACACTGCACGTGTCTCTATGGGCTGTCTGAAAAATGTTCAGGTACTCCCGTGTCCCCAGGCCCCATGCAGTGGTTAGCTCTTCAGGTGGGAGCAGTTATTCCGATCATTCTAATATCTCTTTAATATCGTGAGTAGCCTCGCGATTCCCGGCAAGCGCCGAATATCTGGTAACCACCGGATTATAACGCGCAGTGATCCTTCCGTGAAGGGCCCATTGTCCTTGTTACTGTTTATTCATTTGTTAATAGCCAGGCTCCATCCAGCAGTTTTCACTGCAGGAAGGAGCTATTATCTATATTATTATTTAGAGTAAAACACCGGGCTTCAACGGTCACTGTGAGGAGGGCCACTATACCTATCACAGCATGTTTATTATTTATAATTGTATATTAAATTGATTTTTCATTACTAACAGCATAGGGTCTAAGTTGGAGGCGAGCTCTGTATAGACTCTTTGGAAATAAATGATAAATGACACCCCCGTGCCCAGCAACAACCCCAGATCTGTCCACGATAGAGCACGTGTGGGGCCAGATTGAACGTCTCAGTGCCAATGCCCAGGATATGAAGGACCAGTTACAACAGTTGTAGGCCAGATTGCCTCAGAAGACGATACGATGGCTTTATAACGACCTTACCGAATCAGTGCACACAAACAGGCCAGAGAGGGTGAAGCATCATACTGATAAGTGGGCCCGTACTGCCAAGTTCTCCGCAAAACTGTCTCGATATTTTAAACACTGAAATAACAGCACTCGTGAAGTTTTATTTCCTTTCATTGTCCCCTTCTGAGTACTGACATTTTTTTGTCAAGCAACCTCAATAATACCATTGTGGCCTAGTTTTCCATTGATGTGTTTCAGATCTACAGAAATGTACATTCTCTTTTACTTAAAAATTCTAAATTTCGGGTCGTCATCGGTACAAAATCTTCCTGAAACTGATATATGAACTCGTTCAAAGGATCTGCAGCTCATTTATTGGCATTTTCAATTTCCTGTTGTTTATAATTTCTGATCGTTTTTTTCTAAGTTGATACCTTCCTTTTTGTTGCAACGCCTTTCAACAACTCATTGCACTCTTGTATTTGCTTTAAAGGTCGCAAATTGATCACTAATAGACAGCAATCATTCTATAATATTTTGGCTCAAGCAATATGGCGGCCATGCGTGAGCGATTGTTGCATACCGCACTCCGCAATTTATAGTTTCAAATCAGAATATACCAAGCTCGATAGTTGCAGTCGCTTAAGTGCGGCCAGTGTCCAGTGTTCGGGAGAAAGTGGGTTCGAACCCTACTGCCGGCAGCCTGTTGAAAAATGGCACCACGATACTGTCGCATAAGTGGTAACACATCAAGACGCAGGATGGCCGTGACGTATCGTTTTCCGTGGTTTCCGATTTTCACGCCAGCAAATGCTGGGAATGTACCTTAATTAAGGCCAGGGCCGCTTCCTTCCCATTCCTAGCCATTTCATAGCCCATCGTCGCTATAAGTCCTATCTGTGTCACTGCGACGTAAAGCAACTTGTAAATAAATCAGGAAATAAGCTTTATTTCCGTCATATGTCAGTCGAAGATATTAATACTTCTATGTGTAACAACATTAAAATTCACCACACTGAATGAGAGGTATTGCATCGAGAAAGCACCAAGAATGCAGAAAATACCCGAATCATATCTGTACCATAAACATACCTATCCAGAAGTATCCACGTTCAAAAATGTATCAAATGTACTGCTCAGTATCACTGGTAAGAGATCATCTCGAGCTTATAGATGCAAGTCAGTATCTTTTCACACGGTGGAATGGTAGAGTTGACTTATTTACTTAGTCGAAAGAAGGACTTACAATGGTCTTCATTATATTGATTTTGTAACCTATATCTTGTGCCAATTTCAACCTGCAAAAACATTCTCATTTTCTCAGAATCGCTGAGGAAAGCGACAAAGCAAAATGATGTAAGAAATTTGACTCCATGTCAACTGATGATGATTTGAGTGTCAACATGGCGAATATAATGCAATCAATTCACTCAAAGAAACTTCATATTCTTTAACAGTACACAGTTTTGGTTGTGAGTGTTTCATTGTATTTTTCTAGTAAAGGAGAGATAACCTGTTTCTGGTGCCAATTTCAACTGTTTAAATGGTTTTCTAAATATCTCTGTGAAATACAGACTGAATATGGATTGTATATATCGTCGTTGCTGGGACAAAACCTCCTATGTGAAATATTTCAGCTTAGAACTTTGGCCGGTAAGGTTCTGTCGAGTAAGGTTCAATATTGTGTGCTAAGAGTCAAGGCATTCTCGCTCTTCATAATGCACCCGCCCCCTCCCTAAATGGCACCAGCATGGACTCTACAGGGTCGCACATGGGTCAAGAAGAATGAAATAAATAGGCGCTGAACTACAGTAATCTTAAAGGCGTACAGGGGAGGAGAAGCGGGGCATACTTAACTAAAATGAGAACACATTCGAATTAAAAATTTAACTCACAAACCGGTTTATTCAACCTTAATGATGATGTGAAATAACGCATTAAAATACCCTAATGAATTACATTAAAAGTGATAAATGTTTGTTGTGACTTGTTATGTGAACATCTGTCCGTTATGCTTGATAGAAATGAGTACGTTTATCGCGAAGCGGTGTATCGTGACATGTAGCGAATGGTAATTTTATCATAACACTGAGGCTATATTATCACTAACACATAAAACTAACATGCATCCGACAACACGTCTGAGCAATCCCTATTCTAGTGAAGACCTAGATTCCCCAATGAAATGACATAAAAGAAAATACACACATATGATTCAACACCTGGGTTCGAACCGACCTCGCTATTATAGAAATCGCCAGGCTGATGGACAGAACCACCACTGACCTTATTTACATCCACACAAGATATAAAGAACACATAAATCATACATGATATGCTACAAAATACGTAAAGGCACTTTGATCTGTCTTCTGACGCTGTAGACCTCCTATGCCTACGTTGAGCATCGAACTGACAACCTCTTGCGATGAAGGCAGGGTCCTGTAATCCCTATCTATATTGTACTCGAACAATTAACAATGATTCATTGGAAAACATTATCATTATCGGCCGGGTCGCTTGTTAATAAAAACACTGCTCTGGCGTGTTAGGTAAATCACATATTTTGCCGTTCAAAGAAGCCAACTTCTCTTTAACAGCAATGTCCCTCCTTCCTCAGCTTACGGGACACCCAAACAAAAAAAGAAACAAAACTGGGGCAAGGTCATACGGCCGCGTTAGGCACCACAAGGGTCAACAGCCCACATAACACGCGTGACATTCCCTTTTCAAAAGGAAACAGTAACACTTACTCGGAAGTACGTCTACAATAAACTGCGGTCTCAAAGACTCGCGCAAATCACCTTGAATTCAACACATATTTACCCAACAGTATCACGTCATTTTCACAACGCGACGCCGGTATTACAATGCTAATCTTTGCCCGATCATTATTATTATTATTATTATTATTATTATTATTATTATTATTATTATTATTATTATTATTATTATTATTATTATTATTATTGTACCGTGAAGAAGATTTCCTTTCACTCTTCGTTTTATTTTATCAGTGTAATTGTGCTTGCAAGCTCTTTTATTTAGATGTTATTTATGTATGTCATGTTGTATTATGTTTTGCATTGCCCTTCTTAAATAAACGTTGTCCTCTGGCCCTCATGGCCCCAGGATAAAGGGAAGTTTCTTCCCGTCCTGGGGTGTTTTCAACCTTAGGTTGGCTATCTTCCTCTTGCCTGCACGTCTGGTGACAAAACTCCCCTCCCGTTTGAGTGCGCGCGTGCCTCTCCCTGCTGGGCAGGCGAGCGCTCGCTGCTCCTAGCGGTCATTCTGATTCCGGTCTGCTTGACTTGCTCGCTGCATTCGCAGCCGGTCCCGCCGCGGCCTCGAACTGAGGACTCACCAGACGTGGAGGTAAGACGTTAAGACAGGAACCCCTTGTGTAGCGCGTTATGAAATTTGAGGAAGCGGATTGCAATTGTAAAGAATTTCATGTTAAGGCTTTAGCCTACGTAAGGTTTCAATAGTTCTTTGCCCCGGGCAAGTTTCACTTAAAATAAAGTATGTATTATAGAGGTATTTTAAGGTCTGTAGACCTGAGTTCGTTTGTTATGTTGTCCTTATGTATGGGACGGATAATGTTTTAAAATTGTATTAGCGTAAACTATTCCGGTCTCTGAACTTTAAAGAGTTTTGGTCAATGTGTGAAATAATTGAGAACGAGAGGCGAACAGAAGGCTGTGATGTATTGAGCAAGCAGTATGTACTTAAAGTTCTTGCTGTTACGTATGACACTTTAGTGGCAAACGCTCTTGCGTATTTTTCTAGTAAAGATTATACTGGTTAGAGTTAGAATCGTGGTACTATTGAGCAGATTGGCATACCAAGAGACCCTAAGTTAGTTGTTGGTAGACTAAATCATATATTGTTTACAGGGCTAGACCCCCGGTTTCTAATGAATGTTCTATTAATCAGTATATTGTGCTGGTCACATGTGTTTAAATTCTTTTAGTATTGTACTTTAAATTGGGACACGTCCCTGGTCTTGTTTAACTTTGTATACCGAAGTAACGCAAACTAATTTATATAATAAATTACTATCTGGCAAACTTTATGTGCCTTCAAGCCCCATTCCCTTGGCCCACCGCTTCTTGCTTCGAAAGCTATCGGGTGTGATCCCAGTACAAACTCTGGTAGCAGAATAGCGTGGATGAATGGGGCTTATCTTACTTGGCAGTTAACCTTGTGTAGGGGTGGAGTCTGCAAGTTCTTTCGTCAGAGTGATTCTTGAGTTTTGGTCTTTCTTAAAATGTCTACTCGTGACGTTCCCTACCCGGGGGCGCTCCGAAAGGAGGAGCTACTATATGAGCTAAAAATCCGTAGTGTTGAATCCGGAGGTACAGTGAAGGGTGATGAAGCTTTATTAAGGTCAAGCTTAGATAGGGCTATTTCTGTCCCTCAATGTACTGACGACGAGGTCGGGTCTGCGGCGGCCCTGATCGACGCGAATCTTTCTGATATTCTTTCAGTAATCGATTTCTTAGAAAGTGACGTCGCTTCACTTCATCAGCTTCGAAGAGTTCAAGGTCGTTTGACCCATTATGTCCATCGTATCGGAGACCTTCTCTCCTTGGACTTAGGCGAGGAAATAAGAAGCCAGGTTAAGGGATTGGAGACTAAGGCGCTTAATCTCTTAGAGAAAATTGACCAATGACTTTCTAATTCGGTAACTAAAGCTAAGTCGGTTCCTGCCAGTTCTATTTTACTTGGAGAGGAGCTATGTAAACCTACGGAGAATGGTGCGTTTACTGATCAGCAATCTGTACGGCCCACCGTACCGTCTTATGTCTCTGCCTTTTCTAGCATTCCTCACCCGCTGACATTAATGTTAAAGGGGGCTCTCCGGTACTCTGCTAATTCAGCGAGTGACGCGGTGTCTTTTCTTCGATTTTTCGTCGAATTTCAAGATCACGCCTCAGTTTTCGGGTTATCGCATGATCAAGTCTTACACATTATATACCCACATACGGATGGTGTGCTTTCTCAAAAATTCGTTAGTGCTATTGCCGAGCAAATGTCCCTTCAGCAGTTTCATGCGTATCTATTGACCCATTATATTCCATCTAGGGCTCTCAATTCATTTATTCAGAAGTTTTATTTCAGGGTACAACGTATGGAGGAATCATTGTCTGCCTTTATCTCTGATATTAGATTTTATGCGAGGGTGTTTGCTCTCGATTATTCTGAAGAGCAGATGGTTGCTACGATTGTGGAGGGGATTTCACCCATCTATAGGTCTTGTTTGTGCTTTGTGGCTCACCCCCGCTCTTTCGCTGAATTGGAGGCTATGGTCGTCTCGGCCGAAGGGGTTCGCCATGCGGACTCCTTACGTACGGGTTGTGAGTCCTTCCCAGCTAAAGTTGCTAGTACCCCTGGGTTACGAAAGCCGGTTAATCCTAGGAAATGCTATGCCTGTGGGTCCGTTGATCATTTACGAAACCGCTGTCCCTCTCGTACGCTGGGCGCGCGGCCACCTCGTGTGGCACCTGAAGTGAACATTTCTCCTAGCAGTGGCAGTGTCATTTGTTTTCGCTGTGGCCTTGCTGGACATGTGGCGAGACGTTGTACCACGAACCCGAGTTCCAGTTGACTAGGACAGGGGGCCAGTGTGGATTCTTTCACCGATGGAACCCCCTTGGATAACCGCAGTAAAGATGTCCCGGCAAATCAGTCCTCTATTACGTGTCCGGTGGAGTGTTCGCGCATTTCCGCTGATGTTAGAGGATGTGTCCCTTTCATTAAGGTCGAACTTGGCAACGAGCCTGTTTCTGCGCTTCTCGACTCTGGCAGTGTAGTCTCTCTGCTTAGTGAGCAGTGGTATGTCGCTCATAAAACTATTTGTAAGTTTTCCAATTTAGAACCTACTTCCATTACTTGCGTTTCTGCTAATTCATCTAAAGTTGAGATTATGGGTTTGGTTAAATGTAAAGTCCGTGTCTCCAATTTTACTTGGAGGTTTTCCTTTTATGTTGCTAAAACCTTGTCGTGCCCTGTTATTTTGGGGACGAATTTCTTTTCCTATTCTGGATTAGTATTGGACCTCCAGGACCGTTCCTGCTGGTTCAAGTTTTGTGAGACAGTGAAGATTCCGTTAACTTTCGTTAATTCTGCTTCGATATTTTCTGTCACGCCCCCTCAGAGTGAGATGGTGTGTGATCTTAGCCATCTACCTGAGGAACAGGCGCAGAGTATTAGGGAGATGTGTAATACCTTTTCTGATGTATTCACGGAAAAATTAGGCATGACAAACATCTTAGTATATAAAATTGAGGTCTTGGATTCGATCCCCGTCAGGATTCCCCCTTATCGGCTCTCTCCTCCTAAGATGAAGGCTTTGAAGGAGATTGTCGATAATATGCTTCGGGAAGGAATTATTCGGCCTTCTAGGTCTGCCTATTCGTCACCTATTTTTCTCGTTCCTAAACCTCAAGGTGGGTTTAGGCCTGTTTTGGATTACAGGGTTTTGAATAAGAAGATTGTATTACAGTCGGTTCCTCTCCCGGATTTGCACTCGTGCTTTTCTTGGTTTAAGAAGGTCAAGTATTTCACCGTGTTAGACTTAAACCAAGCCTATTATCAAATTCCTCTCGCGGAAGAATCGCGCCATTTGACCGCCTTCGCCACCGATTGGAATTTATACGAATTTTTCCGCCTGCCTTTCGGAATTTCTACTGGAGCCGCTGTGCTCACGAGGCTCTTGGATAAGCTCTTTTCGGACGTCAAGTTCGAGTACCTTTATCATTATTTAGATGATGTCGTTGTGTACTCTGAGACATTTGAAGACCATCTCTTACATCTACGTGAAGTCTTGACTCGTCTCCGCCACGCCGGCTTGACCGTCAAGCTGTCTAAGGTTTCTTTCGCGAAACCGCAGATGTCTTTCCTGGGGCACATTGTGTCGGCTGAGGGCGTGTCTGTGGATCTGTCACGTACTCAGGCGATTCGTGAGTTCCGTCCTCCGAACGATGTGAAAGGAGTTGGTCGCTTTGTGGGCATGATCAATTTCTTTCGGAAGTTTATCCCGGATCTGGCTAAGCGTGCGGCTCCGCTTAATTTGTTGCGTCGTAAAGGGGTAAAATTTGAGTGGGGTCCGTCCCAGCAAGCGGCTTTCGACGACCTTAAGTTAGCCATTTCGAATGCCCCGGTCTTGGCGATGCCAGACTTTTCTAAAACCTTTATCGTGCAAACCGATGCCTCTTCATCTGCGGTAGCGGCTGTATTGTTGCAAGAGTCAGAGTTTGGGAGACGTCCGATTGTTTATGCCTCTAGGACGCTTTCGCCCCTTGAGTCCAAGTACTCTATTTATGAGCTGGAAGGGTTGGCTGTATTATTCGCTCTTGAAAAAATCCGTATGTACTTGGAGCACGTAAAATTCGAGCTCGAGACGGATAACCAGGCATTGAGCTGGGTGTTAGGTAGGCCTAGGAAAACTGGTCGATTAGCTCGGTGGGCGATTCGAATTTCGGCGTTCCAGTTTGACGTGCGTCATATTCGGGGCACCGATAATGTCTTGGCTGACTCCTTGAGTCGTATGTTTGGTCATCCTGAAGTTCAAGACGACGACTCGTCCCTTCCCCTGCTTAATGGTTCACCGACCCTTACGGGCGCGATTTTGTCTGACACCCCGCTTTTGTACCATGATGTTGCCAAGTTTCAAAGCGAAGATCCGGTGTTAGGTCCCATTGTGCGAGATTTGGAGAGTGGGAAACACCTCCCTCCGTATGTTCTGAGAAATGGGGTCCTCTGTTGTCCCGCTAGGCACGACCAAAAGATGAAGGTGGTGGTACCTGCTATATTATTACCCATGATATTTAAATATTATCATGAGACTCCTCTTGCGGGGCATCTGGGAGTGTTCAAAACGAGGGAGAGAATCAGGGAGAATTTCATTTGGAAGGGTCTAGATGGTGAAGTACGGGAGTTGGTTAAGGCTTGTAAAATCTGTAGAGTTAGTAAGCCAGCGCTGAATACAAAGGTAGGGTTTCTCTCCTCGACTCAAGCTACGCGCCCCATGCAGCGTCTTTTCATCGATTTCGTTGGACCCTTACCTAAATCTAAGGGAGATGGGAACAGGTTCGTTTTAGTTTGTGTTGACGGGTTTACTCGTTTTACGTGGCTGTTCCCAACTAAACTCGCTACCGCTGAAACTACCGTAAGGTGCTTGAAGTCTGTTTTTTTCGTCTTTGGTCCCTGCCAGGTTTTAGTTTCAGATAACGCTAAAGCTTTTACTTCCAACCTATTCAGAAAGTTTTGTTTTAGTCTTTCCATATCTCATGTTACCACCTCGGCGTACTATCCCCAACCTTCGTACGCCGAAAGGGTCAACCGTAATTTGCGTTCTGCCCTCATTGCCTTCCACCACGAAGATGTTTTGAGGTGGGACACCTCGATTCCCTGGTTGGCTTACGCCTTTAATACGGCCAATCATGAGGCCCATAAGGCGACCCCCTTCTCCTTAATGTTTTCGTTTGTCCCTAATTCTCCCTTATGCAACTTGTGGAGCATTGGTGAACTATTGCCTGAGAACATCGACCCCCCCTAACATTAGGGCCACCTGGAAGCGTGCTTTGAATAATCTTAAGAGTTACCGTTTGAAGAAAGAGGAGCGTTACAATCAGGGGCGTAGGCCCTCGAGCATCGCCGTCGGTGACAGTGTATTTGTGGAGAATTTCACCCCCTCTGGTAAATTAGCTCTTCGGTTTCGGGGGCCTTGTACGGTAGTGGATTTTCTTACTCCCGTAACTCTACTTCTTAGAGATCCTAGTGACGGAAGGGTTTTTAGGGTCCACCTCTCGCAGGTTAAGCCTGCTTAAGTTTTCTTTTGTTTAAAGTGGAATGAGTTTGCCTCGCTTCTGTATTGTAGTGTGGGGTTTCTTGGTATTTCTAAGGTAAACTGTGTTTATGTTTATGGGGCGTTAAATTAAATTATTGTTTCAATTTGTAATGCTTCCGCTTCCTCATCCTTTCCTGCATTACCCTCCCCTCCCTATTGGGTTTTGGGTATGGTCCTTACCTCCACGTCTGTCCTCGGTTATTCTGTGTGCGGTCGCTCTCCCCTCTCTATGCCCGTCCCTACTCTTAAATTGGGATGTTGGAGAAACATACTGTTGGCTCTGCATTTTTCCAGTTGCCTGAAGTTTCTGCCTCGCCGTTTGCTCTCTGAGAGGGCCCCTCAGTTGAGCCTCTTGTCGGCTTCCACGTCTCCAGCAGCCGTTCCTCACGGGTAGTATGGACACTTCTTATGCACTGAGCCCCAGGGCTACCACGCCCGCTGGATGGATCTTCATATGGAGCTCCTTGCCTCTCAGGCTCTTTTCGTCCTGATCCGATTTTCAACTGGGCTATGGTATAAAGCACTATTACATCGCTCGGCGCCGCTGGGCATTGGACTCTATTCTCCAGATTGCTGGTAACCTTTCTCCGAAACATGAAATGAAATGCTATCCTGGGAGGTGTGACGTGGCCTGAAATGTTATGTTCGTCGCATGTACGACCACCTTGTTTGCGGTCTGGAACTTACTCCTGAACGACAATCTTTTCTACGCAAACCAAGATCTTCTATGGAACTTTACACCCTGTTTGGAGTTTTGAGGGGGGAGATCTGTACCGTGAAGAAGATTTCCTTTCACTCTTCGTTTTATTTTATCAGTGTAATTGTGCTTGCAAGCTCTTTTATTTAGATGTTATTTATATATGTCATGTTGTATTATGTTTTGCATTGCCCTTTTTAAATAAACGTTGTCCTCTGGCCCTCATGGCCCCAGGATAAAGGGAAGTTTCTTCCCGTCCTGGGGTGTTTTCAACCTTAGGTTGGCTATCTTCCTCTTGCCTGCACGTCTGGTGACAAAACTCCCCTCCCGTTTGAGTGCGCGCGCGCCTCTCCCTGCTGGGCAGGCGAGCGCTCGCTGCTCCTAGCGGTCATTCTGATTCCGGTCTGCTTGACTTGCTCGCTGCATTCGCAGCCGGTCCCACCGCGGCCTCGAACTGAGGACTCACCAGACGTGGAGGTAAGACGTTAAGACAGGAACCCCTTGTGTAGCGCGTTATGAAAGTTGAGGAAGCGGATTGCAATTGTAAAGAATTTCATGTTAAGGCTTTAGCCTACGTAAGGTTTCAATAGTTCTTTGCCCCGGGCAAGTTTCACTTAAAATAAAGTATGTATTATAGAGATATTTTAAGGTCTGTAGACCTGAGTTCGTTTGTTATGTTGTCCTTATGTATGGGACGGATGTTTTAAAATTGTATTAGCGTAAACTATTCCGGTCTCTGAACTTTAAAGAGTTTTGGTCAATGTGTGAAATAATTGAGAACGAGAGGCGAACAGAAGGCTGTGATGTATTGAGCAAGCAGTATGTACTTAAAGTTCTTGCTGTTACGTATGACACTTTAGTGGCAAACGCTCTTGCGTATTTTTCTAGTAAAGATTATACTGGTTAGAGTTAGAATCTTGGTACTATTGAGCAGATTGGCATACCAAGAGACCCTAAGTTAGTTGTTGGTAGACTAAATCATGTATTGTTTACAGGGCTAGACCCCCGGTTTCTAATGAATGTTCTATTAATAAGTATATTGTGCTGGTCACATGTGTTTAAATTCTTTTAGTATTGTACTTTAAATTGGGACACGTCCCTGGTCTTGTTTAACTTTGTATACCGAAGTAACGCAAACTAATTTATATAATAAATTACTATCTGGCAAACTTTATGTGCCTTCAAGCCCCATTCCCTTGGCCCACCGCTTCTTGCTTCGAAAGCTATCGGGTGTGAACCCAGTACAATTATTATTATTATTATTATTATTATTATTATTATTATTATTATTATTATTATTATTATTCCTGCCGTCCTACATAGCTTACCCGCTACATTAATATACATTATCATCGTGCGGAATCTATTCAGCAATTACAACACAATTAAGTGCTCGCGCGGCAATTAACATCTGATTACTGACTGCTAATTATTCGATGGTCAGCGCATGGTTACTTTATCGTCACACGGCAGTACATTAATTAATTAATTAATATTCACACGGATTGATATTCGACACACGCATTATGATCGCTTCCTGGTAAATTTAATCACATAATCAATTTAAATCATATCACTTCCTATCTAAGTATTTCAAAGGGTGGTTTTCTTTTGGCTGTCAGTTCGGCCGCTGAGCCTCGTGGTTATGTGCCCTACGCACTGTAGTACTTACCGTTTTACTTGCCATGCACTTATCAAATTAATGATTACTCTAATTAATAACTACTCTCACTGCACTCCCCTAAACTGATTACTCCTGGTCTTCTGACGCCAATAAACAAACAGAATCTCCCAAGAAAGAAATAATTGAATAAATCTCTACCCTATGCAAAGCTAAAGTATTATATTCCCTAAATTATTTACAATCGATTACTCAGACCTGTCGTCGTTTTCCTAAACTAAGAATTAACAACTACGCGCCCATTTCGGCGCTCTATTTCAACAGGACTACATCTTTAATCTCTTATAGCGTCAGTTTACAATAAACATTCCCATCCCCTCTATGCATGCCAGATATTAAAACTTTTGTACTCATCTCTATCACATGATGACACCTTGGTCAGCTCAGGAGGTCCATCCTGAGCTTACTGCTGGTCCATGGGCACCGCGGTGATTACTTCCATTTCCATACCACCTTGAAGTTGAACATCCATTGTTCGATGCTGGTGGAGCCGCTGGCAGTTAATAATGTACACACACAACGTCACTGTTTAATTCACACTCCGGTTAACAGCGTTCAATGTGAACGTCCGGTCACGATCTCGGATACGACTACGTAGTCCGCGGTTCAATACCGAATCCCGTCTATCTCTCAGCCACTATTCGGTCTGCTGCTACGTAAGATTATTATGCTGTAGTAATGATAATAATATTACTTCACACCTCACGGTTTTACAAAGGGTTAACACGGATGTCACGGACACCAAAACTATACATTGTTTATGCGCATCCTATTATTTCCCTTGAAATGGGAATTAACTTCACTTGAACAAAGAACTAACTTGGGCTTAACCAAGCATAGCTTCGCCGTTGATGAGCCGCGAATCCCGAATGACGCTCGTCCCTTACTGCAGTAGTTTTTACAAGGGAGCGCTACCCCTTCAACTAATTTGCGTATTGCCTATTCACGGCATACTCGAGGTATAATAGTACGGCTAATCGGTGACCAGTATTTAGTTGATACGATTGAGACATTACCACTCCATTATCCTTCGGTGAATCTCCTTCAATTAATTAAAATCTGTCCGGCTTCCCCCACTCTGCGTGGTGAACTCCCTTGTTCGAGGACGTATCATGAGAATAACCAGATGGCCCAGTACTTTTCCACGCAGAAACAACACAGTATTCTTTCTTCTTCTGAATGTTATCAAGAAAAAGGACATTAAACACTCTAAATAAATGTCCCAGTGACATTTATCCCTTTTAAATCGGGAGACGACTCCATAATTTGAGTTTCATTAATTTTCTAGATCGTAGATAATTAAGTTGGCTAGTCCGGATCCAAGATGGCTCCTATATTTCGTTTCGAAAAAGTTGGTTTCGCCTCATTCTCTGACTCTTCTCTCGAGTGATGTCAAGGGGAATCCCCATTCATGACCCCTCCCGGGTCTAAGTTGGCTTGGCTTCCTCTGCGGGCCCCCGCTACACAAAGGATAATACTGCGCAATAAGTCGCAGACAAAGAAATCTCGTAGAATAATTTTTAAAAAACACAATTTATCTTTCTCAATGGCATGAATAATTATTAGTTTCGGTATTACCTCTATCAATGATATGAATATTAATCAGTTTCAGCATTGTTTCCCTTAAATAGCATTGCGTGCGTAATTACGAAGTCCAATATCAACCAAAGGTCCTTGGATGTACGTGCTGCGGGTCAGTATATCTCCAAAAATATTATCACAAAGCAGGTTTCTTCCCGGCAACGACGATATATTGCATATCCTTCAAACAACACCTCCTGAACTTAGCACAAAATTTGAAGTCTCGAAATAACATCCTTCATAAACTGTGTGGAACTACCTGGGGATCTTCAGCAACCACTTTGCTATCTTCAGCCCTGGGTTTGGTGTATTCAAGTGATGAGTATTGTGCACCTGTTTGGATGAACAGTCATCATACAAGGTCTATTGACACCCAGCTTCATACCACAATGCGCATCATATCCAGCGCAATCACATCTACTCCATTTCATTGGCTTCCACTGCTAACTGGTATAATGCCACCTGATCTACGCCGATCTAATGCTCTTATGAAGGAATTCCACAAGATCTCAAGAAATCCTAGTCTACCCGTGAATAGTGACTTGCCACTTCTGAATCTTAACAGACTAGGCTAAAATCACGCCATCCAACTCTGCGTGATGCCTCTAACATGGATGCTAAGGATTTTAAATCTCTTGATGAGTGGAAAAGTAGATGGGAAGCAGCAACGAATGTGCGCCTTCATACGTTCTTCTCAGGTCCCAGACTTCCAAGTGGATCCCACATACAACGCAAGACCTGCACTGCCCCGAATAGAATCAGAACAGGACATGGTCGGTGCAGAGCCGCTCTCCATAAGTGGAATAAGCTACCTAATCCAGACTGTGACTGCGGAGCTCCACACCAGACTGTTCGTCATATCGTCAGGGAATGTAAGATTCGAGCCTATCACGGTGATGAAGATGACTTCCTGCTGCTAACTCCAGATGCTGCACGCGGGATTGAAGAATTAGATATTCAATTGTGAAGCACAAATTACTTTGTTTCTTAGCTGTAAATATGTATATATATTACTGATCATGTCTGTATAAGCCATACGCTAAATAAATGCCTGTCAAAAAGAATTGAAGCAACCACAAGGGGAGAAGGAAAAGAAATGAAAGTTCTGGTGTTGACAGTGCATATGATATTGTTTTAGCGATAACAAAATTGAGTCAAATTTACAGAGAACTTCGCAGTACGTGCCCACTAATCAGTATGATGTTTCATCCTCTCTGGCCTGATTGCATGCACTGATTCGGTTGGGAAGGGAGTCATAAAGCCGTGATATCCTCTCCTGAGGCAAGCTAGCTTACAATTGTTGTAACTGGTCGTTAATATGCTGCATACTGTCACCGGGACGGAGTTGAGTCCGAGCTGTTCCCACACACGTTCTATCGGGAATAAATGTGAAGATCTTTCTGGCCACGGCAGTACCTCATCGTCAAGCACACATTCATAGAGACATGAACCACGTGTGGATGAGTATTGTCCTGTTGAAAAATGGCACCACGATACTGTCGCATAAGTGGTAACACATCAAGACGCAGGATGGCCGTGACGTATCGTTATACCACCAGTTAATTGTATGTGAATTTGTGTTTAGTATGATATATGAATAAGAGATGTGAGTTAGGAGATTAGGGAGTCTGGAAGTGCGAAGGAGATCTGGAAAATTAGTGAGTTGTTTATTGGATTTAGGAGTGAAGTATGAAAATCTTACCTTATTCGTTGGCGAAATATGTTTGGTATGAGTAATTAACTGATGAATATGATAGTATAAGTTTGAGAAAAGTGAGTATTTGGTGTATTGATTTTTAAAGTATGAAAGCAATTGAAGGTTGAGGAGGGAATAATTAGCGTAACGACATGTTAGATGATATTTGTGTGTGATATGTGTTTGGTATGTATAGTAAGTTGATGAATAAGAGACGAGGGGGAAGTTAGAGCTTGGAGAGTTTATAGTGGCATAAAGCTAATAAAATTTGTTAATTAGTGTATAGATAGTTGGTATTTGATGTTCGTAGTGTATTTATTAGAACAGATTGGAATTACCTACAGTTGTTATTAATTGCAGTATGGAACACTAAACAATGAAATGCTTGTGTGGCAACAGTCATAGTACATCGTAACAGACTGAGTAAGTGGAACAATGTCATTAAGAAATTTAAATGTTAGAGGACTATCCTGTGTAAACATAAAAGCCAGCGCACTCAGCTGTAAACGTGATCTTGCCTGTGTTTTGCTATGAGTGGAATTGTCTTCCAGACTAGCTTACTCAGGCAGGCAAATCTGGGACATGGTTAATGTTGCGTAACCTCAGCGGGTGCGCAAATTTTCAAGTCAATCGATTATCAGCATCTGTCGATCATTTTAATTTAATTTTGCACCTTTCAGTGGCGCATTTCATTTCATTTTAGTTTGTTTTATTGTATTTAACCTTGCCATTATAATTTACCATTTTAAATTTGCCTGTTTGTAAATATGTGTGCCGTTAATGCTGCAGTGCCAGGGCCATCGGATATCCGGTAAGGAGTTGTGCATGGCCATTTATCAATATCTGTTGTTCACATCATTGTAGTTTAAATCTGGCTATAGGCTGGACATGGTTATTTTTCTCATTTATCAGATCAATTTGGTGTTTGTATACTGCAGGTCTGGAGAAAAATAATAAATATAAATACAAACATTGCCAGCCGTGACCTGAAGTCATACACGATGGTTTCCCACACCATGACGCCAGGTGAAACACCGCTGTACCTCTTCAAACCATTGGAAGAATGGGACCTCTCCCCAAGTCGCCGCCATACTCGCAAACGATGGCCATCCGGGGTAGTGCAGAACTCTAATTCATCGCTGAACACAATGCAACGTCATTCATCACCAGTCCATGCTTCCCTATCGCGACACCACTCCAAACGAAGATGTTTGGTTCGTCTGTTAACGTCAGCTTACGTATGGGAAGGTAGAACCTCAGTCTGGCTGCGGCTAGACTCCGACCAATGGTGCGGGATGAAGCAGAATGCTGCTTGGAGTCCATTACTTTTTCTCAGATGGCGGGAGCAGATATGAAGGGTGCTTGTGCTTGGTGCACAATGCGGCGACCCTCCCTTGTGGTGGTCAGACGTGGTCTAGAGGAACCTTGACAAGTATACCTGCCCTCACGTTCCCATGCAGTTCAATATCGGACCAATGACACATCCGAATGCCCCACAAATCTGGATATTGCACGATGCGACCAGCCGGCCAAACGGAGACTCACAATGAGGCCCCTTCCAAACTCTGTCAGGTGCTGACAGCGCTATCTCACACGAGTGCGCGGCATATCCATATAATTCACAGTACTCACTCAAAATCTCGCCTGGGAGCAGCACTATACAAGAACAAGACTAATGCACTCTGGTCGCCGTTCTACCTGCAACTCTAACCATTTATATACCCGCCGATGGTGTGTACAAGAACGAAGTTATATTGACATTTCTTCTGGATGCTTCAATATTTTTGCCAAGCACTGTATGTAGAGAGGGATAGATCAGTAAAGATTTGTGAAACAAGGTATTCGGCCTATAGGCCAAATATTATGAAAATGAGAGATTCCTGCTGAATCGGTACTAATCTCAGGCAATTCAACTTTCAGTTGTTCCTTCACGATAAAGTGTGCGTTTATTTAGAATTGCCGTAGACTGCACAGCATCAAGCCAGCTCATCAACAGAGCAGTTACATTTTGAAAGGTGTATAAAGATATAAAAATATTGCTTCTGTGCAGCCTGAATTGCAGTATTATTCCAGATAAAAGATTGCCATCAACGCTTACTTAGTACTCAGTTTTCCACAAAAACTCTCCATGTGCAAAATTATTTCCCAACTCTAGCAATTATGCAGGAAAAAATAATTCAAACCGACAAAAATATATATAATAGGTAAAGTGTCAGTCTTATAAACAAAAGGAACTGATATAGTGTACAACATTTCAAATTAAGGTTCCAGTGAAGGTCTTCTTAGTCATTTTTGTTTTACTCAAACGATTTGCCATAAAATAAGCTCTTAATTACTAATTGGAGAATTTTTAGCAACAGACCCCGTGTTCGCACGTCCAGAATATAGTCGAAAAACATGTAGATACAATTCATGGACTTAGATTGGAAACCTCCTTCATCTCATGTATATAAACTAGACAGTAAATAATAGAACATCTAATACTTACTTATGTGTAAACATTCCATTTTTGATTGGTAGAATGGATTTAGGAAGTGTTTCAGAGAAGAGATGCACTCCCTCAACGGCTGATTCAGATAACTTTTTATGTCTAAGAAAGCGGGAAAGAGAGTAAATTAAAGATTGGAGACCTTCCCCTCTAGCTAACTTTCAATGACTATCACTTAATTAAACCAGGGCTGCCATTACTTTGAGCTGATGGACTACTCGACGATGGACGGGGCACCCCCACCTCCCTTCACGAACACACACACATTAGATTGGAGCAATGAATAAGACAACCTGGCTCGAAATATGTGCTAGATTTTAAAGTCAAGGTGAATGTTCCGGAAAGCCTTGGGCTAAGTCCCGACACACCCCCAATTTTGATTGGGTGATTAAATAAATACAAGACATCGTTGATTGGCTAAAAAAATAAACAAAATTTCCTATTGACCAACACCTTAAGTTGGCGCGAAGGGATAGAGGTGTTGCAAACTTTAACACACCAGAAACAAAGAATAATCAATACTGACAATCTTTACATACTATGCAGAGGATGAGCTGAAGCACTGTTGTTGTCACGCGGGAATCCTTGTAGTGTTTGAAATTTATACCAAGGTAGAATTTTACGCGTCCTAAGCCGCGAGTAAATGTTAGTAATATAGGCTAGTATTGTTATGCCGCCATTATAAACTGTTATGCATTTTAAAATATTTTCTACGTGAAATGAACTTATTGTTTAGGCTTCAGAGGTTCCTGATTTTCTTCCGCATCTCAATCTGTCTAAATAATTTTATTGTCCTCCTGAATATTGGGATGTGCAGCCTAGTTTACGGTCACTCTACGACCAGGTTTACATACGTCTGTCTGGAGCGATCCAGCTTAAAGGTAAGGAATACTCTCTGGTCCGCTCCGTTGAAATTTATTTTATAACGATTGTGATACTGTCGATGATCGATGAAGGACCATTAATATCACCATCGTATTCATATAGCGCATCTTTGAAAGGATATATTACTAATTCGTTGCATTCACACCAAGGAGAAAAGTCCAGATTGTCCTCTTGACAATAGACAAATCCGCTGATGAGCGACTTAGAATCATTAAATGGTGCACTAGTGCAATATTTTTACCATTCCAAGAACTGGTATTATTTTCAATTTTAATAGTTAATGGTATATCACAGATATTTGTGGCATTTTAATTGAATTCTTACAGTTTGGGGCTAAAGGACGGAAGACCAAGAAAGTCGGGAAATAAGGAAGCGAATAGCTAACAATTATTAATAATTATAATTGTAGGGCCCGTTACTTCATTTCAGTAGTTATTATTTTATTTTATATGCTATTTATTTATTTATTTATTTATTTATTTATTTATTTATTTATTTATTTATTTATTTATTCATTTATTTATTCATTTATTTATTTATTTTATTTATTTATTTATTTATTTATTTATTTATTTATTTATTTATTGTTTATTTATTCCACCTTTCAGTGCAAAGAGACCATCTCCAGTACTTACTCTTCCAATGAAAGACTGTGAGGAAAATTCAAAGGGATGGCGTATTCGAAAGACAAGCCATATTTCATACAGCGTGCAACTAAGAAGTCACAAAGTAGTCCTGTCATTACTTCCTTTCAGACTTTCCAGCTTCGATTCTTGGCTTTAATATGAATTTATGATCAGTTCGAATGTCTGGACCAATATCCTATCAACCTACGAAAAGAGATCGAATAAGATCAACCCTTGGGTATTCTGTAATATAGCAAAGACAAAGCAAAGTCACCTCCGTGCAGGCCATGACGGCCATTGGAGGAGTGGAAAGTAAAGGCTTCCACCATTGTTAACCTCGGCACGTGATGGGGTAGAGTGGTTAGCTCTACGCCCGGCCGCCTTTGCCCCCAGGAATTAACCTGGAACTCATTTTCGGTGTAGGCTGAGTGAACCTCAGGGCCATATGCACCTCCGGAAGCGGAAATCTCGTTTCTTATATTTTTACGACTTCCTGACGGGGATTCGAACCCACGTCCTTCCGGGTGAACCGAGCACGCCTTTACCGCCTCGGCCAGGCAGCCCCTATTCGGCAATATGTAATTCGTAATTTCTACTTGATCTCCAGATTTATAGGTAAGATTATCGAATATATAGATTAAGCCTTACTACGCACTGTTTGTGTGTGTATGTGTCTGCTTATTGTATTCATTATTTACTTAATTTATGGTTTTTAGTGCCGGCAGTGTAAGACATGTTCCCCTATTTAACGACTATGGTTGACCTGCGGATCTGGATGTGATATGATGATGACGATGGTGATGGTGATAAAGAATTAGGGAGAGGAACAAACCCTGTGTCGGCACGTAGCTAACTCTTCACCAAGGGGTATGCTCAAGGCTACGTCCGCATTCGTCACATGCCCTCACTCCATAGAACAGTACCGAGAATTTGCAATTCAATCCAAGCTTTCAGACATTCTTTACCAGCACCTCTCCTAACCTGACAGCCAACAGTCTAATGGTATAACCTCTTTCCATCAACGGGAATCGAACTGGTTAACGACGGTGTGATAACATAGAGATCTGACGCTTTAATGATATTGGCCGCCTGTTGAGATTATTTATTATTACTCATATAATTTTAAAAAAGCATTGTAACAGTTGAATTTATGTTACTTTCGCTAATTCAGGTATCAAAAGTGTAGTGGGTATCAGGTATCAGCAATGATGCATATTGTGTATTCTGTTTTGAGGCCATGAAACACAAAATTCTGTTAACAACCGTAGAGATATAGAGGGAGTAAAAGTAGAAATACAGAGAGGAAAGGTAAATAAAGAAGGGTTGTATTGAATAAAACAATGATTATATTGAAGCAATGAAAGAAACGTTTCGTAACGGTGAACGGAATAATGTTTTAATAATATGTAGGAAACAAAATGAATGGGAATTTAACCGGCTTGAAATGTAAACAATAAAACGAAAGGCTTTAGATTTAATATATGTCCCCAGGGCAAATATTTTGGTGGAATTTTAAACCGTAGATGTTAAGGAAAATAGAATGGTAATTTGTATTGTTTGAAAGCAAATATTTTACGCAGACAGAAATTTTAAGGAATACAGTTTAAGAGTTTACATATAGAAAAGCGTATATCTAAATATGTATGATAATCACGTTGAATATTTAGAAAGAGTTGAATATTCTATACATATATATCCGTTTCCGTTATCACAAGCACCAAATATGACGTCTGAGGAGGATTCCTTGTTGATGTCCAAATCCACAGTTGATTTAAGGTGCCTGGAGGGAGTGAATAACTCAGCCTCCTTGATAAAGTACAGTGTATTCGTAACTTCGGCTACCTGTACATATGGCACATTTGGCTACACAAGGAAGGGAAAAGACTGGTATATTGAAGGTAGTAACCATGGCATAACTGCTCCACACCACGGAAACCATATTCAGGCCTGTGTAAATGTTTGATCACATAGAAATTGTAGCGCTTCATCTCACAATCAAT
Source organism: Anabrus simplex (assembly GCF_040414725.1). Taxonomy (NCBI): domain Eukaryota; kingdom Metazoa; phylum Arthropoda; class Insecta; order Orthoptera; family Tettigoniidae; genus Anabrus; species Anabrus simplex. Next base: position 169,322,709 of record NC_090265.1, read on the forward strand.
GCGAATATCATATATTATTGCTTCACTCGCACAATATAAGAAGCAAATTCAGTGCCCAAAAGGTTCCGTCCTATGACACCATAAAATCCAAAGACAATTCAGAGGATGAATCTACCATTCTGTAGTACGAGCAAAAGAAAGTCATATCATTCTAGGCCATGAAGGCCTATGAGGGAAGGAAGTAAAGAGACTAAGAAGGAGGTGCAGACTGGAAAGAAATAGAGTTAGAAATGGCTGTGGAAGTAAGGAGAAATTGAAGGAACTTACTAGAAAATTGAATCAAGCAAAGAAGGCAGCTAAGGATAATATGATGGCAAGCATAATTGGCAGTCATACGAATTTTAGTGAAAAATGGAAGGGTATGTATAGGTATTTTAAGGCAGAAACAGGTTCCAAGAAGGACATTCCAGGAATAATTAATGAACAAGGGGAGTGTGTATGTGAGGATCTTCAAAAGGCAGAAGTATTCAGTCAGCAGTATGTAAAGATTGTTGGTTACAAGGATAATGTCGAGATAGAGGAGGAGACTAAGGCCAAAGAAGAAATAAAATTTACATATGATAACAATGACATTTACAATAAGATACAAAAGTTAAAAACTAGAAAAGCGACTGGAATTGATCAGATTTCTGGGGATATACTAAAGACAATGGGTTGGGATATAGTACCATATCTGAAGTACTTATTTGATTATTGTTTGGTCGGAGGAGCTATACCAGATGAATGGAGAGTTGCTATAGTTGCCCCTGTGTATAAAGGAAAGGGTGATAGACATAAAGCTGAAAATTACAGGCCAGTAAGTTTGACATGCATTGTTTGTAAGCTTTGGGAAGGCATTCTTTCTGATTATATTAGACATGTTTGTGAAATTAATAACTGGTTCGATAGAAGGCAATTCGGTTTTAGGAAAGGTTATTCCACTGAAGCTCAACTTGTAGGATTCCAGCAAGATATAGCAGATATCTTGGATTCAGGAGGTCAAATGGACTGTATCGCGATTGACCTGTCTAAAGCATTTGATAGGGTGGATCATGGGAGACTACTGGCAAAAATGAGTGCAATTGGACTAGACAAAAGAGTGACTGAATGGGTTGCTATATTTCTAGAAAATAGATCTCAGAGAATTAGAGTAGGTGAAGCTTTATCTGACCCTGTAATAATTAAGAGGGGAATTCCTCAAGGCAGTATTATCGGACCTTTATGTTTTCTTATATATGTAAATGATATGAGTAAAGGAGTGGAATCGGAGGTAAGGCTTTTTGCGGATGATGTTATTCTCTATAGAGTGATAAATAAGTTACAAGATTGTGAGCAACTGCAACGTGACCTCGAAAATGTTGTGAGATGGACAGCAGGCAATGGTATGTTGATAAACGGGGTTAAAAGTCAGGTTGTGAGTTTTACAAGTAGGAAAAGTCCTCTCAGTTTTAATTACTGCGTTGATGGGGTGAAAGTTCCTTTTGGGGATCATTGTAAGTATCTAGGTGTTAATATAAGGAAAGATCTTCATTGGGGTAATCACATAAATGGGATTGTAAATAAAGGGTACAGATCTCTGCACATGGTTATGAGGGTGTTTAGGGGTTGTAGTAAGGATGTAAAGGAGAGGGCATATAAGTCTCTGGTAAGACCCCAACTAGAGTATGGTTCCAGTGTATGGGACCCTCACCAGGATTACCTGATTCAAGAACTGGAAAAAATCCAAAGAAAAGCAGCTCGATTTGTTCTGGGCGATTTCCGACAAAAGAGTAGCGTTACAAAAATGTTGCAATGTTTGGGTTGGGAAGAATTGAGAGAAAGAAGAAGAGCTGCTCGACTAAGTGATATGTTCCGGGCTGTCAGCGGAGAGATGGCGTGGAATGACATTAGTAGACGAATAAGTTTGAATGGCGTTTATAAAAGTAGGAAAGATCACAATATGAAGATAAAGTTGGAATTCAAGAGGACAAACTGGGGCAAATATTCATTTATAGGAAGGGGAGTTAGGGATTGGAATAACTTACCAAGAGGGATGTTCAATAAATTTCCAATTTCTTTGAAATCATTTAGGAAAAGGCTAGGAAAACAACAAATAGGGAATCTGCCACCTGGGCGACTGCCCTAAATGCAGATCAGTACTGATTGATTGATTGAAATACTTTTCATGATCTCGGTATGGGGAGATACTCTTGTTAGCACAATGTACGTGACACAGCTAGGCAATTTCTGGGCTAATTAATTGCACAAAATTTAAGAGTCGATGCTCTAGAATCACTAAGATATCCCTTAAGAAATGTTTTGTCGTGATCGTCACTTGTCAAATACTTTTCTCATTCACAATCCTTATAATTTTAAACAGTTAAACTATTCATGTAAATGAAGAAAAATATATATTGAGTTGTTTGCATAAATAAAATACACCACCGAGCATAATTGCGTTCAAATATCATAAATCGTTTTTACATTATGATGAAAACCACGTAATATAACTATAAAGCGTGTCTGTCTGTCTGTCCGTCTGTCTGTCTGTCTGTCTGTCTGTCTGTCTGTCTGTCTGTCTGTCGTGAAGACGAATTTTAGAACATGTAACATTACAACATACCAGTAAGTTACACTTTTAAAGACATTTCTATAAAAATATCCTCAGATTCTATGAAATCGTTTTCAATCAAACTCATATACGTAAAAATAGTGTGGTTTTTTTGCTAGTTGTTTTACGTCGCACTGACACAGATAGGTCTTACGGCGACGATGGGCCAGGAAGGGACTAGGAGTGGGAAGGAAGCGGCCGTGGCCTTAATTAAGGTATAGCCCCAGCATTTGCCTGGTGAGAAAATGGGAAACCACGGAAAACCATCTTCAGGACTGCCGACAGTGGGGTTCGAACCTACTGTCTCCCGAATACTGAATACTGGCCGCACTTAAGCGACTGCAGCTATCGAGCTGTCAATGATTGTGAATTGGTGATATTAGGTACACGTGAGAAAATCATGATTGTAGTAGCCCTCGAAATATGTATCCTCTACTGTCACCTTAGTAACTTTTAGAACGTTTTCCGTACTTAGTTGCTTTGTCTGTTACCTTCAAGACTTCGTTTAAATTGAGGACAGTTCCCGTGTTCCGGTCGTGGTAGGGGAGTGAGGGGAATTCTGTGGACAATAAATCTGCTCAGTAGAGTGGGCACTAGAAGTACGGGTAAGGGGAGTCACTGTAGACCTTAACTCTGTTCAGTAGAGAGTGGCGAGGAGGTGCTGATTTGTAAACTTATAATGCATTTTGTGTATTATAGAGTAAATTTAACATAATAGTTTCGATGAAATAAAGGTAAGGGATGTAATTAAAGGGTACATTTAAGAAATTATTTTTAGTGATAAACATTAATCTACTATAACGTCCCAAGTGGCGGGAGCACTGCGTAAGTTCTGAAAATTGATCACAGATGGGAATATCCTAACCCGCACATTTGGAGTCGGAGTAGCCTCGTGTGGGATTCCTTATGCACTCATGCGAAGAAGTGTGAAGTATTCTAGAAATGAATTAAGTAGCGCAAATAGGGTTGAAGTTTTTAAATGCTCGTGCTCGTTGAGGTCTGTAATTAGGGTTATGGTATTCTTATCTGTCGTAAATTCTCTGAATTTATGCAGCGCGCTCGCCACTCGAGACATTATGATAGGTTCTTTTAAATCACTAAAAGTAATGTCTTACAAGATACGCAATCTTTCAATTTCATACTTTAATTTACCATATGTATTAGAATACATTAACTCCCTAATACACAAAATAAACTTAAGATGACGAAACGGTGATTTCACTCCCCTCTCCAATGAACAGATTTATTGCCCACAAAATTTCTGTACTCTCCTACGTAGCAACCATGACCGGAGCAGATGAACTGGCGTCAGTACAAACGCAGTCCTTGGAGGTAACAGACGAAGCAGCTTAGATAAATACAGAAAACTTTCTCAAAGTTACTAATGACGCAATTGAAGAATACTAAAATTGTTTTTCTCCCTTGTTCATAACATGGCCTGCTCCGTAGTGTAGGGGTAGAGTGCCTGCCTCTCGTCCGCAGGCCCCGGGTTCGATTCACGGCGAAGTCAGAGAATTTTCTCCCGACCTGAGGGCTGGTTAGAGGTCCACTCAGCCTACGTGATTAGAATTGAGGAGCTATCTGACGGTGAGATGGCGGCCCCGATCCCGAAAGCCCAGAACAACGGCCGAGAGTATACGTCGTGCTGACCACGGCCTTCGGGGTGAGCAGCGGTCGCTGGGCAGGCCAGAGCCCTTTCAAGGACGTTAAGTGCCGTTGCGGGGGGGGGGAGGGGTTCATAACATGACCAATTCACAACCATTGGCACGTAAACAATATTGTATATTGTGTATATACAAGGTGGTCGGAGGAAACGTGAACTGAGTATATCAGCGTTCGATTGTTGGAGATACTGATAAGTAATTTGAGAAAATTAGGTCGATATCTTGTGTCAATGTCATTTTATCAGCTTCTGAATTTAGTCAATCAGATCGCTTCGCGAGCGACTTCAGATGGGCTTTGCGAGGAAGTGTTGCTAATTCCGTATGTGGCTTATGGTTGGCTTGAGTGTGTCAACTGAAGAATTTAACTGCTCCAGGGAAGGAACCTTATCACGGATCTCCCTGCTAATAGTCAGGGCCTATAGCAACCACGCTACAGTGGCACCACTTTGTGTTAGTGTTTGATGCTCAATTCTCGACATGGCTCCTAAGCCCGGTAAGAGAATGATGACGAACATGCCTTCACGTGACCCCTACTTACGCGCGAAATGAGAAACCTACTTACTAGTGAAGGCGACCAAAGCCAAAAACATAAGTAGGTTGAATTTTCTCGAAAACCGTTTGGCTTAGACTTACGAAGTTCCTAGTCGAGAATTAAGTTTTGGATAGGTTCAAACATTTGCACATTATTTTAACTATTTCTTCGTGGGACCAAACTAAAAATGCAAGAAACCCAAACTTTCCCAAAAACCGTTAGAGTTGCGAAAAAAAATGTATATCGTCATTGAACCTCGAAATAACGTTATGTGACAATATTTAGGGGAGAAATAGTGATCTTCAGCACATGTATCAAGTAGATCGAAAACTCGCTTAAATTAGTTCATGCAATACTGAACGTTGGATCACAAAACCTTTCTGGTCCGAGTTCTAAGCTCAAATATCGTCACTGGTCGTTCAAAAGCTAATATCTCACAATGCTCTTCCTATCCATTATTTTCCTTAAGACTGGTCACGCTTGTTAGTCACATACGTATATGCAGTCTATCAGAATAATTTTCGTTGTGTTCCTTTACGTCTGCTAACGCGTAAAGGAGAATGAGTCTTAAGTATATTATACTTTAGGTGTGCATAAATAACATTCATTCCTATAGTGCGGTACGGTCAGCTTCATTGCCATTTAAACGTAAGCATAGAAAAGTAAACACAACGAATATTGCTGTGAAGGACTAAATATCCACATGTAGCTAAGAGGCGTGACCAGTCTTAAGCAAAATAATTGATTGGAAGAGCATTGGGAGATAAGACCTTTTGCCCGAACAGCGGCGATAAAATCACATAGCGCTGTTTCTGTGCGAAAAGACGATGTGACTTTTCTTGTAGAAAATATTATTTGGAAGCCACACGGTGAACTTCATTCTACAATACCATCATCCAATCGCCCGTTATTTTAGTTCATGTAGAGCAAAACTTGCCAAAATTTGGGATACCCCCAGTAAACTCCCACAATACATCGACATGATGATACGTGCCATAATCAAAACTATCCTTGCTTGACGCGGGATTTTAATCTATGTCATTAGAAAATTTCAGCTCAATTATTCCAGCAGTCATCGCGCCTATCCGGGACAAACAAACTAACGAAGAAACAAACAAAGTGACACCATCAAATTTTTGTTTATAGTATTGATGAAATTAAATGTCGTATGGCTTTTAGTTCCGGGATATCCCAGGACGGGTTCGGCTCGCCATGTTCAGGTCTTTCTATTTGACTCCCGTAGGCGACCTGCGCGTAGTGATGAGGATGAAATGATGATGAAGACAACACATCCACCCAGGCCCCGTGCCATTGGAATTAACCAATTAAGGTTAAAATCCCCGACCCAGCCGGGAATCGAACCCGGAACCCTCTGAGCCGAAGGCCAGTACGCTGACCGTTCAGCCAACGAGTCGGACATAGTATTGATAAATTATCTAAATTAAACTTTACTGCATACCTTTGTTTCAATGTCACTTCTGCAAAATAATCTGACTGTGATTGCCCCAAATTTGTTTTATTCACCGTCTTGTACAGTAAATAGTACGCGTTGGATTACACATAGGAAAAAGCTGCGAATCACCATCGATAATTTCCAATCATTTGCCCATCAGGTGTGATAATCTCATTTCGATAATATTTCGGTCATAATCGACTGTGACTGGTTGAAACTGCAGCGAACTGTCAGTTGGATTTGTCAATATTCAATGCAAGGCAGATGAAGTGAAATCTCAAAATTATTATTTTCTAAATTACAACAATCGTATATTAAAGGAAAAAGTACGAGTGAAGGAATAATCCTCTTGTCAGTATAAATAGGTTCAAATTGATAAATGTTTTTATGAATTACTGTTTACTTCAACTCCGTAGCATTACGAACAATGATTCACATAGTATGGGCACGTCCAGCACATAATTCACCTTATATGTCTACTGTAAAGATGTGAGAGTTCGTGGAGAGGTATGCTCCAGTCAGATTGTGGAACGTGCCTGGATTCTGTTGATCCGCATTCTGTCTTCTCGCAGTAATAATGAAGACGCCTCCAGTAATTAATGGCAAGTCTTGGCACTGCACGGCCCTAAGCTGCTAGCCTGGCGCGCAATTACATCGTCAAGCAATCAGAGAACATTCATCATCCCGTCCCAGATTATACATCCCGCGTACCCGTCACAGAGTTCTCTTTGTATTCTTGACTGTGGGAATCAAAATAGCCATTTGTGTAGCTAGTACGAAATGCGAGTGCTTCACCCAAGCATTGCGAAACAGAATGCGTGATATGGACTTTTCATTTACTTCTGTCTGCAGCATATCTTGACATATAATGTTTAAGCAGTAAGCTACGCACACACTTGTGATCTGTCTGGGTTAACAGGACCTTCCAAGAAGCAGACATATATCCAGCTGAATAGTGCTCGGCCGCTGGTGCTCTGGAAACCGCCTAGAAAAACCACTGTGTGATAATATTTCCGATTAAAACTCTGACCAGAGAGGTTCTGTCATCTATGGTTCATTATTGCATGAACGATATCAACGAATTTTCGTTCTATGTGTTACAGGACCGGGCGAGTTGGCCGTGTGGTTAGGAGCGCGCAGCTGTGAGCTCGCATCCGGGAGATAGTGGGTTCGAACCCCACTGTCGGCAGCCCTGAAGATGGTTTTCCGTGGTTTCCCATTTTCTCACCAAGCGAACGCTGGGGCTGTATATTAATTAAGACCACGGCCGCTAATTCCCATTCCTAGGAATTTCCTGTCCCATCGTCGCCATAAGAGCTATCTGTGTCGGTGCAACGTAAAGCAACTAGCAAGTGATACAGGTGATACGGGTCTCTATTTCTCTGCTGAACATTGTCACATAAAGGTATTTCGAGGCGCAACGGCGAAATGCATATAACCCTTTCTTTTTAAAATTAAATATTAAGGCCACACGCTGGGATTTCGTTTGGTGATAAGACTAATCGTTTGTCCATTATTTTGTTCTTTAGTGGATAAAACTTGCGCACATTCAGTAAATACCTACATATTGATGGCCACCAATTAGAAAATGTTCAATATTGAAAAAATAGAATAGGCTTGTATTTGAAAATAATGTCTAAGGTATATCCATTCCAAATTCCAGTTCAGTTGACCTAGTACATCAGACATGATTGTGCCAGAAATAAAAATACCCCAACATATTTTAACTATTTCGAGATATTTCAATTAATTCGCCAGTAACATATTCTCAGGTCGATATCTTGAAACTAAACATAGCAACATATGCCTGCCGTTTAGTTCCACAACTTTTGTAGTGAAATAATTAAAACCTTTGCCTCCCTCCACTTCTCTTACCCTTCCAGGCCCAGTCCATTATTCTCCAGGTAACTTATCTTCCCCCAGAGCCGAAGCTGGTTGACATGTAGAGCTTCATCCATAGAGTTTATTCTTATCATTTCATTTATATTTTCATTTAGAATACCCACCTGGCATCCTTCACACCTGTCTTACCTCTGTTTTCATGGCAGTTACTCCTAACATATGAACAAGAAATGCTCAGCCCACTCAACATTCACTTTCGTGCAGAAAATTCAGGCTTGAAACGTACTGAAGCAAAGACAATTTTGTCCTTTTTCCTGGCAACTGCATGTTTGTCGAACGGTACATACTATATTAAATAATTAGTGTTTATGTTTTTTTACGTCCCACTAACTACTTTCTGACGGTATTTAGAAGGGGCCAAGGTGCCGAATTTTGACTTGCAGGAGTACTTTTACGTGCCAGTAAGTCTACCGACAAGAGACTGACGTATACGAACACCTTCAAATACCACCGGACTGAAACAGTATCGAACCTGCCAAGTTAGGTTCAGAAGGCCAGTGCCTTTACCGCCTGAGCCACTCAATCTCGCAAAATATCAAACCACCGGGCTAGTTGGCCGTGCGCATTGAGGAGCGCGGCTATGAGCTTGCATCCGAGAGACCGTGGGTTCGAGCCCCACTGTCGGCAGCCCTGAAGATGGTATTCCGTGGTTTCCCATTTTCACACCAGGCAAATGCTGGGGCTGTACCTTAATTAAGGCCACGGCCACTTCCTTCCAACTCCTAGGCCTTTCCTCTCCCATCGTCGCCATAAGACCTATCTGTGTCGGTGCGACGTAAAGCAACTAGCAAAAAGAAAAAAAAATCAAACCAAAATCTATAATATATTATTTAACGTTTCTTGCAACGCTTTAAATTGAAGCTATTTTAAATCTTTGTAATTTGCTTGGTATAATTATTTTCAAAATTGCCCCAGTTTAATACACTATTGCTAGAATTTTAAGCGCGTATTGCGTTTTAAAACGACAAACTAAAAATGTTAAGGAAGTCGTAAGTTGTAATTTTGGTCCTCCCATACTTATGAATTGCTTTAGGGCTTCTAGTGCTTTTGAAGTTGCCGTGGCAGAAATATGAGTTGACTTAGGAATTTTAATTTATTAAGGATTATTCGTGGTTTAGGAAACCTTTATACAGTTTGACATACTTTCATCTTGGGAAATCACCGATTGCCAATATGCCGGCTATAGCCTTCATATCAATAAACATACCATTGCTATGCTCCCATAATCGTGGCACCTGGTCTGGGAGTAAGTTATTTCGCAATTTTTCCAATTAGTTTTGCAAATAATGTATTTTGAGTTCTAATTATGAACAAAAACACTGTTGACCATGTTGCACATCATTTGCAAACTTTCAAGCAATTCAGTCTAGTAGTTGAAACATAATGTCCTCTCGGATGAGAGTCAGACGTCATTCCATGTTTATACTGGATGGCCTGCACGCCCTTTGTTAGTTCGTTCTACGGAAAACTCCGCGTATAATACAATCCTGAAAAAACCTTTGGCCCCTCAGCCTAATCCGGGGTAATATACAAGGGCTGTAAATACAGTAGTAGCAACAAAGTCCAGACACTCGCAGGAGATCGGGCATGCGCAAATAGGATATGGGAGCGGTCACGTGGCTCTGTTGCCGATATGTAGTGTGCATTAGTGATGGGACATTCGATTCATTTTATTGAATCGATTCATTTGATTCCGTTCACGTTACTGAATCGATACAGTGATCCGATTCACGGCACATTAGTCACCGCTCCTACTGCGTCTGTGTAGTATATGCTGGTAAGACAGCAGCAACAGCATTCAGTGCTCGTAGCTGCTATCTGGTCTTCATACTATGAACTCCTTTCTTAGAAAAAAATGCTAGTCACTCCAGTACATCGAAGGTTTCCGGCGACGCAGGGTGGGAAAGGTTGGGATTAGGAAGGTAGCAGTCATGGCCTGAATTAAGGTACAGTCCCAGCATTTCCTGGTGTGAAAACGGGGAAACTACGGAAATCCACCTTAACGGCTGCTGCCGGTGGGATTCGAACCCACCATCCCCCGAATGCAAGCGCATAACTACGCGATACTAACCGCACGACAACTCGCTCAGTCATTTTTGAAAATATGTATTTTTCTAATCAGCTCAGAATTTTTTAAAATCGTCATATTTTGTGTAGGCTAACCGAGATGTACATTAGCCGGCTGGTTTTCTGATTCAACATACTGTTGGTTAAGTAGTTGCGTCTGTCCACATATGATTGAAGTCTTGTGCAACGATGTGACATATGAACTGAGAGAATACTGAGCCATTATTCCCAATATAAAACAGGTACTTTTGAGTGGTCATGAGTATGACTCATAGTCATAAGGCAGGCTAGAGCTGAGTTTAATTGTCAAATGTCAACTATGTTATAATACTAAGACTCATTAAACTGATAAATAGTATAACCTAATAGCCTACCTACTTACTAGCTACTTCAGAATTATGTTTTGACTACCTTTTTGACACTGCAAATAAATCCATCCATTATTTAAACCTCCCTGTAAGAAAAGGACAGTGAATGCAAATGGGTATTATTTTCAAATGAGCCGAGTTCGAGAGTCCATTATAGCATACGATTCTTTCAGTGAACCATGGCTCGCTGTATGTCTCGCTGCAGCGGAAGCTCGGCTCTCCGCGTGTCCAGTGAGCCGATAAGGAGCCGTGTGTATCTTGTGTCTCACTGAGCCGTGCTCGTTCACGATTCTTTCGGTGTGCCACGATTCACTCTCTCGCTGCAGCGGAAGCTCGGCTCCCCGTCAACGTCCAGTGAGTGCGCCACTCAGCACTGTCCGTTGGGAGTAAGCTGAATCGTGCGCCGTGAGCTCGCCGTTCCTGTGAATCGATTCACTCGGACACTTGAATGAATCGATACACTTCTTCGAATCATGCATTCAGTAGCCAACACTAGTGTGCATTTGATGGGCATCCAGTTGGGAGTGTTTTTCGTGTGTGACGTTGAAGTGCAGAATGTCTTATTCACCGCTCTAAAGCATGATTTCAAAAGGTGATTAGCGTTCGTGGATTAAAATCGAGGTTACCCGTGGCAAAAATGCATCAGAATGTAATTGATGATCACGTGAAGCATGTGGCGACAGTTGCACGATGTCAAGCTCATATTACAACAGTGGCATTGGGAGGTTTGAGAACACCCACTTTACTGACGAGACGCGAGTCCCATGACTTCGACCTGTTTCCGAAGTCGAAAGAACCCCTCCAAGGCCCCCGATTTCCTGACGTGGGATCTGCACTCCGCGCAGTACGGTGCTCCGTCACTGTCATCAACACAAAACGCCTTGCCAACGGGCCCCAACGGCTTCCCGACATTTTGAAAAATATAATAGTCTTTGCTGGTGACTTAATTGAAGGTGTTTAATGCAATTTCACTTGTTAGTTCATTAAATACAGCCATCGTATGTGCGGTTACTAGCCAGAAGACATCAGGAATCGCCAGCGACAATTAATTATGGATAGCACCAATGAAACCAGTAACACGTACGTTGCAATAGGAATTCCCAATTGCATGCCAAGACTCGCAATAGCTTACTAGACCGGGGCCCGGTCGCATGTGTGAGAGTGAAGGGTGCTCGAGAGCACGGAGTTTCAAATCCCACGTAGGTAATTTTTACCGCCAATTGTCTGGGATGTGGCAAGGTTTCATAATTTAACAGCTTCCACACACTGATTTGTTTATGTGGCCCTGAGAAGGTTCGTTGGTATCGCACCATAGGGTATGGGGATGGGTTGAATAAGGATGACGGATTGATATTGGACGGTTAGGACACATGCAGCCACAATTCCAGTTAGCTACGCCGTACGTGTTCCAAGCTTCTTAGGACACACATAGGGCAAAGTGTGCCCCTTTGGAACGACAATATCATCGATGGTAGATAGCTTATTCATTCCCTCGTGATGTAGCCTATTCTAGTGACGAGTACAGTATGTTTCTCTTCTGTGGAAACGTTAGACAGAATGAATTCCGGGCACAACGTCTGTGTAAAGAACACTATCCGGATAGACGACAACCGACAGGCATGACATTTTGGAGCCTGGAAATAAGTCAGCGCACAACTGTGTCCCTGGAAAAGACACACCTGATCGAGGTCTTCTCGTGGCGCCTGCTCGCAATAAAGAGGTTACATTTTACGTTATCAGGCATAACCCTTACATTATTAATGTGCATAGGCCATTGCACAGGGAACGAACACAAGCCGGAGGTCTGTTATGATTGTGAAGCGCGGGTGGCGTTCTGTCAATGGACCATGCAGTATGTGGACAGTGATAGTGCCTTTTCAGTGACAAACGTATTTAAAGACGAGTGGAGGTTCCAGAGCACTGGGACCGGTAATCGCAAAAATATGTACTACTCGAGTGTGGATATTCCCAACTGCGTACGACAGGCAGCATGTCAGGTACAGTGGGGTGTGAACGTAAGGTGTGGCATTATGGGCGATTACCTCATCTGTCCCCATATCATTAAGATCCTTCTGACGGGAGCACACTATCTGTGGTTTCACCACAATGAATTGCACCATTGTTAGAACATTTGCCACTCTTTGACCACTGCAGGATGTAGCTTTATCACGACGGGTTTACCGTATACCTCTCAACTAACTACTACACTCTTCCGCCCTCCGCCCATTCGCTTCCAACACTAAATGACACATAATCCACACAGAAAATACAATACAATACAATGGATTTATTTTATCTGGCACGATTAAGGCCATTAGGCCCTCTCTTCCACCTAGCCACAAAATACAGTATCTACATGTGCAAAATTGAAATAAATACACTTACAATTGAAACGTTCTTGCTACTATTAAACAATACAATATTATGATAAAAAATGAAAATAAAAATAGGAAAAACTGGGAGAAAGTTGATGATGATGGTGATGAAGATGAAGATGAATATTTACACAATTATGGCATGATTAGCTAATTTCTTACCTAGGAAAAATATACAGAGCCCGGATCGTTTGGTCAAGCAAACATGGAACGGTTTGAATTTAGACTCGTAAAACCTGTCAAATAGGGATAACCAAACTATAATGAATCCAGAGGCGTTCTATGGGAGATACGACGAAGAGGATGGTTGCCTAGTTGTAGGTCTAATTACTCTTAAACAAATAATCACCACGACCACCCCCACCAAAGAGCAAAACTGTATTAAAGTACAAGGAAGGAAGAAAGGAATGAAGAATGGGAATTACGGGTTAAAATTATGAGGGTATCATAAATTTCACAATATGCTGATGGATGTTGCCATGAAAAATTGAGACGGTGGGCTTGTGCATGAAGGTGGAAATTTTCCAGGTTGGTATCAATAACGTAAAACACGGAGGGACAGGTACGAACATACAAGTAGTTGGGGTTGTGTGGGATCTGGTTACAGCAGCACGGAAGAAATTTAAGGTAGCAGAGATTGTTACCAGTGGGATACTGTGTAGAAGGGATATTGACTCGAGGGTATTTGGGGATATTAATGGGACTATGGAATGGGTATGCGGAAAGATGTGAGTGAGATTTTTAGATCCTAACGGCTGGGTAGGGGATCGGGATCTGCACTCAGATGGCCTTAACTTGAACCGCAAATTTACGTAAAGGTTAGGAAGATTGTTCAGAAGGGTTCAGGGAAACGGGGGGGACTAGAAAGCGGGAATAAGGGTACAGGGCTCTAGAGAAAAAGTTGTGATAACATTAAAGTGTTGGAATTGAGCTGTAGAAGTATTGTAAAAAAGGAATAAATTATGTAATTTAATAGAAAATCACTTACCAAATATTGTAATAGGAGTTGAATCATGGATGCAGAAATGTTCTCACAGAATATGAGTTTTTATCGTAAATACAGGATGGGTATGATATGAGTGTAAGTATTCATTCTGGTGAAAAAAAGAATGTAAGCTACGAAAAAGTTAAAGATGAAGAACTGGAAATTCTAGGTGAAAGGCTCACCTCTAAAGATAATAGGTAAGTTGATGTTTTGGAGTGTACAGACCTGAAAAGAGGTAACGCAGGCGATGATTCAGAATTATTTGATAAGATGATCGGCTATGTGGGAAACGATACGGAAAGGAACGTGATTGTAGCAGGTAATCTCAATTTGCCAAATGTGAATTCAGAAGGTAATGCGAACGACACGAAGCATGACCAACAAATGGTAAATATGTTAATCTGGGAAGGATAGCTGATTCATAAATTGATGGAACCAAAGAGAGGGAATAATATTCTAAACGTGGTGCTGGAAAAACCGGATGAGCCGGATGAGCTCCATAGAGAAACTGAAGTAATAGATGGTATTTATGTTCACGAAGCTTATCCGTAGTTTAAAAAATGTGATAGAAGGTAAGGTCGTAAAAGTATAGCTGTTTGGCTGTACCATGTGCCTGTTAAGACAGACATGAGGGAGATTTTAAAATGTAATTATGATCGGTGGAAAGCGGTAAATAAGACTGTGGGATGGGCTTAAGGGAATTATTGTCGAGGAATGTGAAAAAGGTATGTACATTTAAAGGTGGTGAGGAATAGTATATACCTAATATATTATAACATACAAGTAGAGAGACTAAAAAGTGGGTGCAGGTTGGAAAAGAATAGCTTTAGAAATGGTTGTGTAAATAAGGAGAAAATGAAAGACCTTACTAGGAAATTGAATCTGGCGAAGACGTCAGCTTAGGTTAACATGATGGCAAGCATAATTGACCTATTTAAGGCATTTGATGGGGTATTTTTGGGAGAATACTGCCAAAAGATGAGTGCAATTCTACTAGACAAAAGAGTGACTGAATATGCGGCTATGTTTCTAGAAATTAGAGCTCGGAGACTTAGAGTATTACACGATCCTGCAATCATTAAGTGGGGAATTCCTCAAAGCAGTGTTATTGGACCTTTATATGAGTAAAGACCTGCAGTCAGATATTAGACATTTTGCGGATGACGTTATACCTTATAGAGTACGTAATAAATAAGTTACAAGATTGTGAGCAACCGCAAAATGACCTTGACAACGTTGTGAGATGGACAGCATGCAATAGTATGATAATAAACGGGGTTAAAAGTTAGATTGTGAGTTTCACGAAAAGTCCTCTTAGTTTGAATTACTGCCTTGATGGAGTGAAAGTTCCTTAAGGGGTTCACTGTAAATACTCAGGTGTTAATATAAAGAAAGAATGACAGTGTAACTTGGTTTACGTCCCACTAAATACTTTTACGGTAGTATGTAAATCCGAGTTGCTGGAATTTAGACCCGCAGGAGTTCTTTTACATGGCCAGTAAATGTACCGAAACGAGGCTGGCGTATTTGAGCACCATGAAATACCAGCGGATTGAGCCCGGATTGAGCCTCTCAAGTTGGGGCCAGAGGGCAGGCACATCAACCGACTGAGCCACTCAGCCCAGCTATAAGGAAAGATCTTCATTGGGGTATTCACTTAAACGGAATTACCATCAAAAGATACACTTCTCTGCACATGGTTATGAGGAATTTAAGGGGTTGTAGTAAGGATGGAAAGGATGATGATGATGATGATGATGATGATGCTTTTTGTTTAAAGGGGCCTAACATCGAGGTCATCGGCCCCTAATGGTACGAAATGAAATAACAAAAATTCAAATTCATACACTGACCAAAATAAAACCAAAAATGTCATGAAGAATGAATGGATGGACGGACATGAACCCTACAAAAAACAAACAAAAAACAAACAAACAAAAACAGTGGATCAGACTCAAAAAGAAGGTAGTTAATTACCGTATTACTGACCAAGGGACCATTTATAAAGCACAATGATGCTTGATGTCTGAAGGGGTGCTAAATTCAGGTCTAAGGCCCCACAGAATGGTACATGTCGCGAGTAAAGTAGAACCATGGTATTTGTCACTTTGGGGTACTGATCAAAAGTAGCGAAGACTCACGGTGGTCCACACAAGATGGTACTACTCACAAGTATTGCAATTCGTACACGGAATGCAGACCTATGGTGTTTCTCACACAATGGCGCCACTCATAGCCAACGCAAACCGTTGAGGTTCCTCACCTAGGTGTACTAGTCACGGGCGCCGGTATTTCCGTGGTGTTCCTCACATAGTGGGTACCAATCACAGGCAACGCTGACCCACGGTGCCGCTCATATAGCGGTACAACTCACAGGTTACGCCCAGACCCGCGGTGTTGCTCACATGGGTACAACGCACGGGTACTGGAATTCACCAGGCCAGGCTTTTTACTGCAACTAATCACAAACCTATTTCGTACCAATTTAGTGATACTACTCGCAAGGACATGCAACCCATGGTGTTCCCCGCATGATGGTACGAATCAAGAGTAGTTTCATGGTTCTAATTCAATCATCCCTTGGTCGCCCCTTGTAGTCGCCTCTTACGACAGGCAGGGGTACCGAGGGTGTATTCTACATGTGCCTCCCCCACCCGCAAGGGGTAGTGTGTTTGGTCCGCGAGAGGTATTTTATTTCCCTCAAGTCCGGATGGAAAGAAGAGACATACGAAGTATATGTCACTGGTGAGACTCCAACTAGTGTACGGTTTGGGGCCCTCACAAGGATTACTTGATACGTGAACTGATAAAAATTCAAAGAAAATCCGCTCGGTTTTTTGTGGGTGATTTCCGACAAAAGAGTAGCGTTACGAAAATGTTGTTAAATTTGGGCTGGGAAAACTTGGGAGAAAGGAGACGAGCTGCTCGACTAATTGGTGTGTTCCGAGCGGTCAACGGGCAGATGGCGTGGAATAACAATAGTAGACGAATAAGTTTGAGTAATGTTTTTGGAAGCAGGAAAGATTACAAGATGAAGATAAAGTTTGAATTTAATTCGTTTTTAGGACGAGGAGTTACGGATTGGAATAATTTGCAAAGAGAGATGTTCAATAATTTTCCAAATTTTTTGCACTTATTTATGAAAGGACTTGGTAAACAACAGATAGGGAATCTGCTGCCTGGGCGACTGTCCTAAATGCAGATCAGTGGCGATTGATTGATTGATTGATTGATTGATTGATTGATTGATTGATTGATTGATTGATTGATTGATTGATTGATTGATTGATTGATTGATTGATTGATTGATTGATTGATTGATTGATTGATTGATTGATTGATTGATTGATTGATTGATTGATTGATTGATTGATTGATTGATTGATTGATTGATTGATTGATTGATTGAAGTTAGTAAATGAATAAAATAATGACCACCGGCGATGAAAGGAAAAAACAAGGAATAAAACTAGAGATAAGGACAATGGTATAATAATACTCGCTGATATACGTACGTATATTAGGGAGGATTCCCAGAAGGTATGTGCAAAGTTGAACAAAATTTTAATCATGCATGGCTCCAGAATACAGATACACATAGCTTATTCACTTCTAGTTGAGGATACTTGTTGGAGCTCGGAATAAGGAACACCCTTGTGGAAAGTATATTAATTTCTTACGAGAATTTCGTGAGGAAAAAATTCGCGGCACAAAGCGTTTTCAGAATAACATTACCAAGTATGCAAGACCTTCCTTTCACTAAGAGTCGAATGCACGGCTCTGGACAAAATATATCTCGTAAGGATGTCCCCAGAGAAAATAATGAAAGGTAAAATTATGGCCTTGAATAAAGGACATGGGGATGCAAAATCAGATAAATGTTCCACATTGTTGGGTGGCTGACATCATGAAAGAACTTAAACATCTAGTATTAAAACACAGAGCAAAATACTAAGACAAAAAGGGAGAAAACTGGAAACGTAAACCAAAATTATAAACTTCACAAATAATCAGAAGGACAAAAGACGCACACAATGACTTTCGTCCACCAAAGCACGTAAGTGAACGTAAGAAATCCCACTACGTTACACCGCCAGAATTTCATTACAGACCCTGCCTAGCCTGCGATACTATTATCGCCACAATTATATTAACCTCCAAAGCATAAAATTGTCAGTCGCTGATATAAAACACATTCATACAAAACTCATATGAAACACTTCGCGTTATTGTAACATGCAGGGAAAATACTCTGAAGAGTCTAGTGTCAGACCTAAGACGAAACGCTGGTTAATAGAGCAAACGCCGGAAAAGCCATCCACTAATTTTTGATCTGATGAAATACAATAGTCAACAAATACGCTGCATTGAAATAGCTCGCCGCCGAGGCAAACAAAATACAGATAGCCTACGCATCAACATAACTCTGAACTGAGACATAGTATATACGAAGGGAATGCACGTCAGATAGCCAAGATAATAGGCTTAAAATTCGCATCTGCAAAAGGCTTTTCGCGGAAATTGCTACCATATAACTACACTGTACCCAAGGTATTGAGACGAGTAGACCTGTTAACATAATACAATAGGCCTGCTAATTGGCACCAGCCCCCACAAACCAAAATTACAGGTTTTTAAAGGATTTCTTCTTGCGACAACAACTACCGACATAATGAAAGGTTCTGTTTCGGATCTCTTGTTCCTTCCTTCCACTCATTTGAGGCAAGAGCCAGTTAAGGCTTAGGTCAGATTTACAACTTAACGGGGTCAAGACTCTTCATATATCACCATTTTTCGGTTCGAGGGCCATTTTACCACAAGCAAGAATAACTGCATGAAATATACTATGAAAGACTGACTTGTTGATATTTCTGTACTTGAATGAAAATCAATAAACCTCATGACTTAGAAAGTGTCAGCACTCTCATACCACCAAAATATTACCTTCGCCGATACCTGCGGATATCGTCATGCGTGCAAGGCTTTACTTATAACCCACATATCAACACGAGAAGTCGAGGAAATCTATAAATGAGAATCGCACAAGTACCGAATGTATCGATTGCGTTGTATTTGCACCACATACATATTCTCTTGCTTTTATACTAGAAAGTGGCATAATTATACACGGGGAAAGGAATCAACAAATCCTAGAGGAATTAAAAAAAACATCCTTCTCTTAAGGTTCCAAACAAACCATAAACTAGACACAAATATGAGTGATAGTTCACAAAGCAAGGGGAATACGAATCTCTCATGTAAGGAAGCTTTTTCAGAAATGGTCATACGATACAAGAGTAATGCTCTCGCCATCTAACGCGACTATTTTGATACGCAAGGTGTCTAAGGAGACACAGGTACATAAACAGAAGTAATTAATGGAATGAAATCCAATAAATGAAACCAGAACAACACAAGTTTGATTCATGGGGCTCCACCACACGCAGTGGTGGCCGTAGTGAACCATCTGACGTATCCTGATATATAGATAGGAAAGGAAGGATCTGTGTCCTGGCCCACTAGACCACACAAACTCACGCTCCTAAATTTTGTTCCAAGCAAAACAACTTGTGAATGCACAGAAACCAGCCAATCCTGGACACCTTAGGAAGCTCGTCAACGAGGCATGGCAGTCCGTTTGCCAAAGACGTTGAAAAGTGCCAGAAGTCCTTATAACATCGCGCGCAGCTCTGTATCGAATATGGAGGTCGTCAGTTCGAGCTGGTCCTGTATGAAACGACGCACTTAACTGAAATCGTGGCACGTGTTTCCTATCCTCGCCCACCATCATACTCTAACAGCACCCAGGCCAACTTATGTATTGCAAAGCTTGACATGCAGCGGACATTTCCAGCCTACGCATTACCTGTTCCTGGTCTCTGTTTGCATCTCCCATTTTAAGGTATGTATTCTTCTATATATGATTCTTTTACTGATTCATTCTGGGTACTCATAATTAATTAACAGCGGTGACCACGATTCCTACACTCTTCTAGCCCGTAATCATACATTTAGTTATATTTACACGGATGAGGTCGAGGGACCGATGTTTCTTCAGAACAGAAATAAATGCGAGGGACTGCAGTAAAGAAAGACGCAAGGGTCGGGCGAGTGACCCAGTATACAGGGTGAAGCGAAATTCGCGCACTCGGGCGTCGCAGTGCGACTCCTCACATGCCAGCAATAAGAAATGTATCTTACAAAAGTTCGTCCTGCGAGTATATCAGGCAGAAAAAAGACGTTGAAGAGTGGCAATCTGTCAACACTGTAACCACATGTACGGTAAGTACCTCTGTCAGCAAATACCAATCGTGCTGTACAGTTGGTGCAGTGGATGGAGTTTTAGGTTAGCATGCAAGAGGTCGAGGGTTCGATAAGAGGTTGAAGCGCATTTTTTATTTGCAAATTTCCATCGGACATTAAATACTGTAATACAGTAAGACACCGTACCTTAGGTCACATATAACCTACATTTACAACATTTTTGTAACGCTGAACACAACAAATACTTTGCTAGGCCTACTGGTAACGTAAGGCCGTAACAAAATATAATGGACCTGAACGAGGCAAGAATAATAGTTGGTACTAATCTATGAGTCCGCCTCTGTGGTGTAGTGGTTATTGTGATTAGCTGCCACCCCCAGAGGCCCGGGTTTGATACCCGGCTCTGCCACGAAATTTGAAAAGTGGTACGAGGGCTGGAACGGGGTCCACTCAGCCTCGAGAGGTCAACTGAGTAAAGGGGGGTTCGATTCCCTCCTCAGCCATCCTGGAAGTGGGTTTCCGTGGTTTCCCACTTCTCCTCCAGGCAAATGCCTGAATGGTACCTAACATAAGGCCACGGCCGCTTCCTTCCCTCTTCCTTGTCTATCCTTTCCAAACTTCCCATCCCCACACAAGGCTCCTGTTCAGCATAGCAGGAGAGGCCGCCTGGGCGAGGTATGGTCATCCTCCCCAGTTGTATCCCTAGACCCAGAGTCTGAAGCTCCAGAAAACTGCCCTTGAGGCGGTAGAGATGAGATCCCTCGCTGAGTCCGAGGGAAAAACCGACCCTGGAGGGAAAACAGATTACGAACGAACGAACTAATCTGTGAGACCATTGGAAGAGGGTGCGAATAATTCACACCCACGGCGTGGAAAGGGCGTCTTTCAAAGCTGACCAATGAAAACGAATGTTTGTCCATTTCTAGGATCGTAGTATGTAAGTGCAAATGGTTTCCAGAGGACCCGCTGCAATCGCTGTTGACGATTAAGATGCCAGATACCATACCACCTGGACTCCATTTACGAAAAAAAACAACCGCTTCAACCCAGAATCGACCCCTCGACCTCCTGCATGCTAACCCAAAACTCTATCCACTGCACTAACTGTACAGCAGGAGCACTATGTGCTGACAGAAGTAGTTACCCTACATGTGGTTACAGTGTTGCCAGATTGTCACTCTTCAACATCCTTTTTCTGCCGGATATACTAGAAGTACGAACTTTTGTGAGAGATATATTTTATTGCTGGCATGTGAGGAGTCGCGCTGCGACGCCCGAATGCGCGAATTTCGCTTCACACTGTATAGATGATTCTCACTCGGCGATTGGATGTACTGTTGCACGTGATGTAGCTCCTTCTGTTTCTGAAAAATAGTAGACAAATTTCGCAATATTCTGAAGTGGAGAAACACACGGTTTTAGGTCAAATGATCTGGGTGTCCATTCTGCCATACAACGGTGACCAATTTATTGATGGCATTTTTCTTTCAAAAAGTTCTTCACCTGTAAATCGTGGTGAAGTCATGTAAAGGTGTATTCTGCCCGAATGCATGTCCGAACCTCCGCAGAGGTGTGCCTGGGTCGGTGTTTACTTACGGTAGGGTGGCCGCTCCTCCATTCCCTTACCCCCACCAACAGCTCTTGGCAACCCATTCAAAACATGACCACGCCCAAGGTTGCTCAACTTGGGAGATCTCACGGGATGCGGTATTTCAAAACGGCTACGGCCGTTGGCGAAAACACCTGACCCGGCCGGGAATCGAATCCTGAGCCGCCGGGTGACAGGCGGACGCGTTGCCCCCTACACCGTGGGGCCGGACATCGTAGTGAGGAGTAACTGTATTTTACGCTACATCAACTGCATATCGCTGAAATGAAGGCTGTTTTGTACTTCTGGAAAGAAGTTCTTGTGGTATGTTAAAGTGTTATTCAATGGTAAAAGTTCATTCAAAACAACAAACAAAAAAAGGAAGCACGAGTACATTTGTTTTCAGTTGCTTGTGTGTTCGCTCTGTGTGATTCACGCTCACTTATCGTACGGCAGTACGGACTTAGTAGGGTGGACATTTATTCGTGCCTTTCAGTGACTATGTCTACTAGTGTGTAGCCTCATGAAATAACTAGCAGTTTAATTAGCAGTTAGTGCTATGGGAGGAGGCCCATATGGGGAGGGCAGTCCTCCCCCCATATCACAGTCAAATGTACTCATACCGAGCAGTATACAGCAGGTGTCCCATAGTGTCTGGAATGCTTTGGTGGTTCCAAATCCACCACCTACCTACGACTGTAATGTGGAGGCGAGTTTTCATCTGTTGTGGCGGCAAACAAGCGAGCATTAGAAGAACCTTCAGGTAACATCGATAAGAAACAAGCAGTTACACCAGAAAATGCTACAGGTAATGTTTCACAACAGATATATTCTCCCAGTGATTCAGGGTCTAGCTCAGCTTCTAGTCAAGGTGATAGTGTTTCTGATATGAATATGGAACCAGCTTCCTCCTCAAAATAGCGGAGCACCGCCTCGGCTCAGTGCATATGATTATAACAAAGCTAACCGGTATCACATTGACTCTTCAGGGCCTTACTATGTGGAAGGAAAAGAAGGAAACAAAGGTAAACTACATCCGATGGCGTTTGGTAATTTATCGGGAATGTCCATCTCAACGTCGAAATATCAAATATATTTATTCCATTGGGAAAAATCGTCTTAAAATGGAATTTCATTCAACACAAGCAGCAAACTGGTTCGTTAGTTCTACTTTCTTTTCCTCACATCAATTAGAAGGTTACATTCCGTCTCATGTCATAACTCGACAGCGTGTCATTCGAGATGTACATACAGAAATAGAGGAATACGAACTACTACAAGTGATAGATTTTTCTCTTAAAATCGGGCGAGTCCGTCGTATGTACAGGCGCACAATGAAGGACAATGTTTCAACTGCTGTTCCAATACGGACTTGTGTGGTTACTTTTGACTCTCAGACGCTGCCAGACAGTGTATCAATATATGGGGCACGTTGCGAGGTTTCTCTATATGTGGCTCCAGTACGTATTTGCTACAATTGCTTGAGCTTCGGCCACATAAGTAAACACTGTCGTTCACGGGGTAGATGCAATAACTGTGGTGTGCCGCATACTCCAAAACCCTACTCACTGCCTCAGCCTCAGTGCGTGCACTATCAAGGGTCAACACAGTACACTCAGTAAAGAGTGCCCGGAGTATAACAAACGATTAGAGATGAACGAGGTTTCGGCTAAATATAACATGCCATTCAAGGAAGCTAAGGAAGCTGTTATGAAAAAATCATATGATGAAGTGGTTCAGCCATTACCTCTCACATATAAGCAAGCTTTTCCTCACTTACCAGGACACCAAAATCACAAAATTACCGTGTTCCAACCTAGGCGAACTCCTCCGGCGTTACCCAGACCATCTATCCCCACCCACCGGTATTTTACCATCCCCATGAATTCAGTGGGGGTCCAGTGGGCCCCAAACCTTATCCACCTCAGCCGCACTTAATAGCACCCCGTAGTGCAAGTCGCTTGCCTGGCAGCTCTTCTCAACTACCACTTACTTCATCAGAATCCCTTATTACTGGATTCCTTAACCTAGTTACACAGCTTCTACACGGAATTCTTCTATCCAATCGTGGTATCCCTTCGGCATCGGAACTTCGCGAAATGATGACACAGAACATTCATGGAAGCTTTTAAAATATTGCAGTGGAATAGCCAATCAGCGCTGGCTCATAAACACAGTCTTCAAAAAGAATTACATGATCGGCACATCAAATTGGCAGCATTATCCTAGACTTGGTTTCGCGGTGGTATACCAGTTATGTCCTGGATATAGTGTTCTGCGTTCAGACAGAGATGATGGATATGGAGGAAGTGGTATGTTAATAAGCAACAATATTCGTCAGAGAGCAAAAACCCTTACATTTCCTGGAGCTCTTTCATTCCAAGTGGTAGCGGCTCGTGTCTTCCTCCCTACGGTGGCATTTATATTATTATCTATCTATTGACATCATGTATTGTAATTCAACCAGGCGAACGGGACAGTTTATTTAACCAACTGGAACCTCCATACATTATATGTGGTGATCTGAACGCCCATAGTGTAGCTTGGGGATGTGCTTATACGGACCGTGCTGGAATAGCCCTGCAAGATATGATGGATGACTACCACGTGGTCATACTCAACGACAGTAGTCCTACCCTTATATCTCGGCCTGGACATCGACCTTCGGCAGTAGATGTAACTATTTGTTCTCCAGCCATCGCTGCCAACCTAACCTGGGACGCACGACGATACTCACTGGGATCTGATCATCTCCCTATCGAAATTCATTTACAACATAGCTACGCCTTACCTACAACCTTCTACCCCACCACAAAATGGAACACCAAACGAGCAAATTGGATGGCATTCAGCGAGAAAATAGACTCTGAACTTCGTACTGCAACTCTCCCTACCGACCCCTTACAAAATACGACAGTTTAATACACATCATAAATGCTGCAGCTTCCGTTAGTATCCCAGTGAAACAGCCTTCCTGTTTTCCGAAATCCTCCTACGCCGTAGTGGGACACAGAATGTTCCCGAATGATTGCAAGAAGAACTTGCTTTTAAACAGTATCGACGCCTTTCTTCCTGGGAGAATTATTCTGATTACCAACGCATCAACGCACAGGTCAAAAGATTTTTTAAACAGAAAAAGAGATCCAGTTGGCGAAGATACTGCGAAGAAATTAGCAGATAAACCCCACTTACTACAATCTGGAATAAAGTAAGAGTAGATAAAATGGATGGTTCTGCCACCTCCGCCGTGCTCCCAGGGGCCCGCTCCTCCGCCTCCTCCCGGGGGGCCTTCCCAGGGGCCCGCTCCTGCGCCTCCTCCCGGAAGGCCTTTCCAGGGGCCCGCTCCTCCTCCCGCGGGAAATTTGAATTGGTAAACAAAGCCACGTGCTTTTCGACAGCTACCATCGACAACAACGCATCGCTAACCTCATTGCTGCCATCTTGACGGGCCTAAACCTCAATACTGCCAACTTAACCTCACTAGCGCGAGATTTGAATCGGTAAACAAATCCACATGCTTTTTTGACAGCCAGATGCTTTTTGGCAGCTATCATCGACAACAACGCATCGCTAACCTCAGTGCTGCTATCTTGACGGACTTAAACCTCAGTGCTGCCAACTTAACCTTACTAGCGCGAGATTTAAATCGGTAAACAAATCCACGTGCTTTTTTTGGCAGCTTTAATCTTTAATCTTTAATCAACAGAGTACCGTGCTGCTCTCTTGCGAGCAATTTCGTCAGCTGTTATCCGTCATCTTTATGGCTCTTTATGGCTACTACCTTAGGCACGTAGTAGCGGGCAATTTGAAAAGCTCCATCAGCAGCCATCCGCCATTTTTAATCAATAGAGCACAGTGCTGCGCTTTTTAGCTACTTACCTTTGAAATGTGGTGGCGGAAAATTCGATGTGCTTTCTTTGACAGCTGTCATCCACCATCTTGCATCACACACCTCAGTGCTGCACTGTTTAGCTACTAGCTGAATTAGTAAACTAGGCCACGTGATTTTTATCAGCCATCTTGCATCGCTAACCTCAGTGCCACCCTCTTTAGCTACTTACCTTTGAAATGTGGTGGCGGTCAATTTGAAACATTCTATTTGACAGCAGCCATCTTTAATCAAGAGAGCATCGTGCTGCCATCTTTAAGTACATACCTTTGAAATGTGGTGGCGGACAATTTAAAAATGCTTTTTGTCAAGCTGCTATCTTTAATCTAGAGAACACCGTGCTGCTATACCTTTGAAATGTGGTGGCAGTAATTTCTACGTGCCTTTTGGACAAGCAGCCATCTTTAATTAACTGAGCATCGTGCTGTCATCTTTATGACACTAAACTTTATTCTTTGACGTGTAGTGGTATGTAATGTGCTTTTTTGACAAGCTGCTATCCGTCATCTTTAATACATTTGACATGTGGTGATGAGTAATTTTACAGCGGCTATCAACGATGTGCTAGCTAAAGCGGGCAATTCCGTCAGCTGTCATCCACAATCTTGCATCGCAAACCTCAGTGCTGCACTCTTTAGCTACTACTTTTGAAATATGGTGGCGGATAATTTAAAAAATTCTACAGCAGCCATCTCTCAACGCTAATTGCAAAAGATGGCGGCTATACATAAATCCTTAAGGGTGCTTACGCAAGATGGCTGCTATACATAGGTTCTTATGATACGCACTTGGGATGCTTGCGCAAGATGGCGGCTATACATGGCTCCTTATGACACGCCCTAGGGATGCTTGCTCAAGATGGCGGCTGCTCTTATGAGACGGCTTAAGGGTGCTTGCACAAGATGGCTTGAGACTCCCTAAGGATGCTTGCGCAAGATGGCGGACACAAGATAGCGGCTGTACACGACTCCTTATGAGACGCCTTAAGGGTGCTTGCGCAAGATGGCTGCTGCCCTTATCAAGAAAGCTAGCTTAGAGGCTAACGTGCCGTGCTAGTTCGATTAATTAAATTTGGGGCTTAAATGCATAATGTTAAATATCTGGAAAACGGTGCATCGTAGAGCAAAACTAACAAACTTTTTCTGCATAATACGTAGGTTCGCAGTAAGGGGAACATGATAGCATAAGAAAAACATAGTCTCATGATGAGATCAACGGTTCGGCTCCTACTTAGGCCCTTTGGCATTGACGACTATCTAATTCTACTAGATGGCGGCTATACATAGCTTCTTATGAGACAGCTTAAGGGTGCTTGCACAAAATGACTGCTGCTTTTATGAGACTCCCTAGGGATGCTTACGCAAGATGGCGGACACAAAATGGTGACTATACAGAGCTCCTTATGAGAGAGCCTACGGGTGCTCGCACAAGATGGTGGCTACTCTTGTGAAGAAAGCTAGCTTAGAGGCTACTGCGCAAGATGGTGGCTGCTGTTATGCATGCGTTGGAGGGAAATTTGAAAAATTCTATGTGCTTTTTTGACAAGCTGCTATCTTTAATTAATAGAGCACCGTGCTGCCATCTTTAGCTACTACCTTCGTGCTTTTTTGACAGCTATCAGCGGTCATCTTTAAACAATAGCGGTTATACATAAGCTGTTAAGGCCTCTTCCTATGTCCTATGTGAAGGCATAGCTCTATCGAACAAATTTAAGCCAGCATCACGAAGGCAAGCGTGTGCAGCGATAACAACATTATGCATGGTTAGACTTGCAGATGACAAAAGAAACATAACAAGACTAGAATCAAACGCTGTCGTCGATACAACGTGTGTTTAGAACATCGCTTGATGCGTTCAGAACACTAAATAAGTGATCAAGACTAGAATAGAACACTTTACTCGATACAACGTGTGTTTAGAACATGTCAGGGGATACCTGAAAATCAGATTACAAAAGAAGTGATTGAAACATAACAAGACTAGAATCGAACACTGCACTCGATGTCGTTAACTTCAACATGTCATCAGAACATTGATTGATGTGTTCAGAACACTAAACAAGTGATCAAGACTAGAATTGAACACTGTACTCGATACAACACGTGTTTAGAACATATCAGGGGATGCCTTTGTTCTAAGAAGATTAGATTGAAACATAACAAGACTAGAATCGAACACTGTACTCGAGGTGCAATGAGCTGCGTTTTTCTAACAGAAATCAGTATCTGCTCGATAGTTTTTAGTGTTTGGAACACTGAACGTTTAAAGAAGGCAGCAGTGAGGTTAGCGATGCTCTATTGTCCTTCAAAGTGAGGTTAGGGTCCGTCAAGATGACAGCTGTCAAAAAAGCACGTGGCTTTGTTTACCAACAAGTGCACGTGGTCGTGACGTCACGATCACGTGGTATGCTACGTCAGCCCCTTAAAGGGCTCTGATGACTTCCTATCGATTCTAATGTATGCATTGTTGTTAGTTGTAAAAGATAACTTGGTACTACCATTTCCTGATCCGCTTGCCAATGACCGTTTCATATAATATTTCCGAAGGCTTTCATATTATTGTATGTACTCTAATGTAAAACCAAATAATTCAACATCCGAAAAGCTCTCTTTACATTCAAGAAATGTATGTGTAATAGATTATCTTGTAAATAAGAGGGTAAATGGAAGAAAGGACAAAAGGCATCGTGTTATTTACATTACGAAGTATGTTTCACGGATAAAAATAAACGTTTTTTGATTCTGTTTTTCAATACACGCTTGGAAATCCAAGTCCTGCATCAAGTCTAATCTGAGGTCGTAGGGCTCGGAAAACGTTTTACAATTATACTCCGAAACTTCCAACACGAATAATTACATTCCTTGTTCAGTTAACCAGTCAATGAAGACTGGTAATAGTCAGATAATCTAAGTCATAAAAGCGGCAAAACGCAACTATATTCTGATCATCAATGAGCTTCCTAGTGCTTCTCCCGCAAAGGGTACAAAACTAAGAAAGTCCTGACAGTCATCTCCACCAAGTCCGGGGAAGTTGTCAGAGTATCAAGCTTTGGCTGTAATGGTTGATGAAACTCTTTCCACGAACCAGTAGAAAACTCTAAGTTATCTGGCGAAACAATTAAACTATTACCTGTATCCACTGTAAAAAAGAAGAAAGTAAGCTACTTTATTTTATACTGCACTAAACACTCAGGTATTATGGCGACAATTGGACAGGAAACAACGGATTGCGAAGAAAGTGACCGTGGCCTTAATTAAGGCACAACACCAGCATTTTTCCGGTGTGGGAAAACCATCGTCAGGGCTGCCGGCATGGTGTTCACATGCACCATCTCCAGAAAACAAGCTCACACCTAGGCGACCCAAACCGCGAGGCGAACTTGCTTTTTCTCCATTGTACAGTAAGGTAAATAAGCGAAGTGACTATTCATTCCTGCAAATATAAAATTCACAGAAACATTGTACGAATTTATAATATTCAGACAACACACTACACTACCAACAACCACAGAAACACGCAATAGTGATGGCATCCTTCCATATAAGTTTGGCGTCAGGAAGGGCATCCGGCCAAATCCACATGTGTGACACAGTTCGCGCCCGCGAACCCACAGATGTGGGAAGAGCGATAGAAGAAAAAGAATCTTGTATGAAATTCCAGTGCGGCTCCTTGTTGAATACACCGTAACCCGGCCCTGTAGAGATGAATAAAGTTTCATTCGAAACTTCCCCAATGGATAAAATCAAAGTTTAATTTTAAGTGGGCTTGTGTAGGTTCAGATCGTAGTGTATATCGATACAAATTTTCAGACGAGTGTCCATAGATGGAAGTTTATTTACTTCTTTAGTAAATATACACTAGATATTTGTGATGTCACCAACGACCGTTAATCATTAATATTGCAAAATCCTGACCCTACTAAGTTCGCTTTTGTGAGGTAATCCCTCCATGTTATCAACAGTGAAGTAAAGAGATTTGAAGAAAAGATCGCTAGGCTCATTCCTATCATAGTTGTTCTAGATGACCGCAAATTTCTAGTTAGACGCAATATTATATTTTGTGTCGTCGACGGTACAGTCTGGAATTATGACTCGTCCTGTCCATCAACTAAAAAATGCCTAGGCCATCTATGACAGCTGATGGCATAGCTGTTGAGGATCCAACCAGCCTTAGGGCTGAAGACTGAACATACATACATACACATACCTTAAACTCACACTGTAATAATAATAATAATAATAATAATAATAATAATAATAATAATAATAATAATAATAATCACCGATGTTCAATTATTCCAACAGAATCAGCAGGCTACCAGAAAGACAAAGACCTTGCAAATTTTAATTACACATGAATATATTCTTTATATAAATTGAATAATCAAAGAAATAAAGAAAGAGAGAAACCGTTTTAAAAGTCCATGTGCGTAGTTCCTAAAAATGGAGATAGAACCTTTCGAGCACTAATTTCCATCGTAGTGATAAACGTTATTGGAAGTACGAATTGCTTACAAAAGTCTACAAAACGTTTCGGGATTATACTTCTCGATCTGAACATCGAAGCAGTGACTGACATATCTGTAAGGTGATATTTTCTTTGAAATATAGGTTCATAGATGTACCTCTTCTCTGCACTGACGTGCTCGGGTTTGACTGACGTATTTACTATGTTTATTAATAGAGTATTCCCTTATACACGTACGTTTTATTAACTAGGTTCAGTATACATTACGCCTGAGGGGCTGCCTGCCCGAGGCGGTAAAGGCGTGCTCGGTTCGCCCGGAAGGACGTGGGTTCGAATCCCCGTCAGGAAGTCTTAAAATTTGAGAAACGAGATTTCCACTTCTGAAGGTGCATATGCCCTGAGGTTCACTCAGCCTACACCAAAAATGAGTACCAGGTTAATTCCTGGGGGCAAAGGTGGCCGGGCGTAAAGCTAACCACTCTACCCCATCACGTGCCGAGGTTAACATTGGTGGAAGCCTTTACCTTCCACTTCTCCAAGGGCCTTCATGGCCTGTACGGAGGTGACTTTGCTTTGCTTTATACATTAGGCCTGCATGGGTCATCCCTCTTTAACATGACCAGTTCTATATGCTGGCCACGTTTGACCGAAATGAAAAGTGGTTAACAAGTTCTACTGTAGTAGGAAATAAGGGTATCTGGTTTTTGTTTTATTTTATAATACACACATTAAGGGTTGCAACATACAAGGACTGCGTTTCAGGCAGCTCTTGCAAAAGCTTTGTTCGATATGGTCTCAGTCTCATCTTTCTACCAGACAGTCGTGGAGTAATGGCACAACAATGAGCCCGTTCTCACAATTCGTGGTCATCCGTTCAAATTTCTCATTGCTTGGCATGAGGACGTTTATACACTGGAAACTCTCTGGGGAAGGTATTCACATTAAAAACGGCGTGTAGTTTTTGTATTTTCACCTTCATATTTACACAAATTCTATATAAGCTGATATTTAATTAATGTACAATTCATAACGAAAAATGGAAGCAGTTGTTATATGCAGATCACTGCACGATATACAGTACAATACAACATCGGAAAACAAATAACGTACGATACACGAACAACGTTTTTGCTAATGTCCATTAATTACATAAGGAGTTCTCATTTCTTAAAATCATGACGTCTATATATGTGCTTACGAGTACCCATGTAATAGTACAGTATGCAACAAGCCTATAATGGTAAAGTAGACAATATAGACAAGAGTATCCATACTAATATTATAAAGAGGAAAAATTTGTTTGTTTGTAACGAATAGACTCAAAAACTACTGAACCGATTTAAAAAAAATTCTTCACCTATAGAAAGCTACATTGCCAGTGAATAACATGGGCTGTATATTATTTTCAAAACAATTCAAGGTAGGGGGCACGGGAGGGGGGAGATATAAAATAATAGGCTAATATAGGCAAAATATTGAATTTGTCGTATAAGGACGAGACAACGCTCAATTTAATCCTCTTGACGCAAAGAACAAAACTCGGTAAGCCCTACGGGCCCGAAAACCATGTTTCAAGGCCCTAAAACCAACCGTTACGGAGATATTGGCACTACTCTACCCCTGCTATAGGAATCGGATAAAGTAATGAACTACCGTAACCATGGCAACGTCAGCTCCAGGATTCTACAGCAGCCAAATCTATATAAATAAAATTGTTTCTGTTTGTCTGTTTGTCTGTCTGTTTGTCTGTTCCACCATCACGTCGAAACGGCTGGATAGATCTCAACCAAACTTCATATTTAGAGTATACTGACCCCGGGGAAGGTTTCGATATGCATATCATTTTAAAATCTTTGAAAAGACGGGGGTTTTATAGGAAAAACGGTTTTCCTCCATTTTCTCTTATACTATTATAGGCAAAATATCGAATTTGTCGTATAAGGACGAGACAAAGCTCAATTTAATCCTCTTGACGCAAAGAACAAAACTCGGTAAGCCCTACGGGCCCGAAAACCAACCGTTACGGAGATATTGGCACCACACTACCCCTGCTCTAGGAATCGGATAAAGAAATGAACTGCCGTAACCATGGCAACGTCAGCTCCAGGATTCTAGAGCAGTGAGATTATGCATGTACGTTTGGGCATAGCTGTCAACCAAAATAGGTACAAATAAGACTTAATATCTGGGAAAAAAATATACTGTTGTGTAAGGCACTCGTAGGACTCCTTTGGGCGGGGATGGAAAGGGGGTGAAGAACGAGTGTAAAAATCTATATAAATAAAATTGTTTCTGTTTGTCTGTCTGTTTGTCTGTTCCACCATCACGTTCATATTTAGGGTATACTCATCCCGGAGAAGGTTTTGATATGCATATCATTTTAAAATCCTTGAATAGACAGGGGGTTTATAGGAAAACCAGAATGGTTTTTCCACCATCACGTCGAAACGGCTGGATAGATCTCAACCAAACTTCATATTTAGAGGATACTCATCGCGGGGAACTTTTCCATATGCATATCATTTTAAAATATTTGAATATATGGGGGGTTTATAGGAAAATCAGAATGGTTTTTCCACCATCACGTCGAAACGGCTGGATGGATCTCAACCAAACATTGTATTTAGAGTATACTAATCCCGGGGAAGGTTTAGATATGCATATCATTTTAAAATCCTTGAATAGACGGGGGTTTATAGGAAAACCAGAGTGGTTTTCCCACCATCACGTCGAAACGGCTGGATGATCTCAGCCAAACTTCATATTTAGAGTATACTCATCCCAGGAAAGGTTCAGATATGCATATAATTTTAAAATCTTTGAATAGATGGGGTGTTTATAGGAAAACCACAGTGGTTTTCCTCTATTTTCTCTTATACTATTGATTTTCTGTAAACTTCGTTTACCGTACGTGAAACGTCTCTTCATTATAAACAACTTTCGTTATGTTCATAATTTACCTTACTCTTCACATGACGGAGAAATTTACAATTTTCTGCTGGTATCATGCTCTGCATTTAGTGACCGACAGACCGAGAACGAACCTACAGGTTACCATGGCAACGTCTCTGACTGCATGCCAGTAGGGAAGTAACGTATTGCCATTTTCCTCATCATGCTTTTAAATTCGTGGTTGTTCCTTGGGTAGATGGCAAGAGAGGCATCAATCGGCTCATCTGCGGGATATTGGCGGAATATCGTTGGAGGTTATAACCGCCCTCGAATAGATTAAGTAATAACACCATTAGTCATCTTCATATTTGTTTACCTAAGAATCACTGAACCTAAATTTCTCCTCTGTTAGCGCTTTATTATATCCATAACTCACGGCATTTATTTATTTGTCGTTATCCGGCTGTCCTCAGTTATAATCCATTTTCTATTAGTTTCAACATTCTTAACTGTATTATTTTCTTCCTTAATTACGCCGTATGTACGTGAATGCTAGAAACTACTGGATGCATTTCCACCAAGATTCGTATTTAGAATACACCTGTCCTTGATAGGTTTCAGGGCAAATATTGTTTCTAAATCCCTGAACTAACTGGGGGTTTATACGAAACCGAAACAGTGATTTTGCACTTCCAAAAAATATACACAACAAAAGTTTATGGAAGTCTACCTACCTTGGTAGAAATTAATGTCTAAACCTTTTTTTCTCATGTGCATCATTTCGATACGAGGATCAATAAGGGAGATATCATTAAAGGACCGTTTTTCTGTACAAGTCCCATCGGACTTAACTCACGAGCGGGTGCGTGTAAAGCGTATTCCTTACAACTTGAAAACTACTGAAGACATTCGAAACAAAATTTATATTTAGCATCCACCTGTCCAAAGGTAGGTTTTAAACGTAAATAACATTTCATGTTCCGGAATGGACTGGCGGTTTATAAGGAACCGAAATGGTGATTTTACTCTTCCACAATATATACAGAACAAGACCAACCTGACTGGAAATCGACCAAACCTGATGGAATTCCACATCTAAACCTTTTTTTTCATGTGCATTTTTTCGTCAGGAGGATTAATAAGGGAGATATCATGAATGGTCACTTTTGCAGGTTAAGTCCAGCGGACATAGCCCAAAAGGTGTTTTACATGGAGCAGATTCCTTATCTATATAAATCAAATCGTAACGACTGTGTACCTCTACACTGACTATTTTGGCGAAATTTTCGTACAGCTTTCCGTTTAAGGGGTAATAATAACAATCTCCATAATTTTTGATTTCCTGAAAGTCCTAATTTTTACCCGCCTCGCCCAAAATCCACATTGTGGCATAATCTGCCAGAAGAATAAGAAGATAATTGAAATTTGACAAAATTATACGTTTTAGCCTGTAACGAATGAAAAATCCTATATCATTAAATTTTTCATTTTTTATCCCCGAAGAATATCGAAATATGCAGGCAATTTTAATGATGGTGCAGACCTTCTGAAATTCCTATCACGTAACGGATTGCACAATCTCCGTTCAATTTGGAATGATCTACAACCTTGGTCTTATGACTTTATGCCGTATCTGTATCCCTTTTACGTTTGATTTTTCTCTATTAATCGATGTTAAGTCAATTTGGAATTTTCACATGCATTATTCATACTTTCAATTACTTATATGAAATACAGAATCATCAAACTCTTCACGAAAATTGGCCCACTCAGTAGCCATATGTGAGCCAAATGCTACGTATGTAGCTGTCACATTATTATCCGAAAAGTAATGTAATGTGAGATGATCTTACAAAACCTTTACCCTGTTCCACGTTTCTAAATCTGACCCAAGAATAGATGACATATCATTGGACCAGCCATTTAGGCCACTAAATCCGGCGTGTCTTATGGTATAATCCTTTGTCGATATGACGTACGTTTAGTAGCAGTTAATCTGTAAATGAAGGTCTTCAATATTGTAAACACGCATATACTTTCGTATGCCGATCTATATATATTCACTGATGTCGATTTAGCGATCGAGAAAGGGTCGGTCTGCTATTGTAATCAGTACTCCCCACACCGACTTTGACTGGCAGTAGGAAAGGGTTCCTTCTCCAACTCCTGTGTAACTGTCATTAGTAAGGAAGGCCTACAATTGTAATGAATAGTTCCCTTCTCGATTTGACTTGCAGAAGGTAAGTGAGCATGCAGTTTTGTTTAAACCTCCCCTACCCGATTGTGTTTGGCAGTAGGCAAGGGTGCCCGCCATTATAAAGAAATGTACTCATCTAAAATGTGACTGGCATTAGGCATAGTGGCCTGCTATTTTGATGGAAACTCACCAACTTGGTGTGACTGGCAGTACGCTGGCTGGCAGTAGGAAAAGGGGCCTGTCATTATAATGATAACTGCACAACTCAATTTCGAGTGATAGTAGGGTAATTGCCTGCCATTATAATAAAAACTGTAATCTGTCTGGAGGTAGGAAAGGGGGGCTGCCATTTTAACGAAAACTCCCCAAATCGATTCTGTCCGCATAGTAGGCAATGGGGCCTGCAATTATAATGTAAACTTCCCAACCTGATTGTGAATGCCAGTAGGCAAGTGAGCCTGCCGTTATATCACAAATCCGTAACAAACACTTTACATTGGAAACGTAGGGGGACCTCCCCATGCTCTTTCTCGGATAACGCTAAGAGACATGCAATTTTAAAACTATCTTATTTACTGCATGTACACTATTTACTTCGATATTCGAATACAATGTAGAATACCGTAGCGAAGCACGGGTACATTCGCTAGTCTATATAAATAAAATTGTTTCTGTTTGTCTGTTTGTCTGTCTGTTTGTCTGTTCCACCATCACGTCGAAACGGCTGGATAGATCTCAACCAAACTTCATATTTAGAGTATACTGACCCCGGGGAAGGTTTCGATATGCATATCATTTTAAAATCTTTGAAAAGACGGGGGTTTTATAGGAAAAACGGTTTTCCTCCATTTTCTCTTATACTATTATAGGCAAAATATCGAATTTGTCGTATAAGGACGAGACAAAGCTCAATTTAATCCTCTTGACGCAAAGAACAAAACTCGGTAAGCCCTACGGGCCCGAAAACCATGTTTTAAGGCCCTAAAACCAACCGTTACGGAGATATTGGCACCACACTACCCCTGCTCTAGGAATCGGATAAAGAAATGAACTGCCGTAACCATGGCAACGTCAGCTCCAGGATTCTAGAGCAGTGAGATTATGCATGTACGTTTGGGCATAGCTGTCAACCAAAATAGGTACAAATAAGACTTAATATCTGGGAAAAAAATATACTGTTGTGTAAGGCACTCTTAGGACTCCTTTGGGCGGGGATGGAAAGGGGGTGAAGAACGAGTGTAAAAATCTTACTATATATAGAAATGGAAGTGTGTGTGTAAATGACACATCTCCAACTAAACCACTGGAGCAATTTCAACCAAACTTGGTACACGAATCACTTACTATCGGGAGACGATCACTGTGGGGGGTAAGCCATCCCTAGCGCCCTTAAGGGAGAGGGTCAGGGGGGTGGTAGTTACAATAATAATCGAGAATAGTGTCGAATTCATAGTTTTCGGGGTCGCTGAGTTGAAATGTGATACTCTAGAATTTTTTTAAAATCCAGCCCCCTTTTAGGTTGGGAGCAAAGGGTGGGGGGGTGGGGTGAGATATAGAAATAATTAAAAACAGTTTCGAATCCATAGATTTCAGGGTCTCTGAGATGAATAGTATTACTCCGGATTTTTTGCAAATCCAAGTGGGGAGCGAAGGGGGTGAGATATAAAATTAATCGAAAAACTACATATAAAAATATTATCTTCTTCTTCTTACTATATATAAAAATTGATGTATGTGTGTGCGTGGGTGTGTGGGTGTGGGTGGGTATATGACACATCTCCTCCTAAACCACTGGAGCAATTTCACCAAACGTGGTACACTTATCAATTAGTATCAGGAGACAAACCGCGTGAGGGTAAGACACCCCTAGCACCCTTTTGGCAGGGGGCGAGGGGAGTGGTATAAAAATAATCTTATAAATAAAGTTGTTCGTTTCTGTTTGTCTGTTTGTCTGTTTGTCTGTTTGTCTGTTCCACCATCACGTCGAAACGGCTGGATAGATCTCAACCAAACTTCATATTTAGAGTATACTCATCCCGGGGAAGGTTTAGATACGCATATCATTTTAAAATCTTTGAATACACGGGGGGTTTATAAGAAAACCAGAATGGTTTTTTCCACCATCACGTCGAAACGGCTGGATAGATCTCAAGCAAACTTCATATTTAGAGTATACTCCTCCCGGGGAAGGTTTCGATATGCATATCATTTTAAAATATTTGAATACACGGGGGGTTTATAGGAAAACCAGAATGGTTTTTCCACCATCACGTCGAAACGGCTGGATAGATCTCAACCAAACTTCATACTTAGAGTATACTCCTCCCGGGGAAGGATTAGATATGCATATCATTTTAAAATCTTTGAATACACGGGGGGGGGGTATAGGAAAACCAGAATGGTTTTTCCACCATCACGTCGAAACGGCTGGATAGATCTCAACCAAATTTCATATTTAGAGTATACTCATCCCGGGGAAGGTTTCGATATGCATATCATTTTAAAATCATTGAATACACGGGGGTTTATAGGAAAATCAGAACGGTTTTTCCACCATCACGTCGAAACGACTGGATAGATCTCAACCAAACTCCATATTTAGAGTATACTCATCCCGGGGAAGGTTTCGATATGCATATTATTTTAAAATCTTTGAATACACGGGGGGTTTATAGGAAAACCAGAATGGTTTTTCCACCATCACGTCGAAGCGGCTGGGTAGATCTCAACCAAACTTCATATTTAGAGTATACTCCTCCCGGGGAAGGTTTCGATACGCATATCATTTTAAAATCATTGAATACACGGGGGGTTTATAGGAA
This sequence comes from Anabrus simplex, assembly GCF_040414725.1. Taxonomy (NCBI): domain Eukaryota; kingdom Metazoa; phylum Arthropoda; class Insecta; order Orthoptera; family Tettigoniidae; genus Anabrus; species Anabrus simplex. The sequence continues at coordinate 169,360,743 of NC_090265.1, forward strand.
AACCAGAATGGTTTTTCCACCATCACGTCGAAACGGCTGGATAGATCTCAACAAAATTTCATATTTAGAGTATACTCATCCCGGGGAAGGTTTCGATATGCATATCATTTTAAAATCTTTGATTACACGGGGGTTGATAAGAAAACCAGAATGGTTTTTCCACCATCACGTCGAAACAGCTGGATAGATCTCAACCAAACTTCATATTTAGAGTATACTCCTCCCGGGGAAGGTTTCGATATGCATATCATTTTAAAATCTTTGAATACACGGGGGTTTATAGGAAAACCAGAATAGTTTATCCACCATCACGTCGAAACGGCTGGATAGATCTCAACCAAACTTCATATGTAGAGTATACTCCTCCCGGGGAAGGTTTTGATATGCATATCATTTTAAAATCTTTGAATACACGGGGGGTTTATAGGAAAACCAGAATGGTTTTTCCACCATCACGTCGAAACGGCTGGATGGATCTCAACAAAATTTTATTTAGAGTATACTCATCCCGGGGAAGGTTTCGATATGCATATCATTTTAAAATCTTTGATTACACGGAGGTTTATAAGAAAACCAGTATGGTTTTTCTACCATCACGTCGAAACAGCTGGATAGATCTCAACCAAACTTAATATTTAGAGCATACTCCTCCCGGGGAAGATTTCGATATGCATATCATTTTAAAATCCTTGAATACACGGGGGTTTATAGGAAAACCAGAATGGTTTTTCCACCATCACGTCGAAACGGCTGGATGGATCTCAACCAAATTTCATATTTAGAGTATACTCATCCCGGGGAAGGTTTCGATATGCATATTATTTAAAAATCTTTGAATACACGGGGGGTTTATAGGAAAACCAGAATGGTTTTTCCACCATCACGTCGAAACGGCTGGATATATCTCAACCAATCTTCATATTTAGAGTATACTCCTCCCGGGGAAGGTTTCGATATGCATATCATTTTAAAATCTTTGAATACACGGGGGGTTTATAGGAAAACCAGAATGGTTTTTCCACCATCACGTCGAAACGGCTGGATAGATCTCAACCAAATTCCATATTTAGAGTATACTCATCCCGGGGAAGGTTTCGATATGCATATCATTTTAAAACCTTTGAGTACACGGGGGGTTTATAAGAAAACCAGAATGGTTTTTCCACCATCACGTCGAAACGGCTGGATAGATCTCAACCAAATTTCATATTTAGAGTATACTCATCCCGGGGAAGGTTTCGATATGCATATCATTTTATAATCTTTGAATACACGGGGGTTTATAGGAAAACCAGAATAGTTTATCCACCATCACGTCGAAACGGCTGGATAGATCTCAACCAAATTTCATATTTAGAGTATACTCCTCCCGGGGAAGGTTTCGATATGCATATTATTTTAAAATCTTTGAATACACGGGGCGTTTATAGGAAAACCAGAATGGTTTTTCCACCATCACGTCGAAACGGCTGGATATATCTCAACCAAACTTCATATTTAGAGTATACTCATCCCGGGGAAGGTTTCGATATGCATATCATTTTAAAATCCTTGAATACACGGGGGGTTTATAGGAAAACCAGAATGGTTTTTCCACCATCACGTCGAAACGGCTGGATGGATCTCAACCAAATTTCATATTTAGAGTATAGTCATCCCGGGGAAGGTTTCGATATGCATATCATTTTAAAATCTTTAATACACGGGGGGGGTTTATAGGAAAACCAGAATGGTTTTTCCACTATCACGTCGAAACGGCTGGATAGATCTCAACCAAACTTCACATTTAGAGCATACTCCTCCCGGGGAAGGTTTCGATATGCATATCATTTTAAAATCTTTGAATAGACGGGGTGTTTATTGGAAAACCAGAATGGTTTTCCTCCATTTTCTCTTATACTATTGATTTTCTGTAAACTTCGTTTACCGTACGTGAAACGTCTCTTCATTATAAACAACTTTCGTTATGTTTATAATTTACCTTACTCTTTACATGACGGAGAAATTTACAATTTTCTGCTGGTACCATGCTCTGCATTGAGTGACCGACAGACCGACAACGAACCTACAGGTTACCATGGCAACGTCTCTGACTGCATGCCAGCAGGGAAGTAACGTATTGCCATTTTCCTCATTATGCTTTTAAATTCTTGGTTGTTCCTTGGGTAGAATGCAAGAAAGGCGTCAATCGGCCTATCTGCGGGATATTGGCGGAATATCGTTGGATGTTATAACCGCCTTCGAATAGATTAAATAATAACACCATTAGTCATCTTCTTATTATTTGTTTACCTAGGAATCAATGGACCTAAATTGCTCCTCTGTTACCGTTTTATTATATCCATAACTCACACTAGCATAATTTATGGAGGGGCATTTGTTTTTCCAATACATTAACTTGGCATTTACATATTTGTCGTTTTCCGGCTGTCCTCAGTTATAATCCATTTTCTATTACTTTCAACTATCTTAACTGTATTATTTTCTTCCTTAATTACGCCGTATGTACGCGAGTGCTACAAACTACTGGATGTATTTCCACCAATACTCATATTTAGAATACACCTGTCCTTGATAGATTTTAGGGCAAATATTGTTTCTAAATCCCTGAACTGACTGGGGGTTTATACGAAACCGAAACAGTGATTTTGCACTTCCACAAAATATACACAACCAACGTTAATTTAAATCTACCTGCCTTGGTAGAAATTAATTTCTAAACCTTTTTTCTCATGTGCATCATTTCGATACGAGGATTAATAAGGGAGATATCATTAACGGACCGTTTTTTTGTACAAGTCCCATCGGACTTAACTCACGAGCGGGTGCGTGTAAAGCGTATTCCTTACAACTTGAAAACTACTGAAGACATTCGAACCAAAATTCATATTTAGCATCCACCTGTCCAAATGTAGGTTTTAAACGTAAATAACATTTCATATTCCGGAATGGACTGGCGGTTTATAGGGAACCGAAATGGTGATTTTACTCTTGCACAATATATAGAGAACAAGACCAACCTGACTGGAAATCGACCAAACGTGATGGAATTCCACCTCTAAACCTTTTTTTCATGTGCATTTTTTCGTCAGGAGGATTAATAAGGGAGATATCATGAATGGTCAGTTTTGCAGGTTAAGTCCAGCGGCCATAACCAAAAAGGTGTTTTACATGGAGCAGATTCCTTATCTATATAAATCAAATCGTAACGACTGTGTGCCTCTACACTGACTATTTTGGCGAAATTTTCGTACAGCTTTCCGTTTAAGGGGTAATAATGACCATCTGCATAATTTTTGGTTTAGTTTCTGAAAGTCCTAATTTTTACCCGCCTCGCCGAAAATCCAGATTGCGGCATAATCTGCCAGAAGAAAAAGAAGATAATTGAAATTTGACAAAATTATACGTTTTAGCCTGTAACGAACGGAAAACATCCAAGATCATTAAATTCTTCACTTTTTATCCCCGAAGAATATCGAAATATGCAGGCAATTTTAATAATGGTGCAGACCTTCTGAAATTCCTATCGCATAACAGATTGCACAATCTCCGTTCAATTTGGAATGATCTACAACCTTGGTCTTATTACTCTTTGCCGTATCTGTATCAATTTTACGTTTGATTTTTCTCTATTAATGGAAGTTAAGTCAATTTGGAATTTTCACATGCATAATTTACACCTTCGATTACTTATATGAAATACAGAATCATCAAACTCTTCACGAAAATTGGCCCACCCAGTAGCCATATATGAGCCAAATGCTATGTATATAGCTGTCACATAATTATCCGAAAAGTAATGTAATGTGAGATAATCTTACAAGAACGTTACCCTGTTCCACGTTTCTAACTCAATCTGACCCAAGAATAGATTACATATCATAGGACCAGCCATTTAGGCCACTAAATCCGGCGTGTCTTATGGTATAATCCTTTGTCGATATGACGTACGTTTAGTAGCAGTTAATCTGTAAATAAAGGTCTTCAGTATTGTAAACACGCATATAGTTTCGTATGTCGATCTATATATATTCACTGATGTCGATTTGTAGCGATCGAGAAAGGGTGGGTCTGCTATTGTAATCAGTACTCCCCACACCGACTTTGACTGGCAGTATGAAAGGGTTCCTTCTCCAACTCCTGTGTAACTGTCATTAGTAAGGAAGGTCTACAATTGTAATGAATAGTTCACTTCTCGATTTGACTTGCAGAAGGCAAGTGAGCATGCAGTTTTGTTTAAAACTCCCCTACCCGATTGTGTTTGGCAGTAGGCAAGGGTGCCCGCCATTATAAAGAAATGTCCTCATCTAAAATGTGACTGGCATTAGGCATAGTGGCCTGCTATTTTGATGGAAACTCACCAACTTGGTGTGACTGGCAGTAAACTGGCTGAAAGTAGGAAAATGGGCCTGACATTATAATGGTAATTGCACAACTTAATTTCGAGTGGTAGTAGGGTAATTGCATGCCATTATAATAAAAACTCTAATCTGTCTGGAAGTAGGAAAGGGGTGCTGCCATTTTAACGAAAACTCCCCAAATCGATTCTGTCCGCATAGTAGGCAATGGGGCCTGCAATTATAACGTAAACTTCCCAACTCGATTGTGAATGGCAGTAGGCAGTGAGCCTGCCGTTATATCACAAATCCATAACAAACACTTTACATTGGAAACAACGTACGGGGACCTCCCCATGCTCTTTCTCGGATAACGCTAAGAGACATGCAATTTTAAAACTATCTTATTTACTGCATGCACACTATTTACTTCGATATTCGAATACAATGTAGAATACCGTAGCGAAGCACGGGTACATTCGCTAGTTATCTATATAAATAAAATTGTTTCTGTTTGTCTGTTTGTCTGTCTGTTTGTCTGTTCCACCATCACGTCGAAACGGCTGGATAGATCTCAACCAAACTTCATATTTAGAGTATACTGACCCCGGGGAAGGTTTCGATATGCATATCATTTTAAAATCTTTGAAAAGACGGGGGTTTTATAGGAAAAACGGTTTTCCTCCATTTTCTCTTATACTATTATAGGCAAAATATCGAATTTGTCGTATAAGGACGAGACAAAGCTCAATTTAATCCTCTTGACGCAAAGAACAAAACTCGGTAAGCCCTACGGGCCCGAAAACCATGTTTTAAGGCCCTAAAACCAACCGTTACGGAGATATTGGCACCACACTACCCCTGCTCTAGGAATCGGATAAAGAAATGAACTGCCGTAACCATGGCAACGTCAGCTCCAGGATTCTAGAGCAGTGAGATTATGCATGTACGTTTGGGCATAGCTGTCAACCAAAATAGGTACAAATAAGACTTAATATCTGGGAAAAAAATATACTGTTGTGTAAGGCACTCGTAGGACTCCTTTGGGCGGGGATGGAAAGGGGGTGAAGAACGAGTGTAAAAATCTATATAAATAAAATTGTTTCTGTTTGTCTGTTCCACCATCACGTCGAAACGGCTGGATAGATCTCAACCAAACTTCATATTTAGGGTATACTCATCCCGGAGAAGGTTTTGATATGCATATCATTTTAAAATCCTTGAATAGACAGGGGGTTTATAGGAAAACCAGAATGGTTTTTCCACCATCACGTCGAAACGGCTGGATAGATCTCAACCAAACTTCATATTTAGAGGATACTCATCGCGGGGAACTTTTCCATATGCATATCATTTTAAAATATTTGAATATATGGGGGGTTTATAGGAAAATCAGAATGGTTTTTCCACCATCACGTCGAAACGGCTGGATGGATCTCAACCAAACATTGTATTTAGAGTATACTAATCCCGGGGAAGGTTTAGATATGCATATCATTTTAAAATCCTTGAATAGACGGGGGTTTATAGGAAAACCAGAGTGGTTTTCCCACCATCACGTCGAAACGGCTGGATGATCTCAGCCAAACTTCATATTTAGAGTATACTCATCCCAGGAAAGGTTCAGATATGCATATAATTTTAAAATCTTTGAATAGATGGGGTGTTTATAGGAAAACCACAGTGGTTTTCCTCTATTTTCTCTTATACTATTGATTTTCTGTAAACTTCGTTTACCGTACGTGAAACGTCTCTTCATTATAAACAACTTTCGTTATGTTCATAATTTACCTTACTCTTCACATGACGGAGAAATTTACAATTTTCTGCTGGTATCATGCTCTGCATTTAGTGACCGACAGACCGAGAACGAACCTACAGGTTACCATGGCAACGTCTCTGACTGCATGCCAGTAGGGAAGTAACGTATTGCCATTTTCCTCATCATGCTTTTAAATTCGTGGTTGTTCCTTGGGTAGATGGCAAGAGAGGCATCAATCGGCTCATCTGCGGGATATTGGCGGAATATCGTTGGAGGTTATAACCGCCCTCGAATAGATTAAGTAATAACACCATTAGTCATCTTCATATTTGTTTACCTAAGAATCACTGAACCTAAATTTCTCCTCTGTTAGCGCTTTATTATATCCATAACTCACGGCATTTATTTATTTGTCGTTATCCGGCTGTCCTCAGTCATAATCCATTTTCTATTAGTTTCAACATTCTTAACTGTATTATTTTCTTCCTTAATTACGCCGTATGTACGTGAATGCTAGAAACTACTGGATGCATTTCCACCAAGATTCGTATTTAGAATACACCTGTCCTTGATAGGTTTCAGGGCAAATATTGTTTCTAAATCCCTGAACTAACTGGGGGTTTATACGAAACCGAAACAGTGATTTTGCACTTCCAAAAAATATACACAACAAAAGTTTATGGAAGTCTACCTACCTTGGTAGAAATTAATGTCTAAACCTTTTTTTCTCATGTGCATCATTTCGATACGAGGATCAATAAGGGAGATATCATTAAAGGACCGTTTTTCTGTACAAGTCCCATCGGACTTAACTCACGAGCGGGTGCGTGTAAAGCGTATTCCTTACAACTTGAAAACTACTGAAGACATTCGAAACAAAATTTATATTTAGCATCCACCTGTCCAAAGGTAGGTTTTAAACGTAAATAACATTTCATGTTCCGGAATGGACTGGCGGTTTATAAGGAACCGAAATGGTGATTTTACTCTTCCACAATATATACAGAACAAGACCAACCTGACTGGAAATCGACCAAACCTGATGGAATTCCACATCTAAACCTTTTTTTTCATGTGCATTTTTTCGTCAGGAGGATTAATAAGGGAGATATCATGAATGGTCACTTTTGCAGGTTAAGTCCAGCGGACATAGCCCAAAAGGTGTTTTACATGGAGCAGATTCCTTATCTATATAAATCAAATCGTAACGACTGTGTACCTCTACACTGACTATTTTGGCGAAATTTTCGTACAGCTTTCCGTTTAAGGGGTAATAATAACAATCTCCATAATTTTTGATTTCCTGAAAGTCCTAATTTTTACCCGCCTCGCCCAAAATCCACATTGTGGCATAATCTGCCAGAAGAATAAGAAGATAATTGAAATTTGACAAAATTATACGTTTTAGCCTGTAACGAATGAAAAATCCTATATCATTAAATTTTTCATTTTTTATCCCCGAAGAATATCGAAATATGCAGGCAATTTTAATGATGGTGCAGACCTTCGGAAATTCCTATCACGTAACGGATTGCACAATCTCCGTTCAATTTGGAATGATCTACAACCTTGGTCTTATGACTTTATGCCGTATCTGTATCCCTTTTACGTTTGATTTTTCTCTATTAATCGATGTTAAGTCAATTTGGAATTTTCACATGCATTATTCATACTTTCAATTACTTATATGAAATACAGAATCATCAAACTCTTCACGAAAATTGGCCCACTCAGTAGCCATATGTGAGCCAAATGCTACGTATGTAGCTGTCACATTATTATCCGAAAAGTGATGTAATGTGAGATGATCTTACAAAACCTTTACCCTGTTCCACGTTTCTAAATCTGACCCAAGAATAGATGACATATCATTGGACCAGCCATTTAGGCCACTAAATCCGGCGTGTCTTATGGTATAATCCTTTGTCGATATGACGTACGTTTAGTAGCAGTTAATCTGTAAATGAAGGTCTTCAATATTGTAAACACGCATATACTTTCGTATGTCGATCTATATATATTCACTGATGTCGATTTAGCGATCGAGAAAGGGTCGGTCTGCTATTGTAATCAGTACTCCCCACACCGACTTTGACTGGCAGTAGGAAAGGGTTCCTTCTCCAACTCCTGTGTAACTGTCATTAGTAAGGAAGGCCTACAATTGTAATGAATAGTTCCCTTCTCGATTTGACTTGCAGAAGGTAAGTGAGCATGCAGTTTTGTTTAAAACTCCCCTACCCGATTGTGTTTGGCAGTAGGCAAGGGTGCCCGCCATTATAAAGAAATGTACTCATCTAAAATGTGACTGGCATTAGGCATAGTGGCCTGCTATTTTGATGGAAACTCACCAACTTGGTGTGACTGGCAGTACGCTGGCTGGCAGTAGGAAAAGGGGCCTGTCATTATAATGATAACTGCACAACTCAATTTCGAGTGATAGTAGGGTAATTGCCTGCCATTATAATAAAAACTGTAATCTGTCTGGAGGTAGGAAAGGGGGGCTGCCATTTTAACGAAAACTCCCCAAATCGATTCTGTCCGCATAGTAGGCAATGGGGCCTGCAATTATAATGTAAACTTCCCAACCTGATTGTGAATGCCAGTAGGCAAGTGAGCCTGCCGTTATATCACAAATCCGTAACAAACACTTTACATTGGAAACGTAGGGGGACCTCCCCATGCTCTTTCTCGGATAACGCTAAGAGACATGCAATTTTAAAACTATCTTATTTACTGCATGTACACTATTTACTTCGATATTCGAATACAATGTAGAATACCGTACCATGGCAACGTCAGCTCCAGGATTCTACAGCAGCGAAATTATCTATATAAATAAAATTGTAGGGGGTCCGCTGTCTGTAATTTCTTTTGTTTTGCCAATTTTTCAGATATTTATCCGTTTTAGGTCAACTCAAGACCGAATCGGTGGTTTTTACGTTTCGTGTCTGTTTGTTTGTCTGTTTGTCTGTTTGTCTGTCTGTTTGTCTGTTCAACCAAACTTCATATTTACAGTATATTTATCCCGGGGAAGGTTTCGATATGCATATCATTTTAAAATCTTTCAATACACGGGGTGTTTATACGAAAGCCATCACGTCGAAACGGCTAAATAGATCTCAACCAAACTTCATATTTAGAGTATGCTCATCCCGGGGAAGGTTTCTATGTGCATATCATTTTAAAATATTACAATAGATGGGGGGTTTATAGGAAAACCAGAATGGTTTTCCTCCTTTTTCTCTTATACTATTGATTTTCTGTAAACTTCGTTTACCGTACGTGAAACGTCTCTTCATTATAAACAACTTTCGTTATGTTCATAATTTACCTTACTCTTCACATGACGGAGAAATTTACAATTTTCTGCTGGTACCATGCTCTGCATTGAGTGACCGACAGACCGACAACGTCCCCCTGTGGGTGGGGGCGGTAGAATAACAAGAGAGGTGTCAATCGGCCATTCTGCGGGATAATGGCGGAATATCGTTGGAGGTTAGGCCTATAACCGTTCTCGAACAGCTTCAGTAATAACACCATTAGTCATCTTATATGTTTACCTAAGAATCCCTGCGCCTAATTTGCTCCTCTGTTACGGCTTTCTTATATCCATAACTCACACCAGCATAATTTATTGAGGGGCATAAGTAAGAGCAATACATTCACTTGGTATTTACATATTTGTCGTCATCCGGCTCTCCTCAGTTATTATAATCTATTTTCCATTAATGTCAGATTTCTTAACTATTATTTTCTTCCTTAATTACTCCGTATGTATGTTGATTGATTGATTGATTGATTGATTGATTGATCGATTGATTGATTGATTGATTGAATCCCAGCAGAAAGGCGTAATTGTTCAATACAATCCTCCACATTCGGTTGGCCTCAGGAACGGCATACGATCTTAAAATTGGGCCAACTCCCGAGATCTCTCAAACATAAGAACACAAGTCGGATGAGAGAAGAGAGTGGTGATGGTGCTGATTTTTGTTTCAAGAGGAACTACAACGGGGCAACCATCCTATATTAACAGTAATCAGTGACAAAAATGGAGGAATCCGACTCTTCCGAAATTAAGTTATCCGCGAAGGGCGTGGAAATGAGGCCTCGAATGTTCTTATGCCGTCGGAGTCTGCAAAGAACAAGAATAGACCACGGAAGTTCGGATAATATAGCTAAAGTGAGGAGCGTGGCATAAGTAAGTGCACCTAAAAGGGTCCGTGGTCGCGAGCCCACCCTGCCAAGTTAAGGACCCCTGGGGCGATTTCAGTCACCTGTTACGACAGGCAGGGAATAACCCGGATGTATTCCTCCCCCCCCCTCCCACCTTCACCACGCAGCAGGCGGTTCACAGAAACGAACTACGATGCACACGCTACGCATAATACAGTAGGTCACTATATACACCAACAGCCGTTTAAGGAAAGAAATTACGTACAGATGTTACATGGAAATCTTTCCTTTATAAGAGAGACAGCTATAAACAAAGAAATAAGATACACGTGCGGTTGTGTGCTACACAGTCACGGTGCTCCTGTGGGTAAAACCAACATCTACTGTCGTTCTCTATATGCGATTTTCTATTTTACGCAATAAAAATATCACACGAGAACACTTTTACGTATTCTAAAAGCAACTTTATTATCGCTACGAACTTATCCTGTCAGATAGAAGAAAACATTCAGTGCCTCTCTCGGAATACAAAAAAGAAAACAATCGCTCTCTAAAACAATCTACATAGAATTTATACATGTTTTACATCAGAGATCTAATGGTGCTGTTCCTTGACGCCATATTGGAAATCTGTGTGCCGTACGTCCGCACGTTATACGTCCATGGACACGAAACATAAATATAATAACATAATAATTTCGGCTCATCATAAACCTTCAAAATACCAGTATTGAAGGTTTTATCCTAATTAGGATACCTGTCCTACGACACTACTGCGCAACCAATCTGGGCCACCCGTGAGTCACAGGCAACAGCTACTTCGGTCAGCTTCAGCAGTCTATATCATCCATGTCGATAAGCGTAACCGAAATCAATATTGCTCTGAGCAAAAGGAACTTGACTGCTTAATGGTATTCACACTGGTGGCGCTTAGTTCTTCTCTGTATTACATTGTTACTTTCTAACTGAGATTGTTAACATATCTATGTGAGTGTTCATGTCAGTTATTGCGTTTTAAAATATCTGAAATATTGTTTCCTGTTTCAGAAGTGTTGCGACGGTACGTTAATTTATTTCCACTTTAGAAATTTTCGGATACTCTAATTTCATTGGGAACCACTGCATCTGAAATTCTTTTCTGGGCGGGGTTTGTGGTTGTTATTTGGAAGCATTTTGCGGCCTTTCCCTTTCTTTTGCCGATATCTTCATTCTTCGAAGTATCGGATCCCTTTCAATTTCGTTCTGATTAGTGATAAGGCAGGATTGTTGAGGAGTTGTCCTTCCTTTTGAAACAATCACCAATACGGCCATTTCAATTCTGTTGCTGATTGCGATTTTTAACCCCTTTGTGGACTTTATCTTCCTTTTCCGATATCTTCATTCTTCGAAGTATCGCATCTCTTCATATTTCGTTCTGATTAGTGTTAACAGAAGATTGTTGCGCATTTGTACTACCTCTCGAAACAATAATCACAACTACCTCTATTTTGTTGACTATTACCCCTTAGTACTTCCTGCCTTCCCAGTTTCTGCTCTGGGAGGGGTTTCTGTTTTTGATATTTTCGAGCTCATTCCGGCCCTTCCCTTTATTTTGCCGATAACTTCATTCTTCGAAGTATCGGATCTCTTTCAGTTTTCTTCTGATTAGTGTTAATAGAGGATAGTTGCCCCGTTGTACGTCCTGTTAAAACAATAATCACCAACACCACCGTCACCAACAGAAAATAATCACCACCACATGCACTTTGCTGCCCATTACAGAGTTACTGATTGGGTTTCGACACTTTTGTGACTGTTCCTTTGACCATGCCTGCTAGGAAGCGAATTAACATTGGACGGTCCATATCAAAAGCTAAAAAAGTTAAGATATTGAGGGCTTCCGAGACTGCTTCAGACCGCGAGGCCAGACTCAATGCAGACAGACTGAGGAAGAGCACTCACCGTGATTCGGAGAGTGCTTCTGAGTGCGAGGCCAGGCTTAGCTCACAGAGAGCACGCCAGTCCACATCTAGGGCGTCTGAGACTGCTTCAGACCGCGAGGCCAGACTCAGTGCAGACAGACTGAGGAAGAGCACTCACCGTGATTCGGAGAGTGCTTCTGAGCGCGAGGCCAGACTCAATGCAGACAGACTGAGGAAGATCACTCACCGTGATTCGGAGACTGCTTCTGAGCGCGAGGCCAGGCTTAGCTCACAGAGAACACGCCAGTCCACATCTAGGGCGTCTGAGAGTGCTTCAGACCGCGAGGCCAGACTCAGTGCAGACAGACTGAGGAAGAGCACTCACCGCGATTCGGAGAGTGCTTCTGAGCGCGAGGCCAGGCTTAGCTCACAAAGAACACGCCAGTCCACATCTAGGGCGTCTGAGAGTGCTTCAGACCGCGAGGCCAGACTCAGTGCAGACAGACTGAGGAAGAGCACTCACCGTGATTCGGAGAGTGCTTCTGAGCGCGAGGCCAGGCTTAGCTCACAGAGAACACGCCAATCCACATCTAGGGCGTCTGAGACTGCTTCAGACCGCGAAGCCAGACTCAATGCAGACAGACTGAGGAAGAGCACTGACCGTGATTCGGAGACTGCTTCTGAGCGCGAGGCCAGGCTTCGCTCACAGAGAGCACGCCAGTCCACATCTAGGGCTTCTGAGACTGCTTCAGACCGCGAGGCAATACTCAGATCGCAAAGATTTAGACAGATGCGTTTAAGAGAAACAGAATCAGAGGATCAGCGGATGGCTCGAATGGAGCATGACAGAGAGCACCATTCCCTCACACGCGAAAACCTAGCTGCGGAGGAATATTCTCAGGCGTTAACACAACGACGAAGTACCTACGCATCGTTAAACGAAATGCAAAATGTCCAGCAGGAAGAGAAAAGACAACGTGCAGCAGAAAGACGTTCATCAGAGACCACTGATGAATATCTCAGACGGTTAGATGAAGATAGAGTGAGACATGCCAATGTTAGAGAATTACATTCAACGTCAATTGAATCTAGGTGTCCTAATATGATTCCATGGCATGAAAAGCAGCGAAGTGCATTTGCTTATAACCCTCTTATCGACTACCATCCAAGAGCCCATATAGGGTCTTTGAGTAAAGTGTGCCCTTTCTGTAGGGCTCTCAAATGGAAGCAAGAGCCAGAGGGAATGTGCTGCTCTTCCGGAAAAATTAAATTAAATCATCTAACTCCTCTACCGGAACTTCTTATTTCTCTGTTAAATGGGACGCATACTGACTCTCGCCATTTTCTTCAATTTGTGCGAGCCTACAACAGCGCATTCCAAATGACAAGCTTCGGAGCTACTAAAGTAGTGGAAGGAAATTTTATGCCAACATTCAAAATTCAAGGACAAGTATACCACTTAATAGGTTCACTTCTCCCTGCAAACAATGAAAATTCTAAATATCTTCAAATATATTTCATTGCAGACCACAAAGCACAGGTAGATCAAAGAACAGCAATAATACCAAATTTAAAAACCCATTTAGTTAATGATTTGCAGGGCATGTTACATGATGTGAACCCATATGTCAAGGAACTGAAGACAACTCTAGAGACAATGCCGGACGGTGACACCCACAAGATTGTGATCCACGCCGACCGAGTTCCTGCTGGTGAGCACAGAGGCTGTTATAATCAGCCGACAACAAACGAGATAGCTGTCATATTGGTTGGACACGAATGTGATAAGCGAGACATCGTGCTTCGGACAAGAGACCAGGGCCTGAGACGAATATCTGAAACCCACCGATCATACGACGCTCTTCAATATCCCCTGATGTTCCCTCGTGGAGATGATGGCTACCACTTCCTACTGTACCACGTAGACCCACGAACCGGAGAACTAAAGACCCCTCTCAAGAAAACATCTTCTCTTCAGTTTTATTCTTATCGTATAATGATAAGACAAGGCGAGGTAAACTACTTACATTGTTACCGTCAACTGTCCAATCAGTTCTGGGTAGACATGTATGCTAAAATAGAGACTGAAAGGTTAGTCTATATCAGAACACACCAAAGGGAATTAAGGGCTGAGAGCTACATTCACCTTAAAGACGCCCTGAGGAAGGACGAGGGTAACATGGCAGATTTGGGACGGTTAGTCATTTTACCGTCCACTTTCACTGGAGGACCCCGATATATGCACGAGCGATCTCAAGATGCACTCTGTTATGTGCGAAAATACTCATGTCCAGATCTTTTTATTACAGCTACAACTAATCCAAAATGGGAAGAAATTGGTAATGCCGTATATAATGGTCAGTCAGCGAATGATCGTCACGACATTATTACACGTGTATTTCACATGAAATTAAAATCTCTCATGGACTTACTAACCAGAGAACAAATATTTGGGCCAACTCTTTGTTTTATGTACTCTGTTGAATGGCAAAAGCGTGGCTTGCCTCACGCCCACATATTATTATGGCTTGAGGACAAGATACGACCCGTCGATATTGATAAGGTTATTAGTGCTGAATTTCCAGATCCTGATAAAGATCCACAGCTTTTTAACATAGTTAAATGTCACATGGTCCATGGACCATGCGGATCTTTCAACGTAGGCTCACCATGTATGAAAGGTGGACGATGCTCAAAACGATACCCACGAGCATTCGTCAATGAAACTGTCACAGGGAACGATGGGTACCCATCCTACAAGCGCAGGATTCCTTCTATGGGTGGCTTCACTGCACGCCTTATGATAAATGGACAGGATATGGAAGTGGATAATAGATGGATAGTGCCATACTGTCCTGTTTTGTCTAGGGTATTCAAAACACACATCAATGTTGAATACTGTAGCAGTGTTAAGTCCATCAAATACATCTGTAAGTACATCAACAAAGGAAGCGATCAGGCAGTCTTAGGTTTGCAAGACAAAAATGATGAAGTGTGCCAGTATCAGAGCGGAAGGTACATATCCAGCTCAGAAGCAGTTTGGCGAATTCTTTCATTTCCTATCCATGAAAGGTATCCTCCAGTAATGCATTTAGATGTTCATCTACAAAATTTTCAAAGAATTGTCTTTACTGCAGAAACGGCTCATGACATAGTAGAAAATCCACGTAACACCACCTTAATGGCATTCTTTAACTTATGTCAGACAGATGATTTTGCTAAGACACTGTTGTATGAAGACGTTCCCTCTTACTATACGTATAACAAACAGCAAGGTACATTTGTAAGAAGAAAGAAAGGAGTACCTGTGGTAGCATTTTCGGGCGTTAGAAAGCAGCACGTAATTAGCCGAGTGTATGCAGTCCATCCTAATAATTCCGAGTGCTTCTATTTACGCATGCTTCTGTTCACTGTCAGGGGACCAACATCCTTCACTGACCTTCGCACCGTCAATGGCATACTTCACCCTACATATCGGAGTGCATGCAAAGCCCATGGATTACTCCTGGATGACTCTCAATGGGAAGAGACACTGAAGGAGGCGATAGTTTCACAAAGCCCAGCAAAACTTCGCCGGCTTTTTGGCATATTGTTAGTCTTTTGCAGTCTCTCTGATCCGTTGGATCTGTGGAACAAATATAAGGAGAGCCTAGCAGAAGATTTCTTACGACAACTTTCCCCCTGTAACGACGGTACTGCTCATGAAATGATCGCCCATGTGGAAGACAGATGTCTTCAAGACCTCGAAGAATACGTTCTATCGATTGGCGGTCAGCCTTTGAACATTTACGGCCTTCCTTCCCCTCAGATCTTACAAACGTTAAATGCTGACTATCTCAGGGAAACAAATTACAATAAAGAAGCGTTAAGGTCTTTTGTTCTATTAAATGAACCAAAACTTACAGATGAACAGACTGTAGTATATCGGGAAATATTAAACTGTGTTAGAAATAAGGAAAGTAGAATGTTTTTCTTAGACGCTCCGGGCGGAACTGGAAAAACATTCCTGATTAACTTACTGTTGTCTAAGATCAGACAGGATAGTAAGATTGCTGTAGCAGTAGCCTCTTCGGGGATCGCAGCCACTCTTTTACCCGGTGGCAAAACTGCTCACTCGATGTTTAAAGTGCCTATAGATCTTGACTGCACAGAGTCACCAATATGTAACATCACAAAACAAAGTAACATATCCAAGGTTCTGCAAGACTGCAGTCTTATAATTTGGGATGAATGCACTATGGCTCACAGAAAGGCGATTGAAGCAGTTGACCGAACGCTGCGGGACATCCGAAACAGTGATAACTTCTTTGGAGGTGTCCCTATCCTCTTTTCTGGTGATTTTCGTCAAACGTTACCGGTTGTTCCAAGAGGGAGCAGAGCAGATGAAGTGAACGCTTCATTAAGGAGATCATCACTTTGGCCAAATATCAAAAAACTGTCTCTGACACAGAATATGAGGGTACATCTAAGTGGTGATGAAAACATACATACATACATTCACTGAAATATTGTTGTCGATTGGGAACGGCTCACTGGGAGACAGTAACGGGATCATTACTCTTTCTGATGAATTTTGTTTGTCGCTTTCTAACCTTGAAGCTCTCATTTCATCGGTGTACCCGGACGTAGAAAATATTAGGAGCAAACCCATCTCATGGCTCTGCTGCAGAGCGATCTTAACTCCAACTAATGAACAAGCGGCGTACATTAATTCGACTATCCTCACAATGTTCCACGGCGAGGAGACAGTTTATACGTCTGTCAATGAAGTAATCAACTCTGACGACGCAGTTCACTATCCTCCTGAGTTCCTGAATTCTATAACGGCTCCGGGGCTTCCATCGCACAAAATTACCTTAAAGATCGGCGCACCAATCATACTCATGCGCAATCTCAGCCCACCTAATTTGTGCAATGGGACAAGACTTCAGGTAAACGCCCTCCACAAACATGTGATAGAGGCAACTATCATGACTGGATGCGGTGAAGGAGAGTCAGTTCTTATCCCGCGGATACCACTAATCCCAACCAACTACCCGTTTGAGTTCAAGCGTCTGCAGTTTCCAGTCAGCCTCTGCTTTGCGATGACTATTAATAAATCCCAGGGCCAGACGTTGAGTATTGCTGGACTTGACCTCAGATCACCCTGCTTTTCCCACGGGCAACTGTACGTCGCATGTTCCCGAGTCAGCAGCAGCAAGTCCCTGTTTATATGTGCACCAGAAAATAAAACACGAAATATTGTTTATCAAGAGGTTCTTCAATGACTCTGTTCTTCCTTCGCTTCAGTACGTGTACTGGTGACAAATTAAATGAAATTGATCCCATAAACGAATAGACTCCTAATTATGGGAAGATCATCAGTGTTACTTAATTTTTCCAAGCACACTGTTGATTATCTGGAAGTAGAAATGGGGGCATGCCAACATAATGAAAACTGGCCAAATCGACACTGACTGGGAATAGGGAAGAAGACCTACGTTAAAATGGGAATTCTCCGAATTGACTGCGATTGGCCCTAGGTAAGGGGGTCTGCCCTTAAAATGAAAACTCTCGAGCTTGATTGACACTGGTGGTAGGCAAGGGGGAGTACTATTATAATTAAAACTCCTCAACTCGATTGTGAATTGCAGTAGGTAAGGGGCTTGCTATTATAAAAATCCTTCCCAATTCGACTATGACTGGAAATAGGAAAGGAGATCGGCCGTTATAATAGCAACTTCAAACTCGACTGTGACTAGCACTGGTAAACTCTACCAGCATTGATGATGAAAACTCCCCATTTTGAATGTGACTGGTAGTAGGCAAGGGGAACTGCTACTATAATTAAAACTCCTCAACTCGATTCTGACTCGCAGTAGGCAAGCGGGACTACCATTATAACCAAACCTCGCCAATTACACTATGACTGAATATAGGAAAGAGGGCTGTGGCTATCGATAGGCAAGTGGGCCGGCCATTATAATGAAACCTGCGCAAGTCCATTGTGACAGGCAATAAGAGAAAGTATGCCTGACATCATAACTAAAGGGTGTATTCTGCCCGAAGGCAGGTCCGAACCTCCGTAGAGGTGTGCCTGAGCCGGAGTTTACGTACGGTAGGGTGGCCAGTCCCTTTCCGCTCCTCCATTCCCTTAACCCCACCCAACAGCGCGTGGCAACCCATCCAAATCTTGACCACGTCCAGTGTTGCTTAACTTCGGAGATCTCACAGGATCCGGTGCTTCAACACGGCTACGGCCGTTGGCTGTCATCATAACCAAAGCTGCTCAAATCTACTGTCTGTAGCGGTAGGGAACCTTCCACCTCGACTGTGACTGGCAATAGGCAAGAGGATCTGCCACTGTAATGAAAATACCCCACGTCGGTTGTGACTGGCAGAAGGTAAGGGGGCCTGCCAATATAATTTTAACTCCTCAACTCAATGTTTTTCGCAGTAGACAAACTGGAATAATATTACAATGAAAACTGTCCAACTTCGTTGTGACTGCCAATACGCAAGGGGGCCTGGCAATATAATCAAAACACGATAACCGGAAATAGGAAAGAAGATCTGCCGTTATCATGGGAACCCCCAAATTGACTGGGTTTGGCAGTAGCAAGGGGACCTACTTTTATAACCCACACGCCCGAACACATTTTTGATTGGTAATAGGCAAGAAGGCTTGACATTGTCATGAAAAGTCGCCAACTTGATACTAACTGGCCATAGGCAAGCGGAAATGCCATTTCAATGAAAACTTCGCAAATCAACAGTGACTGGGGATAGCAAAGACGACCTATAATGATAATGGGAACCTTGAAATTCGATTGTGACCGCCTGCCCACCAGTGGGCCTGCCATTATATTGAAGAACCCTAAATACATTTCGCTAACAGTCGACAAATGGGCCTTCTTTTCTAACCGAAACTTTCCACCTCATCTGACTGGGAATAGCAAAAATGATCTACCGTAATAACGGAAACCCTCCACCTCGACTGTGACCGGCACTAAGTAAGCAACCGAGCTCGATAGCTGCAGTCGCTTAGGTGCGGCCAGTATCCAGTAATCGGGGGATAGTGGGTTCGAGCCTCACTGTCGGCAGCCCTGAAGATGGTTTTCCGTGGTTTCCCATTTTCACACCAGGCAAAAGCCGGGGCTGTACCTTAATTAAGGCCACGGCCGCTTCCTTTCACTTCCTAGGCCTTTCCTATCCCTTCATCGCCATAAGACATATCTGTGTCGGTGCGACCTAAAGCAAATAGCAAAAAAATAAGTAAGCAGAACTGTCATTATAATTAAAACTCCCAACTCGACTCTGACTTCTACTCGAACTCCCCAATTGGACTAATACTGTCGGTAGACAAGTCCGCTTGCCATTATAGTTAAAACTCCCCAACTGATTATCATTGGAAAAAGGAAACAAGATATCCCATTGTAATGGGAACTCTCCAACTCGACAGCGACTGGAAGTACACACGGTGGCCTGGCATTAAAACGGAAAAACTCCATCACGTTTTTGATTGCTAACACCCAAGGCCACCTGCGATTTCATGATACTTCCCCAACTACACTATGACTGGAAATAGGGAAGGTATTTTCATTATAATGGCACGTTCCCTTTACTACTGTCAGTCGCAGTCGAATTCGAGTGCTATTATGATGCCGTGTCATAAGAGGCGACTACAAGCAACCTCAGGGGCTGTTAAGTAGGGAGTATGGGTTGGCGATCGCGGGGCCTTAGCTGAGTCCTGACATTGCTTCTGTTTCCTTGTGCTAGGCTTCTCACTTTCATCTATCCTTTTCGACCTCCCTTGGTCAACTTTCGTTCTATTTCAACTCGCACGGTATTACGTGTGGAGGCCTTTCATTTTCACGCCCTTTGTGGCGAGGGGGGGAGTGATATATACAAATAATCGAAAATAGTGTCGAATCCATAGATTTCGGGGTCGCTGACATGAATACTGACACTTCGGATTTTTTAAAGTTCAACTTCAGCCCCCTTTGCGGTGGGGGCGTACAAATATAACCTACTATGTGGAAAAAGTACTGTGGGAGCAAGACGCCCCTAGAACCCCTCGGTAGGGGGGTGAAATATAATATATATATTAATAAATTGAAGTCGCTTTGGAGACTCACCTAAGGGTCCGTGGTCGCGAGCCCACCCTGCCAAGTTACGGGCCTACTCACTGCCTTTACAGTAATTTACGGAGGAATCCGTATACAATGTAGAGTACCGTAGCGAAGCACGGGTACATTTGCTAGTTTACAATAAATCACAAAAACTTAACATGTTACAGGCATGAAAATTGATATTTGGAATCCTCTTTAAAAATAAAAGAACGCAAATATTCGTTTTCAGAAAATCCACTTGGGGGGTGGGGGTGAAAGAAAGTGAGGAAAGAGTTGAATTATTTATATGAGGATACATATATCTCATAAAAGAAGATGTTACAGACTTTAAAATTTGCACTGGGAATCTCCTTTAAGAATGAACACACTCTTTTCGGAAAATCCACTTAAGGGGGCAATGAAATGTCGTATTGCTTTTAGTGCCGGGATATCCCAGGACGGGTTCGGCTCGCCAGGTGCACGTCTTTCTATTTGACTCCCGTAGGCGACCTGCGCGTCGAGATGAGGATGAAATGATGATAAAGACAACACATACGCCCAGCCTCCATGCCATTGGAATTAACCATTTATGGTTAAAATCCCCGACCCTGCCGGGAATCGAACCCGGGACCCTCTGAAGCGAAGGCCAGTACGCTGACCGTTCAGCTAACGAGTCGGACACTTAAGGTGTGAAAAAAAAAGCGAGTGAATTTTTTTTAAAGTGAGTATCTTCTTCTTCTATCGCTTTACCCACACCTGTGAGGTTGCGGGTGCGAACTGTGTCGCACATGTGGATTAAACCCTGTTTTACGGCTGGATTCCATTCCTGACGGAAACCGTATGTGTAGGGATGTAATTTATACTTCTATACTAATATTATAAAGAGGAAAATTTGTATATTTTATTTGTAACGGATAGACTCAAACACTACTGAACCGATTTTAAAAATTACTTCACCTGTAGGAAGCTACATTGCCAGTGAGTAATATGGGCTGTATTTTATTTTCAAAACAACTTGAGGGGTGGGGGGCGACGCGGGGAGATATAAAAATATTAAAATAATAGGCTAATATAGGCGAAATCTAATTTGTCGTACAAGGACGAGACAAAGCTCATTTTAAGCCCCTTGACGCAAAGAACAAAACTCGGTAAACCCTTCGGGTTCGAAAACCATGTTTGAAGGCCCTAAAACCAACCGTTATGGAGATATTGGAACCACACTACCCCTGCTCTAGGAATCGGATAAAGAAACGAACGGCCGTAACCATGGCAACGTCAGCTCCAGGATTCTACAGCAGCTTGATTATGCATGTACGTTTGGGCATAGCTGCCAACCAAAATTGATACACATATGACTTACTATCTGGAAAAATTAAACTGCTGTGTAAGACGCTCATAGCACTCCTTTGGGAGGGGATGGAAAGGGATTGAACTATAAAAATAATAGCCCCGGAGATCTCCGTAGTACAACGACCAGCGGTTGCCGACGGGCCTCCGTTTTTACGTACTAGCTTAGGTTTCAGCATTTTACGGAGTCTGTTACCTATAGTGTAAACTATTTGCCATCAAATCATGGAATAGTAGGATCACTGGTGTTATTAGTGCCGATATTTTGTTCCACTTTTACGATCATTGTAACCATGAAACCTATACGCTGTACACAATTTTCAACACTCGACGCGAAAAAATTTCTCAACAGTTATACTCAGATTCATTATATGATGTGCGACATGAGTGACAAGCCCTGAGAATTATAAATCTCGATAATTATAGTAGGCCCTAGTTTCTTTTATGCATTGCGTATTTCCTTTATCATTTGTAATAGTTGTGGAACGTCGGATCAAACAAATACTTTCATTAATATTTGTATTTGTGGTACCATCTGGCGAAAGTGTACTTACACTAAACCTGGAGCTTTGTGAAGGGAGCCGGTATATCTAGGTGAGAATGAAGGAAAAACATGGTAGCAAAAGATCTTAGAGGTCGACGCTAATTAGGAACTAATATTTAGAGGCCCGCATGAAGAAAAGGAGAAGAAGATGCACTATAATGACAAATAATTTCTACGTACTTCAGTAAATACACCAGTGATATAAATATTTAATGAAGTCAGTCACAGCGATAGTATGAGTAACTAAAGCCAGTTTCTGATAACCCGTACGAAGAACGGGTACTTCTGCTAGTATGTTTATAAAACGACCGAAGTGAGTGTTATAATTTCCATACGAGTGTCTTAATTACCATTATAGGCGAGTTTCATACGACTGGTTATGGTCGAAGATAATTATAACTCTATTTTTAAAATATTCATAAATTTCTGTCGAGATGTCGCTTGACAGTTGAGTTCACTGAACAGAGCGCAGAGCGCATACGATGGGTTCTTGATTTTCCGTGGGTGGTTCAGAGACCTTGACAATGTCATATGTTTTCAAAGCGTTCATGGTTATCATAACTTAGCTTTATTTCAAGTAAAAATTGTTTATTGTACAGTAAGTGAAGTAAATTTGCGCCAATGTGCCGTGTGGTTGTGGAATATTGGAAGTAGAAGATTTATTGATGTTAATGTGTGTGTCCGACATGTTTGATTTTGGAAACAAGTGCGAGGCTAGCGCGTTGAGCGCAGCTGCGATGCTATCATTAACCTAATTGGTCAAACAGTTGTATCATAATGAAAATTTGAACTCTGATTGGTGGAGAACCTTTATCGTAATGAAACGTGAACTATAATGAGTCTAATTAATATTCAGTTTTCTGGCATATAATATATATAATTCAGCATCGTCGAGCATAAAACGAATTTAAATGGATGTACAAATGAACGAATTTCATCCCTCCCTCTATGATGCATGACACTCCCATTGCTAGCTCGAAGACATCAGCATTTTACAGTAATACTGGTGTTGTCGTTACGTCCCACTAACTACTTTTGACGGTTTTCGGAGAAGCCAAGATGCCGGAAATTGTGTCCTGTAGGAGTTCTATTACGTGCTAGTAAATCTACCGACGTGATGCTGACGTATTTGAGCACTTTCAAATACCACCGGACTGAGTCAGAATCGAACCTGTCAAGTTGGTGTCAGAAGGCCAGAGCCTCAACCGTCTGAGCCACTAGCCCGGCCAAAATCTTCCATCCGCTATGGTAAAAATTTCGAGGGTGTTTTTGCTTTACACGTTAATTATATACTTTTAGAAAGCCACAGCAGGCGTGTGTACATGTTCCACTATCAACCAACTATAAAACAAACTGAGATTATGTTCTAGGAGTGCATTCTGTAGCAGCAAACATTGTCGGGTATTAGAGACCAACAGGAATGTCTCCTTCATTTCATTAGTTAATTCTAATTTCTCAGGTAATTGTTAATATATTACCTCCTGGCTTTCTGAGCTCAAGTTCTGGAATATGAGTCCGGCTCAATTCCGTGGTACTTGAAGGTATCCAAATAAAATTAAAAAAGCATATATTCCTTGTCTGGTTTAAACATTGCGGTGTCTTTCATTGAGTGTTGGTTCTTCTTTGCCATCTCACACACATAGTACGTTCAGGTCTAATTAATAATAATTTAGTAGTTAACATTTATAAATTAAATTTAACTACCTTTCTATTTTTATATAATAATAAGAATAAGATACTTACATTATTTTAGTTGAAATTGAAAAATATTTTCAAGATAACGACATATTTTCTTACACATTGTGTTAGTAAGTTAAAGGTATCGCTCTGTCTTCAATTTAGAATTCACATGGTATACAAAAAATACATGAATTTTCAGACACACTGTGTGTATATTAAACCGAATAGTGGTTAAAGGAATATTTTTAACAACCTGCGACACGAACTAGTTAGCAAATGAATGGAAATGGAGAATTTACAAAGCTCGAATTAATTTCCCATGGTATTCATAGTCTGCTCTGGCCAGCAATAGTGAGTCGTTATTTCTGCTGCAATTTAAATACAGCGGCCTCATTTAATGGAACTGGAAGGCAAACAATAGAGAGAGAAAGAAAATCGTAAAATTACTTGAATAACCACAATGTGAGCTATTCCGTAAGTCCACCACAGATCTGGTGTTAATTAGGCATACAGTGGAATGAGTTTTAAGCATACAATTGGTCTTTGTTCTGAAGCCTTGTTCTCTTGATTAGGCGTCTCCTGTTCACTCTGGAATGCAGGGTTTAAAACTTGGTTGGTGACAAAAGTAACTGAGTTGAGATAAATATTCTAAAGAAATCCATAATTGAATCAATGATTGAAGATGATGATGATGATGATGATGATGATGATGATGATGCTTGTTGTTTAAAGGGGCCTAACATCTAAGGTCATCGGCCCCAGTGATTGAAGAAAGGGCACATATCCAAATAGTCGACATTATTATTATTGAAGATTAATATTCTTCTAGGCCTGTTGCACCTTTCACAAAAGAAGCGACACATCCAACCAATAACATGCTGATATTTAAAGTTGATTTGTATGTGGTTTGCAAGTCATTTAAGAAAGGGCATATATTCACCATAACTTCCCTATGCAAGAGTACTCATTAGTACCTGCGATAGATATTTTCCTGTCATTAAAAGATCAGTAAAAATACATTGATCAAATTTGTGACGTAAAGCAATATTGCGAAATCATCTTACGAGCACCTAAACGTCATGGCAATTTCACTATAATTCTGGTAGAGCCTAGTGATATTCTAATTTTTACTGCATGGTGGCCGAAATGTTATAAAAGGGGAAGACTGTCGTATGAATCTCGAGGAAGGGTAATGCCTACCAACTTAAAAATTCGTTTCCAGCCAGCATCATTCATGCACTGCCAAAGATTCAGGACCTGCTCGGACGAAACAGTTCATCAACTGCATTATTGATTACACCGTCCGTTTGAAACTAGACAACAACGTCCAGTTTTCCAACGAAATAGCCTAAAAAGAGCCAATTCTTATTGACGGGATTAAGATGAATGACCTTAAGTGTCCAGAAATGTATATTGCGGGGAGTACAAGGACTTTTTCAAGGAAATACATGCGTGGCCTACAGTTCGTGTGACTGACGATGATTTTGATTGACTGTCAACACTCAAATAATTATTATTATAAAGCAACGACACAACCTGTCTAACATATCTTATTAAACAATGTGTTTTTGCTGAAAAACTGATTTTCATTCAGCCATCATTATAGAAAGGGCACATATCCAATTTTTTTTTGCCAATTTTGTTAATTTTGTAAGTCCATATTTGATGAAGTAACCCAGCCACAAGCTTCAACATTAACGATCAAAACACATACATTTACCGTAAATAACAAGACGGGCTTTTAAATCAATGTTTGCTCCTCCGGAAAAGTTACATTTCTGGACATGTACTCTTTCTTAAATGACTGATTCAATTGTCTTCATTTTAAGATTTCACGAATCTGAGGACTCTCATTTAAGCTCAGTTCATAAATATGATTTCTAATTCTGTTTTTATGAAATGCAATGACTAGCTGTACTGCACACGTACTTGTCGGGCTACCTTTCGTAGTTACTGTAGTAATGCCCTCCAGAGGAGATGGATGGCAACGGAAAAGATACAGTGCACCTCAATTCACGATAGTAGTCAGTCAGTGAATCAATATTTGATATTTTTGAGCCAAATTATGGTCATTATGCCCACTATCGTCCAGTAGAAAGAATGCTAGAAGGCTGCCTAACAACAAGTTGTGAAGCATGGGAATTGTAGCGTTAAGGTTTGAGGTTGGTTTGGTAACTGCAATGTGGGAGACAAGTTGAGAATGAAATGTGAAATGAAGATGGAGCAGTACTATTGCATTTTATCGCTGATATGTTTCAGGGGCTTAGGACGTTGTAAGCCACCCCATTTACTTCCTTTGCGGCAAAACATAATTGGGCCTCCCGAATCCTAGATTTTCACTTTCATGATTACTGTTTCCCCTCCTTCTTCGAGTGAAATATCATTCACGTTTAACTTCTCACATCGATGGTAATTTTCATTACCTTCCTGATCAATAATAGATAATTGCATACTTAACGGAGTTCAAGGGTATTTCAACGAAACAAGTTCATAACGTCTAAAGCCTTACATTAATAATATAATCGATGTAACGATCACTTCTGCATACAAACCACGAAACGAGTCGTATACAAATCCCTCTCTACCTGCTCTACTTGAGCCCTGAGTTTAATCGGAGAGAAGCGACGTGAACAGAGAAACTCCTTTGGAATTGATGTACCAGTGTCAACTTTAGTTAGTCCCTGACGCAAAAGATCTGAAAGCCTACCGCTCTGCCGATGGCCGATAAACGCAGGTCAGCTCTTTGTATGTTAACAACAGGCGCACATAATATCTCTACACAACACGTGAGAGAAGTTATATGCGGCTCTCTTTGAAGCCAGCATCATCAAATGTCAGTAATTATAGGTAAACTGTTAACCCTAATCAATTTCTTACTAAAGCTTATGTGGAAATTTTAACAAAGCAAACAAGTCTGATTTTGCTAAGAACTTCAATGAACAACTACGATGGTCCAAAATACATACATTTAACGTAAATAACAAGACCTATTAGTGGCTTTTTTGGGTTTGTGGAAGGAGCAGCAAAATATAATAAGACTCGTGGATTCAGGACATAATATGCACCTTTTTGGAATAAATAGACGAAGATCATTTGTATACTTTGAGAATTATAATGACCGTGAAGCTAGGAATCAAATTTTGCAGCCCTTAATGACCTACGGAAAAATCTGACGAATAATAACAATTAAAATTAAATTCACCCATTTTAGTCATAAAGGATGTTTCCTCCTTAGGTGGTTGTTGTAGCCACGTCTATGACGCACACGAATCCAACGAAAGCTCACACAACACATCACACCCAGAAAGACAAGTTACTCTAGATGAATACAGCAAAGGCATGATTCAATTGAAGCCTGAAAGTTCATACTAGCCTATTGAAGATGTTCTATAGACTTTTCTTTCACTGTCTCTGAAATTAGAACTACAATTAAATCTTTGAAACCACAGAAACCAGCTAGACTTCACCCTGAATTAATCATCAAATAGGTCAATAACCTACTGGTAAAAATATCTGCAAGAATTTAACACAGACTTCATCAACACGACCACGTACCAGCTGATTTTATAATTGCAAATAAAGTTATTGTAGTTATCAGATCAGAAAACTGAAATATGATCAGTCTAACTGATGACGGATTGATATTCTCAGCATGTACTATTAACTGCCTGAAAAATACATAACACAAAATATTATCATTGGCTGATGGAAAAGTGCCAGCCTATGAAGCAGAGTTCAGAAATAAAAGCAGCTGCTGCGAGCAAGTCATCGCTCTAATATGCACTAAAAATGGCTTCGAAACAGCTTTTGAAGACATTTTTAAAATTCGTAGATCAAATTCACGATTATAACACGGTCTGGCAGGTCGGACTGTTGCCGAAATTGAAGAAAATCATACCCTGCGCAGAACTAAACATACTGTTGTCAGGTATGTTAAGGAATAAGTATCTTTTTTTTTTTTTGCTAGGGGCTTTACGTCGCACCGACACAGATAGGTCTCATGGCGACGATGGGATAGGAAAGGCCTAGGAGTTGGAAGGAAGCGGCCGTGGCCTTAATTAAGGTACAGCCGCAGCATTTGTCTGGTGTGAAAATGGGAAACCACGGAAAACCATCTTCAGGGCTGCCGATAGTGGGATTCGAACCTACTATCTCCCGGATGCAAGCTCACAGCTGCGCGCCTCTACGCGTACGGCCAACTCGCCCGGTGGAATAAGTATTGGCGTTGACGCATAGGGACATGATCCTTGAATCACACTCGATCAGGAATGTTCCCCGGGGCTATGTCTTAGCTTCTTTGCTAATGAATGCGTATATTTATGACGGGCCGGAGACAACATCTAAGAAGGTCTACAATGCTGAAGATACTACCGTAGCATTTTAAACCGGGCATCTGTAAGAAGGATAGCACACTTACAAGGGAACATTGGCAATGGGTAAGTCGCCGATCGCGATGAAACTTGGAAAACACATGGAGGTACACGTAAAAACGATGTCGGTATCCATTTTGGGTGCCAACATTCATTAGGGCTTTAACTACGGGGCCTAAAAGTTGCGACATTTCAAATTCTGCGCGATCAGCGATGAATACCTGCTGGCCAATGCTAAGCTGGCACACTGCGTACCTGGAGACACTCCTCTGCACCTCCTCCCCTGCCCGATCCAATTGGTTCGCCATCGCACGTTTCCCTTCTCCCCGCGCTTGCCGGCTGCGGGGATGAACCAATTGGAGCGGGGAGGGGAGGAGGTGCAGAGGCGTGTCTCGAAGTACGCAGTGTGCCAGCTTAGCATTGGCCAGCAGGTATTCATCGCTGATCGCGCGGAATTTGAAATGTTGCAACTTTTAGGCCCCGTAGTTAAGGCTCTAATGAATGTTGGCACCCAAAATTGACGCCATCATTTTTACGTATACCTCAATGTGTTTTCTAAGTTACATCGCGATCGGCGACTAACCCATTGCCGATGTTCCCTTGTTAGAAACAAGAACTGGACAAAGCCGATTGCTTTTGCAGGCAGCGATGATAAGTACAAGACAGAAGTTACAGCTTTCCATAAAAAAACAACATAGTGGGATAACCATTTAATGTTTCTTTACATGGAGGAAGAATCGAAAAATCCCCATATCAAGTGCCTGAGAGTAATCCTTTTTCATTCTTTAATATACATAACAACTGGAAAAACACTAAAATCAGAAATAACATTATCTAAAAGCACAGACGGACACATTGCGGACAACTGCTCTGGCACTGGTATACACCATTGAAGAAGATTGCTCACCAGTGTAGCTTTAACGTGCTTCCGTTTGGAGAAATGATGGTCACCTCCACAAAATACCTTGGCTTCAAGCCCTAATGAATATCTACCCTCCACAGCTGAGGCAAACAATAAGTTCATGAATTGAAGATATACTGTGGCCTGAAGTTTCTCACTACAGGTACTCATTCAAGATACTGTGTTCAATGCATCAGACCTTCGCCTCAATTCAAGCAGTGCAGTGAGTGTTCCGTCGGTGGAACTGAGTCCAGCGTTCTGTTCTGTCACCCGTCGAGGAGTCGAGTATCTCGTGCCCAGTTGTTGTGAATTGGACGTTGTGCCCCTAGTGAAGCGTTCAACGAAGACTCGGCAAGGGATAATGGATGAAGAGTGTTGTAAGTGTACGGATAATATACGACGTACACAAAAGTACGATTGTGTTATGTGCAAGCTGCGAAATAAGCAGCTATGATAGGGTACGGTCAGTAAAATTTTTTGAACTGCCTTCGATGTGACAGTAGCGGAATTGTATGAATGTGTACTGTGCATTTAGCGCGATTGTGTTAGTTTGTAAGCGGTAGAGTGAAACAGGAGTGTGAGCAACTTAGCGAGAGTATGGAGAATGCAAACGGGTGTACTTGTTCGTCTGTGTAGTCTGTTCAGAATTGGCGGTAAATAAATGGTCTTAGAATACTAATGTCACCTGTTGTGTAAGTATTTCTTATCCGCCGCCACGATACAATATGTAATACTTGCCATCCTTTCTTAAAGTGTTTATTTGATTACACTGTGTTCCGGGACCGACTTCTCTTTAGTACAACTCGAGTTTTTGCAGGATGGAGATTCCCTGCAGAAATGGAAATGCATATAGCATAGGGTAAGAAAAGCTTTCTATGGAATGTGCCTCGTATGTTGGTCAGACTGTTAGTTTGCTGAAAAATTAGAGATTTCTGAATGAGGTGTTCACTCTGCTTGAATGCGAAGAAAAGATACAAAGATCGATCACACAGTAGACGTCCTAGAATTAATCTGCTGCTGGAGATATTGCGAGTATAACAGAAGGATTTCAGCTCTTGACATTTGTGCTTTAATGAACAGAACTAGAGGAAAATCACTGTCGGTGTCGACTGCGAAATATCGTACTGTATACGTGATATTCTGTTGTGTGAACGTATGGACGAGTATGTATCACAACTCCTCTTTTAAGGTGCAGACATGAATCTCTGTGATTTCAATGGGCCAGACAACACAATGATCTGGCCATTGACCAGTGGAAAAGTGTGCTATGGACTAATGAATCAATATTTAGTATGTTTGAGCAAAATTATGGACATTATGTCCACTGTCGTCCAATATAAGGAATGCTAGAAGGCTGCCTAACGACAAGCGTGACGCATAAGAATTGTAGCGTTGTGGTTTGGGATTGGTTTGACAACTGTAATGTGGGAGACTTGGTGAGAGTGAAATGTGAAATGAAGAAGGAGCAGTACTATAATTTTATATAGCAATGCAGTACCGTCTGGAACTCAGATTCCTGGAAGATGGTTTGTTTTTAAAACTGAACAACGACCTGACACTCATGTCAAAGATGTGCAAGAATAATGAATCATCAGGCGTTATAACGAAGTAAAGTAATGACCTGGCCGCCTCAGTCACCCATCGAGTCGTTGTAGATTAAACTCGACCGTAAGTCAAAACAAAATTCTGTTAGCAGTTGTGAAGATTCTTGGCAATGCCTTTTTGCAAGCATGAGGAACTATAATCGCAGATGTGCTGAAAAAACTAATATACCAAGGAAATGATAGAGCAGTAATCAGAGCAGAAGGCTTACACGTACATATGCACATAATTTGTACGGCGCATCTCTAAAATGTATTACTTTCCATTATTTGAAAAATAAATGACTCTATAGTCTGTCAGTTTTGTATATAATTGAAGTCTGTGTGTTTGAATGTTGATGGATAACGTATGTCACTTGAAACGTCGCTAATCTGCTCCCTAATAAGCAAGAAACCCTGGACTTTTCATAAGTTGAGTTCCAACATTCTGTACATACATGAAATCATATTGTATGTCAATGTTGCTGATATTCACGTAAAGTCAAAGCACCGTACAGAAAAAGAAAAACACTGAATTCCATTCTGTTCTCCAGCTACAGGCTAACATGGGTAGCTAACCGCATGACGGCGAATAATGAGCTTGAATTGTGTCTAAAGATAATCGATATCGCTAAGCGGGTGATTCACATCGTGTCAACTGGTTTAATGAACCACTTTCCTTCAGCCTTGGCTCGCTGTCATATTCCAGTGTGGAGGATACTGTATGAGGGGATCCATCATAAAATGAAGGAACCTCTCTCTGTTGATTAGAGGAGGAGTTTCGGCCACTAGATCTTAAGGTCAAGCGTTCAAACTTGACAGATGTTGTTAGGTATTAGAAGAGCGAAAAAGTATATTTGGCACTACATGCCTCACGATGTTGGGCTGTGACAAATCTCTGTTGAAACCTTTAGAGTTTATCCAATAGAATCGCCCAAGAGGAATCCAGTTTCACGGCCGTCTAGTATAGTAAATCAGAATTTCGAAATTGACAAGCAACCAGCATAAATGGCGTCAACTTAAAATTGCCACCATGCGGTAATGGAGACCGTTCTATTATTATTATTATTATTTACGATGAACGTGTTGAATTTTTTTTTTCGTTTACAGTGATGCGTTTAGCTGAATTTGTGCAGAAAAACAGCAAATAACACTGCAGGCAGATGGCAGGTACATATTACACAGGTCTCATTGCACGACGTTAAGAATTATTCCTGGTGGTAATGATTTATCCTGACAAAGTAATGCCAGCTCCATCGTTCACTAACGAAGCAAAACTCATTCAACAAGCATCGCAAAGTATACAGAATTGCACATATTTCACCAAACCCTAAACACACAAGGCGTAAACTGTGGTGCACCTTCCTACCAAAGTCGACAACTACAAATTATTATTATTATTATTATTATTATTATTATTATTATTATTATTATTATTATTATTATTATTATTATTATTATTATTATTATTATTATGCTAGTTTTTTTACGTCGCACCGACACAGATAGGTCTTATGGCGACGATGGGACAGGAAAGGCTAGGATTGGCAAGGAAGTGGCCGTGGCCTTAATTAAGGTACAGCCCCAGCATTTGCCTGTTGTGAAAATGCGAAACCACGGAAAACCATTTTCAGGGCTGCCGACAGTGGGGTTCGAACCTACTATCTCCCGAATACTGGATACTGGCCTCACTTAAGCGACTGCAGCTATAAAATTATTATTATTATTATTATTATTATTATTATTATTAATTAATTAATTGTGTATGACATGTCTCAAGCTATAAAACCTACTATTATGCCCAACTATCTTTCATAAAATTACGCGATATTTTACAAAATACTGAGTCTTCAATTTCCTAATTATTTGTCTAATTCATTAATAAATTAATAGCCTTAAACGAATTCCAAACTTCCGTCTATTACCACAATATGAGGAAAAGGTGCATTATCTACTAATTTCGTCTCTATGTATCACTTAAAACATGCCTATTAAATAAATTTCTGCAAGGAATATTATAAATTAGAGCTGCAAGGGAATTTTAGGAGTTATGAATGTATTACCGTAACTTATGTGGTGGACTGGTACCTTAACACGGAGGAGTTTTGTGCATTGTAGGAAGAGTGTTTGGAAACGAGGAGCATTTAAGATCTCATCCTAGATAACTAGGTGTACCCGTAGAGGGGTCATTGCTCCTTCTCTCTGCTAATAACTAGGATAGCTCTTCAAGACTTATCTTCACTTTTAAAAATGAAATTATGCCTCCAGAAACGGTATCACGCCTCAACAACTAGACGGAATTTCATGAAATTTTGCGCAAATATTCTCAGAGGGATCTCTCGCAAAACTTACCATGTATAATATTTCCGACTTTTTTTAACCATTTACTACAGTGTTGCGTGAGGCAACATATAACTTTTCACTTATGTAAGAATACAGATTGTGGACAGTGGTAGTTTTAAGGCACACCTTCAACTGTACAGTCAATTAAACACATATTTCAGTGATGCCTTGCTTTTTTAAGCTTTTTAAATAATCGTGGACTAGCTTACTCCCAGACCAGGTGCAATCGTCGCGGAAGCATAGCAACCAAATATTGGTTTAATGATATTAAAGAGAACCTATATATTGACAGTCCGTGATTTTCTGGGGCTGATGAAATTACGTCAGCCTTAGTAGAGGTTTCCTACAAAAAAGTATTCCTTAGTCATTTATTTTAACTGACCTCAGATTTCAACCGACAAAGTAATGCCACCTTCATCGTTCACTAATGAAGCAAAACTTATTCAACAAACGAGAGTTTGGAAACGAGAAACATTTAAGATCTGTTCCTAGAGAACTAGGTGTACCTGTAGATGGGTTATTGTTTCTTCTCTCTGCTAATAAATAGGGTAGCTCTTCAAGACGAGGAGGTGGCAATCCCTCAACTCATTCAACAACAGGCGACGACGAGTGACTAACTTTTTCATTATTTAATTTTAAGAGGTATAAAACAACACGGTGGGTGTATATTGATATTTGTTTTCAAGATACTGACCTGAAAATAAAATATTAATCCATATTTTTAACAGTTCCCGTATCATTTTAAAATGAGATGGGGTCTCTTCATTTTCCACTCTAATCTATTAGACTAACTGAGCTGAAATTTGGTGTGGGTATACCTCACATATTCAGTTCAAGTGCAAATCAGTTTCATTTTTAATACCGATAGTTACTCTATTCTATTTTTTTTTTTTTTGCTAGTTGCTTTACGTCGCACCCACACAGACAGGTCTTTTGGCGACGATAAGACAGGGAAGGGCTAGGAGTGGGAGGATGCGGCCGTAGCCTTAATTAAAGTACAGCCCCAGAATTTGGCTGGTGTGAAAATGGGAAATCTGGGAAAACCATTTTCAGGGCTGTCGACAGTGGGGTTCGAACCTACTCTATTCTAAATGGTGCTCATTAACATATAAGTAATTTTCTAAACCATCACATATTTTATCTGCTAAAAACTATCACAATTACCGAGCTCGATGGCTGCAGTCGTTTAAGTGGGGCCAGTATCCAGTATTCGGGAGATAGTGGGTTCGAATCATACTATCGTCAGCCCTGAAAATGGTTTTAGGTGGTTTCCCATTTTCACACCAGGCAAATGCTGGGGCTCTACCTTACTTAGGGCCACGGTCGCTTCCGTTCTACTCCTAGCCCTTTCCTGTTCCATCGTCGCTGTAAAACCTACCTGTGCTGGTGCGATATAAAGCAACTTGTAAAAAAAAAAAAAAGAAAAAAAAAAGAAATCATGAGAGTTGGAAAATGGTTGGTCCAATCACCAAACAATGTGCACGGAAATTCAGTTTCGACGGTCATAAAGCAATATCGGCTACATTGAATATGTACTTGTAATGGATTTCCTGGAAATTCGGCTTTTCTTGAGTTAAAACGCGCGTTAGAGAGAACCCACCGGGGCTGGGTGTTTAGTCCGTTTTTGTTAAGTCGTACTGGACATAAGAGTGTGCAGAGGTTGCAGATTAAATATGACACGTCAATAAAAGGTACAAACATACGTCAGTGACATCGCCGACTATCGATCTCTCAACAACGGGTAAGTTCGGATAGTTTAATATGAAATGGACGCATGTAATATACGCCTGCTGAAGTTTAGCGCTAAGTTCGCTGTTTTCCTGTTGCATCACCATAGACAAAGAAGGGTAGAATTAACTTCTATGTGAGTAACTATTTAAGTGAAAGAAATCCTGTAATCATTAAAGGAAATCGTCGTTGCCGGGATAAAACCTCTTATGTGATAATATGTTTGGTGATATACTGACCCGCAGCACATACATTATGAAGAGCGAGAATACATTGACAATATTCACACAATATTGCACCTTAGATGACAGAACCTTACCGGCCAAAGTTCTAAGCTAATATATTTCACATAGGAGGTTTTGCCCCGGTAGCGACGAAATGCACAGAGAGTAAAACTCGCTTGAAAATCTCTGGGGAGTGCTCTGGCCAGTTTATGTGTTTATCAAAAATTAGGCCAATTTTCTCTAGTTTCGTTTATTTTTATTGATATTATATGGAATGGTAATATACAATTCGCGGACGTACCATGATTGATAAAATGAAAATCAGTCTCCACGCTATTTCAAATCACTGCTATTAGCCTGACGTATGGAGGAACTACCTCCATTGTAAAATTGCCTTTAATATACAGGACGAAAGTTAATTATGATAGAGAGTGAGCCGTTATTAGCAACACTAAATGCTGGCATTAAAACAACACAATTTTTTTTAAATAAGTTATATTATGCGAAATATTATGAAGAATTTCTATCACTTTTAGGCCACTTACAGATATCCTGAAATAAATTCAATATGTCTTCCATGTTCACTTGCACCCACCATAATTTGTCCGGTTTCAAGATCTGCCTCATGAATCAACGTACCTGAAAGAAAAGAGAAACAATATTCAGTCTTTGAGACGTGTCTTGATAGTAGGAATTTTAGTTTCTGATCGACTACAGATATTGTTCCATACCCATCCATTAAAAGAAATATATATTACATTTGCTAAATGTAACAATTAATATTGAAAATATTAAGCTAACTGAAGTAAAAGTGAAGGAATATCTACTATTAAATGCCATTCAATATTCGCCAATCTATGTACACATGCATTTTTTGAATGTAAAGAGAGCTTTTCAAATGTTGAATTATTTGGTTTTACATTAGAGTACATACAATAATATGAAAGCCTTCGGAAATGTTATATGAAACGCTCATTGGCAAGCGGATCAGGAAATGGTAGTACCAAGTTATCTTTTACAACAGATGAAATCATTGTATACTAACAACAATGCATACGTTAGAATCGATAGGAAGTCATCATAGCCCTTTAAGGTCGTAACAGGTGTCTACTTTTGCTATTTGCTTTAGGTCGCACCGACACAGATAGGTCTTATGGCGACGATGGGACAGGAAAGACCTGGGAATGGAAAGGAGGCATTGTCCTTAATTAAGGTACAGCCCCAGCATTTGACTGGTGTGAAAATGGGAAACCACGGAAAACCATCTTCAGGGCTTCCGACAGTGGGGCTCGAACTGGATTACTGGATACTGGCTGCACTTAAGTGACTGCAGCTATCGAGTTCCGTAATTGTCATAGTTTTTAGCAGACAAAATATGTGATTAGAAAATACTTATAACTTATGTTAATGACCACCATTTAGAATGGAGTAACTATCGATATTAAAGAATGAAATTGATTTGTAGTTGAACTGAATATGTGAAGTATACCCACATCAAATTTCATCCCAGTCAGAGAGGTCTACGTTTCGTCACCACTCCTATTCAACATCTATGGAGAATGGGTCATCAGATGAGCCACAGAGATCTGGAAGGCGGGGTTCATATAGCCGGCAAGACAATCTCCTACCTCAGGTATGCAGACTCTACCACCCTGCTGGCTCTCTTCGAGAAAGTGGTGGCAAAGGTTCATTGAAGAAGTGCATAAGAACCGTAGCAAGTTACTTGAGTTTAGTGAACAGACAGGGTGCATTACTTCGTCCCTTGAAGTTTATATAGGATATAGATCTCAAGGATGACCTAATTTCCCATTTTCACTAACTGATTTTGAAAAGGCGAAATCAAAAGTGGAATGTGTACGGATAAGATGAACGATCTAGTATCACAAAAACTTTGATCAACATATTAATAAGGATTTGTTCAATATTCCTCTTGCCACGTAAGGCTCCAGATCACCGGAAATCATAGTGGTTGTGTCTACAAAAACTATGACTCTACAGTGCCGACAGTTTTGTATTGCTCTGAGCACTATAGTATTTTGCAGAATCATGTCTCTCTTAAACGGATGCAACCAAATCCAAAGAGTGGACTATGTATGAACATGTTAGCTGGTTGAATACGTTCAACATATTTATAATCTTGACTCTGGTATACATACGCAGTGTGTTTGTCCGTAGTCTGTGTTAACATGGCGATATTTATTATATGTACATTATATTTTAGAACTTCGAAATAATAATACCTGGAACTTCACAAAACGCAACTTTTCAAAAGGGATACCCGCATGAGTACGAAACAATTTAAAAAATGACTCTGGTAAGTTGACTATCTAGCACACGTAAGTCCATGCAGCTACTTTAAGCGTGCAGCTTAGGGTATTATAACTCTGTATTCACAACGAGAACAACGCTCGCACTACAAAAAATTGTTGTGTTTTAAAGTCTAATGGCTCTGCTTCAAGCTAGGATTGAACGCTATAACAGTATTAACTACAGGGTGTAATCTATCGTCTGGTATATACCATTCGCGTGTCATAGGTGCCATACTGTTTTTTGAAAAAAAAAAAAAAATACGAATTCTGATGTACAAAGATATTATAAAATGGTTGCGTTTTCATGATATAACGAATGTAATGACCGCCCATTTCTCTCAAAATAAAATGGCTTTTTGTACCAAACAGTTACGTATTTATCTAGCGATAGTTATATTGCTTCTAGACTACAGTATTATTCATAGGAAGTGATCACAGAAGTTGACTCGGCACTACATAAAATGGCATAGAATTTTTAAGATGAGAGGTTGCCTGACGGAGTCTGTAAAGGCGTTCTCGGGTCACACGGAAGAACTTGGGTTTGATTCCCCGTCAGGAATTCGAAAAATTTGAGGAACGTGATTTCCACTTTCGGGGATGCATATAGTCCTGAGGTTCACTCATCCTACACCAAAAATGAGTACCAGTTTGATTCCTGGAGGAAAGGCGGCCGGGAGTAGAGCTAACCAGTCCATCCTACCAAGTACCGAGGTTACGGATAGTGAAGCCTTTAGGTTCCATTCCTCCAAGGGCCTTCACGGCCTGTATGAAGATGACTTTGCTCTTTACATTGCCACATATATTGATATTTATCCTTAGATTTGATAGGTGTGTGTACACATCATTGATGAGTTGGATTTTCATGGAGGATGTGAGGGACAAGAAGAGTCAGAAACACCATAAATGAAAAGAATATTCGGATTTATCTAATATATTGTAGGATCTTGGAACATATTAGGGCAATTCAGGCCTTGGCTTTTACATACAACTCGCTCCCTATCCACTTTTGTGTGTCATTTTCCGTCATTCTTCGTCTGATCGCATCTCAACGTCTTTCGTCTCATTAGGGTAGTGATCTTCAATATCTTCTTGACGAATTTGATGGTTTTTCAGCTTAAAGGTGATTAAGCGAGCGAGTTGCCTTGCGTTTAGTGTCGCATATTTATGAGCCTGCATTCTGAAGACAGTTGGCACCCCTGAAGAGGGTTTTCCGTGGTTTCCCATTTTCATGCCAAGCAAATCTTGAGACTGTATCTTAATTAAAGCTACGGCCGCTATTTTCCCATTCGTAGCCCTTTCTCACCCTTCTGTCGTCGAAAACCTTTGACGAGTTATTGAGACGTTAAACCAGTAACTAAATTAAAAAAATGTCAATCAAGGCAACAATTACCACCATTCAGAGCTGGTTCATTACAATGGCGAATGAACAGTATTTCTACATCAGCATTATTCACCATTGATAATGTTCGACTACGTGGCTAATTGGTTAGCATTCTAGCCTCTGATCTAAGAGGCCCCGGGTTCAATTCCTAGCTGGGTTGAGAATTGTAACTTTTGTCAGTTAATTACTATGGCTCCGGGGTTGGGAGATTGTGCCGTCTTAAGCATTGGAAGGCATTTTATGTAGGCCCCATCCTCAAAGGTGCACAGGTCGCCTATACGAAGTCAATTCGAAAGACCCATATCAGCCTTGTCCGGAGGCCACACGCCATTATCATTGGTGATTATTGTTATTACTGTTGATAATTCCTTAAACCTGACTTGCAATTATATTGACGTAATAAAACTAGTGTGTACACTGGATAATGATCAATGGTTTCTTGCTGCTGCGTCTTGATTCATTTACAGGTTCTGATTTATGTGTTCATTTTCATCTTAAATTAAGTCGCAACCTGCGTTTCTGTAATGTGCCAAACTCAGTTTACTTACGCAGATAAAAATAATTTCCGTTTATCGATGGCTTTCTTTTAAAACCTCGTATGTCCAAATGTTCTTCCTACCTATTATATCCCTTAAGACTGGCCACGCCTCCCGGTCATATATTTGTATGCAGTCCATCAGAATAATTTTCGCTGTGTTCATTTTCCTTTGCTAATGTCTAAAGGAAAATGGACTTCAACGTACCGTATTGTAGAGATGTTGATTGCATGGCAAGTTTACACACTCCTACAGTATAATGTATTTAAGGTTCATTTTCC
The DNA here is from genome assembly GCF_040414725.1 of Anabrus simplex. Classification (NCBI taxonomy): domain Eukaryota; kingdom Metazoa; phylum Arthropoda; class Insecta; order Orthoptera; family Tettigoniidae; genus Anabrus; species Anabrus simplex. The sequence continues at coordinate 169,400,233 of NC_090265.1, forward strand.
TTTACAAATAGGCAGAGGAAAATGAGCATAACGAAAATTATTCTTTTGGACTGCATATAAATATGGGCCTGGGAGGCTTGACCAGTCTTAAGGAATATAATGGATAGGAAGAGTATTCGGACTTACGACGTTTTTAAAGAAAGCCATCGTTATATCTTGGTATCCAACAAGTGTTCAGAGACAACTGAAACATATTAATTCAAAATATCCAAACCGTTTTATTTCTATCACCCACCGTTCTTGACATACACGACATAAACCATTTACAAATGTTTAACATTGTATCGAGAAAAACAAATCACAGACAGAATTTGCACTTGAGCACTGATTGATACATGGCGTATTAATGAAGATGGCTATAAGTGAGATTAGTGCAAATGTCCTGCATGGCACGACTTGGATTTTTCTGTTACATAACCGGAGATATAGCAAAAATTTTTTGGTACATTTATGCAACCTCTGGATGCTATACTATCCCATAATGTCCACTGTCACTGACAATAAAGAGAAGCAAATGCAAATGAAAATTTACGAGAAACAATGAAAACAATAAATTTTTTTGGTGAACACTGTTCCATGAAAATAAATCATTGTCAACGTCTTCAAAATCTGAAGTGGTGGAGCAAAACGGTTTTCAGTGTTCAAATAAACATAAAGATCTGCAAATAGTAAACATCATGTCAGATATTTAGCCCTTTGGAATCAGTGTTATTGGTTGTTCGTTTTCCTGTTACCTCCCAGATTACAATGGGATTTGAACCCACCATCTCCAGAATGGAAGCTTATAGCTGCTACACGACTCTAACCACACAGAAAACTCGCCCGGTAACACATATCTGAAGGCGTGTACAAAACATTGGGGTAAAAATACCTCAATACCTCAAAAGCTGTTATAATAGTTAAGCGTTTTATAATTCAACTAGCTGTTACCCACAGCTTCGCTCGCGAGGATTTCGTAAGTTGATAAAAATCCCTAAAGTATAAAAACCTCGTCCTAAAAATTGCATTGCATTTACATCAGAACCTCTTTGCAAACCACGTTTGTGGCATTGCCTTTTGGAGGAAAGATGACCAAGCTACTGCAGAGCTAAATCTGGAACATGCGAGATGGAACTCTACATATGAGAGACATTAAGAAAAAAAGGGGTTTCTTTATTCTTAAAGGAGATTACAAATAACAGTTTTAACGCCTGTAACATGTTAAGTTTATGAGATATACTGTTTACATACTAATTTTAAAAACTACCCCACTTCTTGGCTTAGAGTTCATCGTTGAGGCCTTCGCTTCACAGAATTTCGGTTTCGATTCCGGGCTGGGTGGTATATTTTAATCGCGTGTGATTAATTCTTCTGGCTCGAGGACAGGTTGTTTGTGTTTGTTACAACACTCTCCTCTTTATACCCACTCAACACAGCACATTGCCAACAAAAACAGGAATACGTAGTAATAATCACATCCCTATAGATAGGGTTGGCGTCAGGAAGAGCATCCAGTCGTAAAACAGCGTCAAATCCACACGTACGACACGGATCGCACCCACGACCCGCAGGTGTGGGAAAACTGATAGAAGAGAAGAAAATACTCATTTTAAAATATCACTCGCTTTTTAAAAATGTTCACCCCTTAAGTGGATTTTCGTGAAAAAGTGCGTTCATCTATTTTAAAAGAGATTCCAAGTACGGCCTACCAATTTTAACGTCTGAAACATCTTCCGTTCCTAAGATATATGTATCCTCATATAAAGAATTCAATTCCTTCCTCACTTGTTTTCAACCCTTATCCCTTAAGTGGATTTTCTGAAAACAAAAAATTGTCTTCCTATATTTTAATGGACATTCCAAATACCAAACTTTTTGTCTGTAACATGTTAGGTTTTTGAGATATATAGTAGATAATCTCGCTGCTGTAAGCGTACTGGAGCTGACGTTGCCATGGTTACGGCAGTTCATTTCTTTATCCGATTCCTAGAGCAGGGGTAGTGTGGTGCCAATATCTCAATAACGGTTGGTTTTAGGGCCTTAAAACATGGTTTTCGGGCCAAGAGGGATTGTCGAGTTTTGTTCTTTGCGTCAAGGGGCTTAAAATGAGCTTTGTCCCTTCGTTGTACGATAAATTCGATATTTCGCCTATAATAGCCTAGTATTTTTAAATCTCACCACGTCGCCCACCCCCGCCCTCGAATTGTTTTGAAAATGAAATAAAGCCTATATCATTCAGGGATAATGTATCTTTCTATTATTGAAATATTCTTTAGAATCGGTCCAGTAGTTCCTGAAATTAGCCATTACATACAAACAAACTTTATCTCTTTATATATTACTGTAGTATATGGGTAGATAGATATGGCGCTCTATGTCGTATGATGTGTTTTCCGCGGACTCAGCAAAGGATCCCACATCAGCCGCCTCGAGAACAGTGTCCTGGAGCGTGGAACATTTGGTCTGGGATACAATTGTTTCCAGGGATATATCAGGGATCATTAATAAACAATGGGAGTTGTATATGTGAGGACTTACAGAAGGCAGAAGTCTACAGTCAGTGGTATGTAAAGGTAGTCGGATATATGGATAATGTCCAGATGGAGGAGACGACTAATCCTGGCGAATTACAAAAATTGACCTATGATAATGAATGATTTTACAAAAAAGATGCGATAGGTAATATTTCTTTTTTTTTCTGCTAGGGGCTTTACGTCGCACCGACACAGATAGGTCTTATGGCGACGATGGGATAGGAAAGGCCTAGGAGTTGGAAGGAAGCGGCCGTGGCCTTAATTAAGGTACAGCCCCAGCATTTGCCTGGTGTGAAAATGGGAAACCACGGAAAACCATCTTCAGGGCTGCCGATAGTGGGATTCGAACCTACTATCTCCCGGATGCAAGCTCACAGCCGCGCGCCTCTACGCGCACGGCCAACTCGCCCGGTAATAGGTAATATTGAGAAGATTTCTGGGTACATATTAAAGGCTACGGGTTGGTATATAATACCATACTTGGAATACGCATTCGATTACTATTTGCATGAAGGATCGATACCAAATGAATGGAGAGTTAATACATTAGCCTCAGTGTAATAGAGACAGGGTGATAAACATAAAGCGGTTAATTACAGGCCTGTTAGATCGATGTATTGTTTGTAAGCTCCCGGGAAACATTCTTTCTGATAACATTAGACACGTTTGAGAAATTAATAACTGGTTTAATACCCAGTCCATCCATAAATACTGTTCCAACATTTTGACACACACTGTACAACCGGATTGGCAGGTAAAGAACTACCAGTGTGCACACGTTAACCTTGAACCATTGTTAACTTGTCTGTGAAACAGGAAGCATCTAGCTCCAGGTCTCAACATAGAAGACGATCATTATGAAAATCGTGTTGCAGTAATAGCATTACATAAATTTGGAAAATCTCCAAGTGACATTTTCAAGACGCCGCAAAAGCTGAAAATCAGTCGTATGTTGGTGTACCGGACCATTGAGCGATTCACTGCAACCGTGCAAGGCCGCACTAGATAGACAGGCCACAAGGCTCGGACCGTGACGTCACGCCAGTGGCTGGCGTTCAGCATGGGAGTATACGGCCCGCTCTCACTGTTTCCATGATATTATTAATTTATTGAACCTTAACGATATAACTGAACACGCCTTTAATTGTGGTTTTATTTAGGCTTGTGCACTACATCAGTTTTATGCGGGGGAAAACTAGCGGAACAGTTTATGTACATTGATTTACGTAAAATTAAGCTGACATCTGTCATTTGTAACGGAACACGGTTTCATGCAAAAGATTAAAACCCATAATACGTATAAAAATAGTTTTAATGTTACTATGCAAATACATGATAGCAATTCACAACAATAGTCTGGAACCTTTCTCAGAAATTAGGCTTCAACTTAAAACTTATCTAACAATTCTTAAGGTTTCAGTTTATCAATTTTCCTTTTCTTCGCCGATTTATGGCTATCCTTACTTGAGGATTTCTTCTTCTTAGCAACGAGTTATGCCTTTGCTGGCGGGACCTAGTGTTTACACTGCACTAAGTCTTCTGTTATGGGCTAGAGCAATTTTGTTACTTTCATTGATCTGTCTCTGTCTTAACCTTGGCTTTGACAAAATGAAAGTGACTGAGGTATGAGCGATGATAGTAATGCCATTCCTTACGCAGCCAGTCCCTGCTATGAATGGTGTGAAACTGTTGCTCACAGGGTCGGTTGGTGCATCCATTTCAGTGGGCTTGGCATACTGATATGTAATAGCAACTTCTGGCTCGGTGAGGAAAGCAACGGGAAACTACCTCACTCCTCATTTCCCTAGTACGCCTCTTCAGTGATGCCTAGGCCATCTATGACAGCTCATGGCGGAACTGTTGAGGATCCAACCAGCCTTCGGGCTTATGACTAAACATACATACATACATACAGCAACGAGTTTGTCTGCGATAACTTTTCTATAGTTATTCAATAATATATTACAAAAGATGTAGATACATTTGTCAACGTAATCTTTAAAACTACTTCTTTAAAACTACTTCTACAATCACTGCATGTTTCAAACATGACGTTTTCATTTTCCAGAACTTTGTTGACAAGCAAAATCAGAATGTTTCTTTGAGAATCACCATGTAAAAACCTCGATTCAAATTTATCTCTTATAAGTACACTAAATAATTTAAACTGTGTGATCAAAATGTTACTGTTAAAATAGACCCATCAGGTCTTTTAACAGAATCCTCCCTAATTACGAAACGTTCGTCGAAGTGTTTTATGCACACAACTCAGCTTGCTGAAGGGACAAATTCTGTTCGATGGATCCACTTTTGTTTCCGAACCAAATCAGTAGGAAATTTAAACACTGAAATACTGGGCTCTTCTGAACTATAGTTGCTTCTACAACCAGGTACACAACACGACGTGGGCATAATTCACAATGTTCACACACGTTTAAGTCATTCAACACCATTGATAGCCTTACTGTTGCGAGGTTCATATCAGCCTACAAGTCACTGGCGAAAAATGAAGCGGATGGCTCTTCGTGTGACGTAGCGCCGGAAGTGGAGGGGGAGCCTTATGGCCTGTATATCTAGTTGGCCTTGAACCGTGCCTGTGAAGCATCGTCCGAGGGAGGGTCGCCCACGCAGTGTCAAGACTCCAGCAGCAACAAGGCAGTAGCGGCTCGTATTCGGAGAAATGCGGTGCGGAAGCAGGCTATCATGGCCTGTGAAATGAACATTTCAAAAAGATCAATGTCAAGGCTTCTGTCAGCGGAGCTTGCACAACGGGCTTATCGCCGACGCCTAAAGAAGCTGAGTGTGCTTGAATGTCGACGTCTCCTGCAGCATTACGCACAAAATGGTCATCGAATCTTCCTCTTTGCCAATTAAAAGGTATTCACTATTGAAGAATCTTTCAATGTGCAAAACGACAGGGTTTATGCAGCATCATCTCGGGAAGCCAGTAAAAAGGTTCAGAAAGTTCAGAGGGCCCATCATCCCTCCTCTGTGATAGTGTGGTGGGGGGTGAGTTATTCTGGCATCACCCAGCTGCATTTCTGTGAAAACGGTGTTAAAACCAGTGCCAGAGTGCACGAAATCACCGTTTTGGAACTTTCTTTTTGCTCTTTGTTTTACGTGGCACCGTCACAGATATGTCTTATGGCGACGATGGTACAAGAAAGGCCTAGGAATGGGAAGGAAGCGTCCGTGGTCTTAGTTAAGGTACAGCCCCAGCATTTGCCTGGTGTGAAAATGGGAAACCACGGAAAACCATCTTCAGGGCTGCCGACATTGGGGTTCGAACCCACTATTTCCCGAATACTGGAACATTTTGTGAAGAAATTAAGTGGCACATTGTTTCAAAACCAACCCTGGACTTTCCAGCAGGATTCTGCTCCAGACCACAAGGCTAGGTCAACTTAATGGCGGCTTCAGCGTCATGTCGCCGACTACATTTCAACTGAAGATTGGCCCAGTAGAAGTCCGGACCTGAACCCTTTGGCCTACCGACTGTGGTCAGCTCTTGAGGACATCGTCTGTAAGAAGAGACACCCCGCCATTTGAAGTTTAAAGCGTTCCTTACTGTCAGCAGTGGCGAATATCCCCCTGGATGTCCTCCATTCAGCCATAGACGAGTGGTCACAAAGACTCAGAGCCTGTATCAGTGCCAAAGGTGACCATTTACAAAAGTGATTGGTGATTTGTGTAAATAATGCTTGTAAGAACAATATACTAACAGCAAATTAAAGAAATTCTCATAATAGTTGCATTTTTCACTTTTTAAGTTGTAACAGTATTTATGGCTAGAGTAAGTAGAATGTAGTTCGGCTTTATGAAAGGTTATTCCAGAGAGGCTCAACTTTTAGGATTCCATTAAAGAATAGCACATATTTTAGATTCAGGAGGTCAAATGTGTATCCCTATTGATTTATCCGAGGCTTTTGATAGGGTAGATCATAGAAGATTACTGACGAAATTGAGGGCTATTGGATATGAGTGGTAGAATGAGTGGCAAAATTTCTGAAAGATATAACTCAGAGAAAGTAGGTACAATAATAATTTCGTGTGGCTATTTCTAGCCGAGTGCAGCCCTTGTAAGGCAGACCCTCCGACGAGGGTGGGCGGCATCTGCCATGTGTAGGTAACTGCGTGTTTTTGTGGTGGAGGATAGTGTTATGTGTGGTGTGCGAGTTGCAGGGATGTTAGGGACAGCACAAACATCCAGCCCCCGGGCCATTGGAATTAACCAATGAAGGTTAAAATCCCCGACCCGGCCAGGAATCGAACCCGGGACCCTCTGAACCGAAGGCCAGTACGCTGATCATTCAGCCAACACGTCGGACAGAGAGTAGATGATGATTATATATAATCCTTGATCGTTTCATTGATGTATGCCATTATTTTACCGTAAACCTTATCCGTCGTCTGTACTATCTGCTGAATGGTTTGGTTCCATAAACAAGCACACTTATTAAGCCGACTTACTTCTCTTTAACAATGGTATCAATTTTACATAAACAGTACCAGTAATTTAAATTTCATCACGAGAATATTGTCATACCAGAGGATTTTTTGCTATAATGTAGGTGGCTATGTCGACGCAGTTTCTGAAAAATAGGTCGCTTTATTCCCCTCCTCCTAAGTCACTGCACTACATATCGATTTCGCTACCTTGATCACAGTGAGGAGTGTACAGCGAATCGAGCTTACGCAGTTCAAATTGGAACACATTAACAGGAAAATACGTTGATAGCTGTTGATGAAATAAATGTGTGAGGAGCTAGGGCAGGAAAAATGAGTGTGGGTCAGAGATGAATTTGTCGAGTTTCCTTTTCCTGTAAACAAAAAGTTCGTTCAGTAATTTTTAAAGCAGGGGATTGCCATTGCTGAATGATCTACGTACTGGCCTTCGGTTCAGAGGGTCCCTGGTTCAATTCCCGGCCGGGTCGGTGACTTTAACCTTCATTGGTTAATCTCAATGGCTCGGGGGCTGGGTGTTTGTACTGTCCCCAACATCCCTGCAACTCACACACCACATACAACACTATCCTCCATCACAATAACACGCAGTTACCTACACATGGCAGATGCCGCCCACCCTCGTCGGAGGGTCTGCCTTACAAGGGCAGCACGCGGCTAGAAATGGCCACACGAAAGTAATTACCATATATACTTCCATTTTGCTTGAAGTTCAATACCGTACGTTGAAATAATATTTATTTTATTGCTTCCTGTATTGTTCATGTATCACTTGAAATAGCCCACATACAATTGAACGAAATTTCATGTTCAATCAAACGTCGTCCCAAGTAAAATGAAGGCCATTTAGTCTTGCGCAACGCTGGTCGGAGGCGATGTTTCCAGAATGAACAGTATTACTGACCCTTCACGTTGCCTGCTTGGGGTCCGCAATGCGTTAAAATAACTCCATCACAGTCGTACACAAGAATCATCATTACCTTCTCATCGCTGGGACTCTGATGCTTTTTTGACTATTGTGGAGACTGATCGTTCGACCGGTGTGTTACGGATGACTCACAACCCACAGACGGAGCGTTGGATGGACGAGTCGATATAGCCTACTGTGAGGTAATTTGGGTACAACCCTAACTTGCATATAAGCGAGTAACACTGATTCAATTTACTAGCGTGCATGCAAGAGTTTTCCCACCAATAAGGAAGCGGCCTTCATATGATCCATATGACTTTAATGAAATTAACTACGCTCATTGGTAGAGAACAAGACGCGAAAACCTAAGACCATGGGATCGTTTCCTACCGGTGTACTTCTATAGGTATCTCCCTCTTTACAACCAGCCTTGAAGACCGCTTCGTGGTTATGTTTATTAAGGCGATAATTATATTTGGTCTTATAATGTGGTGAAACGAGTTTCGTTGGTCGAAAAAAATTTTGCCATCAGAATTTTGGCTGGGTGGGTAGGAGAGGTGGGGTGTGTACAATTTTCAATCAGTACATAGCGTACCAAAAGCCCGAATTCATTCCAAATCATTCCGTAGTGTTCATGTTTAGTCAGGGCAAATAGCGCTGCTGATAGTCACTCGTTCATCGAATGGAGACGTTAAGCATTAATCAAACACCTTGGTACTATTCGACAGGTGTAAGCTGTGTACTGTCATGGTGCTTCACCCTCTTCCTTCCTGCTATTATATATCACGTCATACGTATCATCTTAAGACACCCAGGGCTTTTTCAGTTGGTTTTTAAAGGAAGCGTAGGCGGCAAGAACGGTAGGGGTAGACCAAGGCATGAATATAACAAGTAGATTAGAGCACATGTTGGATGAAATGGTTACGCAGAAATGAAAAGGTTAGCACAGGATAGAGTGGCATAGTGTGCTGCATCAAAGCAGTGTGTGAACTGGTGACTCAAAAACACACACACACACACGTATCATTTCAAGAACTCCTCCGATGAGATGAACGTCAGAAAAAACACGCTACGAAAATTCATCTTACTTCATACCCGAACCCGTAGAGGAATGTGACAAGGGTTCAACACACGCACACACACACACACACACACACACACACACACACACACACACACACACACACACACTCACACTAAGTTTGCCATGTACTTTATATGACGTAATAAACCGGAAGCTTATATTAACTTCAGGAAATTATTTTTGTTTAATAATGGAAGGAATAATTAACCCCAGGTCAAGGTTATTGGTAATGCTTAATCGATTTACGACGATCTATACCCATCTGCATTATGCAGTAATTGCAGCGGCATTGCTGATGGAACTTCATTCCACACTCGCTGTTCAAAGATAATTCCGTATGTATCAAACATAAAATCATAGTTATCGGCTTTACATCCTACTAACTATTTTAACGTTTTCGGGGGCGCCGAGGTGCCGAAATTTAGCCCCGAATTGTTCCTTTACGTGCCGTAAATATGCGGACAAGAGGCTGACCAATTTGAGAACCTTTAAATACCACCGAACTGAGCCAGGATTGAACTTGTCAAGTTGGGTTCAGAGGGCCAGCGCCACAACCGCCTGAGCCACTCAGCCCGGCAAACTAAAATCACTCGCTCTGTTGTACCCTGTGCTGGCTTAAGAGGACTTCTGCATCGGTTTTATCATTATATTTCTATGCGATTTACCAATAGTTCAAGCCATTCTTTGCGTTGCAAAACCTATACTTTGCTACAGTTCACATATTCAAATCATTGGGAGGTATTAGCATAAAGAGACATCCTTTTTTCTGACGTGATCATCAATCTGTGGTAATCTTATACATTTTCTGCCAGACGAAATAGTTTCGGGGAGTTCCGTAGACCCGTTCGATCTCGAATGTTTCCCAAATAGCATGCTCTTCTTCTTCCAACACCTCTGCTCCACGACCTCTTATTTTCACTTTCAGGATTAACTTTGGATGTTGGTACTGGTTTTCCCTTAGTGTATGTGCTACGTATGACGGTTTCAACCATTTTACTGTTGCTAGAAGTTCTCGACCAATATTGGCTTTCACTGACACATCTTCATAGAAAGTTTTAGCTTTCTGTACTTTCAAAAAATTCTCCAGTTAAGTCGCATTTCAAATGCAAGCTTGTATTGAACCGATAGCCTCTGCTTTCATTGTCTAGACTTCATAGTCGTATAATGTAGCAATTAAGTATTCTTTATATTGTTATAGAGAAACACTGAATTTATCATAATAACAATGATTATTGCAGAAAATGAAAATCCATAGCCTGTTCCAGTCATTCGACCGGGTCAGGAATGGAATGAATGAAGCCCCGATCTAACGGCGAGGATAGGAATTGTGCCGTCTGCCGAAACCTGTCGCACTCGTCGGGGGAAATGATTAATGATTGAACAAGAAAATTAAATTATATTAGAGAGTGTTTCTGGAGTGAAAAATCACAGAAAAATCCGCATTACTCGGATAAAATCATGTCCTGCCTCTGCTTTGTCCTGCACAAATTAGACCTGGAGTGACCGCGATTTGAACTACGGAACCCAGCGATGGAAGGCTGGCGTGCTTTCGCCTGAGCGACGGAGGCTAATTATTAGTCCTGTGTCTATTTATTTGTCAGAATCCAGTCTGGTTATTGCTCACGACTTAATATTGTACATATTGTTACGAAAAACGTATGATTAAAGTAACCTTCTATCCTAATATATGTTTTAAAAGTAACTGATATATTGAGGACATAATCAGCCACTTGAATATCTAGTTGGCTTGGAGATGATGACGTACTACTAATTACTCGTAATTGCAGCATTTCTGCTACTTGTTAATTGTTGAACTTGTAATGTTTAAAGACAACACATGAGAACCATTAATTAGATTGCCTTCAGCTACTTCCGTATGCGATCGATAAACTCAGAAATGAATGCGATCTCTCTAAGGAGGTTGAAACTACTGACCTATTTAATGAGGGCCTACTGGTTATGGGAAGGATTGTATACAATAATAGTAGTAACTCCACCTGTATATCCAATAGGATGGATTGAGTTCCTCAGCAGTTGCTGCTGCTAGCATGAAGCCCGGGAAAAGGAGGAGGTTTTGACATCGGACAATCCATCTGTCCCACTAAAATAATTACGGATAAAGAAACTATGAATATCTCACTGCCCATGAGAGTACTAATGCTACAGTTACTACTACTGACACTGACGCTTTGAACAAGTCGGTTTCTGCACGTATGATGGCGTCAGAATAAGCTAGAAACGGTGTCAAACATCCGAAGTTCTCAGATATGATCTTCTCACGTAAGATAACACATATTGGCACTTCGAATATGAGAACACTGTACCAAATAGGACGTGTTACCCTACTTATTCCAGAATGTGATGCTTACCGAATAGACATCTTGATTATCAGTGAAATTACGAGTGGATTGACTGAAAGTGGGTTGTTGGTCAACGACAACAAAAGTACTTTCTTTTCCAGTTTCGAGGGTAGACACGATATAGGGGTGGGAATCATTTTAACCAAACGATTGACTCGTAAGCATTTTGGATAGAAGCCAGTGAAGGATAGGATCATTACTGCGTGTTTTGTGACCTATTATACCAGGATTAATGTTGTCCAGATATGCACCTATAAAGAATGTTAATAGTGCTGTGATGGTCATTTTGTTAGTCAATTCCAGTATATTTTTGATGAGACCTCAAAATTATTCTTGGCTTTAACGCACAGTTGAGCGATGATGGACATGATTTATAAAAAAAAGGGATCATGTGCATCATCTACCTGTTTCCAGCGAGTAAAGTAACCTCTGCAATGGATTAAACACTGAAGTATCGTGAAATACATGCGAAGTTTTGGGGATTTACGGATGGTCAAACATCAAATCAAATCAAAATCTCTTTATTTGCAAATGAGGTGTCTACCTCGGTGGCAAATGGTACACGAAAATACATTATTGTCAAGCACTAAATATTAAATTAACGAGAGATTAAAATTTGCCTACAATACAATATTATATAATTTACGCTAACATTTTTTTCTGTTAAACACGCAGCTCATCCTTAATAAATTTACATTGTTTACAAAATTCCACTTATAATATCTCCCGTACTACTTACAAATATAGACAACTGATATACAGTATGTGGAATTACTTCAAATGATACTGTACAACTGGTATAAGATTAAAATTTACATTGCATTTATTTACTTTTTTTTTACCAATGTAGCATAACGACCTGCTGCGTCCTAACCAGAGCCCCTTTTACCACCACTTTTCAGAGTTCCTGAAGGGCCTTCACAGCTACCGAAGCGGTTCCAGGGCCCTCAAAGTCCCCACTGTACTGCACCCGCCCACCTCCTGAGTCCCAGACTAGCATTTATCTCAGGGGTGATCAGTTCGAAAACGATAAAAAAAAGATTTATAAAGAAAATCAAAAAAATATATATCGGCGCATCAAATGAACACAGGGATGAACGGGGCATGCAAATTTAAGGTTACGGGGGACGACTCATTCATGGATACAAATTTTTGACTCCACAATAGGACTGGGAAGTGACAACTTTAATTCCATGGGCATACTGGACTAACTACAATGAAAAGATATGGAAACTGTTTCCTATTGAAATTGCAATGAAGAGCAATTTATTCACTTATTTTGCATACTACACATGATGACAATTTTACATTGGGACACTTTCATCCTGAAAAATAAATGACATAATACTTGGATTTTACCTCACTACTCTGGTAGTGTAAAACATCTGGTGAATTAGCCCCAATTGGTTACTGGGGATCGAATTCACATCCGTATGATTGGACGTTTCACCGCTGGAGATCTTCTTTCGGAGACGAAGGCACGACAGTAACTTTTTTACTGTCGTCTCCTCGTTCCGTTTGGACATGAGACACTTCCGGTATGTACATTCTGGTGAGCCGGACACCCACCTTGGAAAATGTTATCGCCTCGAAAAAAAAACGGGAATTTATAATACGGACAAACTCTAGCCTATTATTTCCAGATTCACAAACACGCCAGGTAGAGTTCATTAACTCAAAGCCTATTTCAATATTTACACTTGTCAATACGACAAGACGTACGGAAAGGTTCATTACTATGCTCTGACCATGAAAACATATGCCGTCCGTGGGTTATTTACGTATCTACTGCTAACAATCTCCCCGTGAAAACCCAACATCTGGTTCAGAGCAGTTCGACACAGGATGACTGTCCCTATCATATCCTCCTATGATTATTAAATAATATCATTACCATTCTTTATCTGATCATTATCATATTCTTTGACTACCATCAATTAATTTATTATTATCATTAATTTCAATTATAATCCTGTATTTGATTATTATCATTTGTCATCCGGGATGATTATATGCCAACCCTTGCCGACGTTTCAAACGAAGGGTCGTTCTTCCTCCTAATTTATCCGCACAATATAATGATCAGCTTCCTCATAAATATTTTTATTATTATTATTATTATTATTATTATTATTATTAATGGAAATCGTGATTATCGTAACCCGTAATCATCCTCGCTATAATACTTCAACTTCTCGCTCTTATTATTTTCATCAAAAAAATAAAAATAAAAAAGGTAGCTTCATTGGTTATTCTTCTTCTCCTTCTTCAAATATTTTATTTATTATTATTATTAGTTAAAAATCTCAAATCTTTCATTTCAACTCCCAACACCATTATTATGTCCAAAATATAAAAAAAAAGTAAATTCTTCAAAAACAAGAAAAATGTAGCTTAGTTTTTATTTATTATTATTATTAATTAAAAAATTAATTTCGCCTGTTACACGGTAGTCCACTCTTAATATGTTTAACGCATAACCCCTTTTACAATTCCGATATATCCTGGCACTAAGCACTTGATTTAAGACAAGATTCACTTGGAGTATGATTATTTTTATTATTATTAAAAATGGAAAGATGATATTTTAATTTCCACTCTTTAGAATTTAGTCACATATGTTAAATCCCGTTATGAACCACTAAGATCTGCTTTATATTGGTCGGGACAACACGGTATTCGGGACCGTACCTTCAACTTCGTACTGCCGTTAATTTTATATGGGGACACCTGTCCTCCCAAGACACATCTCACAACCTATGGCACATCGCGGCTGGGCAAATACCTCCAATGCCGGCGATTGCTAAACTATTCCTTCAAATTTGAAGTCCATTTCCTTTCATCGGAACTCTTCAAACATTTAATTCATAAAATAATCCTCGGTGCGTGGATTCTACCACTAATAACACCGGCATATGCATTTATATCATCTTAGGCCTTGAGATTCATCTATTTCATCATTACAAACAATACGGCTCAATTTATTTCACGCCGGATATTCGTCCCTCATGACTTCCAACTCTAAATATGGGCTCAAATCATTCTGGGCTTTTAACATATCGTGACCATTCTAATTCACGTGCCTATATCGCTTTTAAACAAAATTTTAATGGTTAAATTAAAGTCCAAAAACGTAAAATCAAAAATTTACGTAAAATCAAACTGACTACGCGAATGAAAGTCTTTAACGCTACATGTCATCTCCACTTTGATTATTATATTTGCACTGGCTAACTCGCGAAGCACCGTCATTATTATTATTATACTGTAACTTGCAAACGCACAAATATTATTATTATTATTTTACTTTCCTTTGTCAACACACAAACATGATTATTATTAGTATTTTAATGACCTTCCGTACGCAACACAAATCTTACATACTCTGGCTCTTTCATAATCTGGCTGTCTAATAGAAATTATTCCTAATTAAATTACAAATGATCACCGCAGTGATTGAAAATCAAATAAATGTGTTAGCACAAAAAAAAGGAAATTAACACTTGAATTGAACTTAATTCAAAGTATTACAAACAGCATGCATTAATTGAAAGAAATATATCCCATATTTACATTATATACAACAAACAAATACTCAAATTAATTAATCTAACCCATTATTACGTTAATATACATTAGTTCGTCCGTCTAACAAAAAAATAAAATCATGGACTCGGGAAGCGGACCATATTAAGTAACCATAATTAATTTACACTGAACCCCGTTTAGTCGCGATAACATCCCCCAATATCAAAATTGTGTACTCATTCCTATGTAGAATTCCATTGTCTCGTAGCGGAGGAGATATAGGCCTTACGGCCCCATGGTGATCTACTCGTCCATCATGTCGCACAATACAAATTTAACACAATAAAACACTTCTGGGTGACTACCCATGATTAATACCTTATTACACTATTTTACACAAGAATACTACTAACAAAAAAACACTTATAGGTGCTCCTAGACCCCTGACACTCGCACAATATACTCTTCATATACGCCCGAAACACACGTCGTGACACATTGCGACGAAATGTCGTTCATTTGAACCGGCGCGTATCGCGTCTTCAACCGGCACTTCCTGGTTTATTTCTAAGCCGTCTTGATAATCGCCTAGCTCCTATGGTTCCCTGCTCGGATAGTTATTCACCGTCTATCTTGAGGTGTTT
The DNA here is from genome assembly GCF_040414725.1 of Anabrus simplex. Taxonomy (NCBI): domain Eukaryota; kingdom Metazoa; phylum Arthropoda; class Insecta; order Orthoptera; family Tettigoniidae; genus Anabrus; species Anabrus simplex. Next base: position 169,415,736 of record NC_090265.1, read on the forward strand.
ACTTCAGGCTCCGCACACTGCCTTCCAAAGGTACTATCGGCGTTCCGTTAATTATTTATTATTCAATCACATGGCATTTATTAAATTCTACATACAGTTGTACTGATTAGTTACACTCGGTACTATGGATAATTTCACTGTTCGTATTCATTCTCCTAATAATTCACGCACTTTCAGCTTTAACTGACTTCGAATGCGTCCCGAGGTACTGACTTACAGAGTCAACGTGTCAGAGTCTCAACTACTTCATACGACTGACACGACTGGTGACCGATAACGACTGGTGACTGGTAAGAACTGAGTGATGTGAGGTCCGCTTCTGGACTTTTATGGACGATATGATTTAACGCCGGGGTCATCCGCGGTCAACTCCTGGAGAGGGGGGTTGGTTATCCTAAATCGGCATATGCAGGCGGATTTGGATCACTTGCTTTATCCTACTTAATACACTGGCGATACACATTCATGTGTCGTATTCTGAACTCCTATCGTTCGGTGATCATGGAAATATCACTTAATTTCTGTCCTCCACCTTTCGCGCGCTAACTCGGCGTCCCTGATGGCGTGCTCATCTCGACCAATGGCGAGATAGCGTGGGTCATTTCCACGAATTCATTACTTTAATTTATTACGATTACAATTAATCAACATGGGAACGATATCACAAAAATCCCCTCTATTCAATTATGTGGTTGGAATAATTTAATTATTGTTATCGGAGAAGCTAACTGGAGTTCACTCTGAGTTTTTCTTATGTTGGTTTATCTGCGGGCCTGTGATAAATTTTCTCATTGGTCAACACCGCTTCGGTTAGTTTGAAATCTCTTTCTTGTAACGTTGACAACACCAAATGCCTTGGGCGTGGAAAAACTGGCACGTCACATTCTCGGTATTGGTGATACATCCGCTCGCCCTTGGTCCGAAATATATACTCTTTCACTTCCTCGAAGTCATTATTCTGTTGTTGTGAGCTCTAGATTTAATCCTCTTATCTTCTGGCCAAGAAACATTTTCCCCTTAATGACAAGCTTACACTGTGGCGACGGACAGTCGCGATATGTCTAGCTCATGTCGAAATTATCCCGTCCACACAAAACTGACACTGTATTCATTTAATATTTCTATATATCTGTATTTCTTATATCAAAATCAAATCATGAAACTAGGGCCTATCTCATCAGGGTACAGTACTTCACCCCTACAGGCAGTCCCCTACTTCGGCTGTCCAAACTCCTTAGACCAGGGGATGGAATTAATTTATTCACACACATTTTTTATTTACATTAAGCTGCACTGGTCGAATGCCCTCTAACATTTCATTTATTTTCTCTGTTGCTGTTTATTCTCTTTTTGAATATCTGTACAGATTTTGGAGAAGGATCAAACACTACCCCTGGTAAACTGTTCCACTCCTTTACACCCTTCCCAATGAATGAAAATTTACCCCAATCGCTTCTGCTAAAATTCCTTCTAATTTTATATTTGTGGTCAGTCCTGCCGATATAATTATTTTTCAACTGAAGCCTCTCAGGGATATCTCCCCATGCTACTTCTCCTGTATAGGCTCTATATAAAATCCTATAAGTCTAGTTTTCTCCCTTCTCTTACTTAACGTTTCCCACCCTAGTTCCTTTAACATTTCTGATACACTACTCTTTCTCCTGAAATCCCGTATTACAAATATTGCTGCTTTCCTCTGCACACTATCCATTTCTTTTATTGGGTATTCTTGGTGAGGATCCCAAACACTGTTTGCATATTCCAATAGTGGACGAACCATACTTAAGTAACTTTTCTCTTTTAATTCTTTGTTGCATCCTTTAAGTAGCCTCATTATGACATGTAACGATATGTATGCTTTCCAACCAATGTCCCTTCCAGTGCAAATTACTTTCAAATCTTACACCTAAGTATTTTCACTTGCCATCTTTTGGGATAACTACCCCATCCAAAGTACATTCAAATTCAGTTTTAAAACTCCTGTTTGTAAATGTTGTAACAGTTGATTTGCCTCCATTAACCTTCATGTTATTCTCTTCAACCCATTGTTGGATACTCTCAACAAGGTCCATTTGTAATTCTGAACAATCATCAATGTTATTTATTTCCCTATAAACAATTATGTCATCTGCATTCAATCTTATTTTTGATGTTATATTATTCCCTAAATCATTTACATATGTTAAGAAAAGTAACGGACCGATTATACTAACCTGTGCAATTCCCTTCCAAACTTCCTCTTCCTGCGATACGTTAATTCCTACTTTGACTTTCTGAACCCTTGAATTTAGAAATGTTTTTACCCAGCGTGTAACCCTTACGTCCAATCCTATTGCCTCCAATTTCTGTAATAATATTCCATGTTCCACTCTATCAAAGGCTTTGGAAAGATCTATGGCTATGCAATCTAACTGGCCTCCTGAATCCAATTGATCTGATATGTCCTGCTGAAATCATACCGGTTGTGACTCACAAGAAAATTTCTTTCTAAATCCATACTGGCTCCTCATGAACCAATTTTTATCATCGCATATCCCTCTGGTGTACTTTGATATTAAACTCTCCAGTATTTTCCAAACTATACTGGTCAGGCTGATTGGTCTGTAGTTCTCTGGTTTCCTGTCATCACCCTTTCCTTTATAAATTGGTATTATTATAGATTCCTTCTATTCCTTTGGTATTACACTATTATTTATGACATAGTCAAAGAGAAATTTTAAATAAGGCACTATGTACCACCCCATTGTCTTTAACACCTCCCCAGTAATTTTATCACTTCCTGCTGCTTTTCCTTGCTGAAGCAGCTGGATTTCTCTGAAAATATCTTCATTTGTGAATGAGAAGCTTCTTGTTTCCCTCTGTGTCTCTCCCTCTGTATCTTCTCTTTCGGTTTCCAACTCCTGACAATCATCTACTGAATCTCTGAATTCCCTACTAAAGAGGTTTGCTTTCTCAGTATCTGTTAAATAGTGTTCACCCCCTTCTCCCACCATTGTAGGAATTTGGATTCCTTTTCCTTTATGATTCCTGATATATGAGTACGGTTTTTTCCATTCCCCTTTGTGGTCATTACGCTCTTGAAGAATGCCATTCATATAATTCTCTTTTGCTTCCTTTTTCACTCTATTCACTTCCCTCATTAGCTGTTTTCTACTTTCTCTACTCTCCCTACCTTCTTTGATTTTCGTGTTTACTAATCTACATTTTCATTTTCTTTTTCTTATTTCCCTTGTATAATAAACAGGGTCTGAGGTCATTTTACCCTTCTTAACAGGTACAAATCTCTTCTCTCCTTCCTTTGAATTTAGCCCAAAGTGTATCCACATTACTCCCTTCACTTATCCAACAACTGAATTGTGATTTAAGGTAAGTCCCAAATTCATCAACTTTAGTTTTTCTGTACAATTTCTTGTCTTGTGTAACCCTCTTATTAAGCCTTTTTGGTACCAGTCCTACATCCATTATTACAGCCTTATGGTCACCTATTCCTTCAATTACCTCAGTTTTATCAAAATTTCCCATGGTTTAACCAAGAATACATCTAGTAAGTTATTGAGACGAGTCGGTTCTTGTACTTCTTGTGTAAATCCTCCCTTCCAAATTAACTTATTTGCCAGTTTCTGTTCATGGGCTTCACTTGCAGCTCCATTCCATTCAACTTCAGGCAAGTTTAGATCTCCCCCAATTATTACCACATCATTATTATTGTTTTTATGAGTATAATCTATTATTTTCTCTAATATTTCCATGTCTCTTTCCTCTCTTCCAGGCCTGTATGTTCCTATAATTCCCACCTCCTTCATATTATCACAAATTAATTTTATCCCTAATATTTCATGCCTTTCATCGGTAAACCATTCATGTGAACAATAAGTTTCCTTCACCAGAATAAACACCCCCCTCCCTTTTTATCTCCTCTGTCTCTACGATAGAATGTGTACCCTTCTGGAAATACTTCTCTATTACCCACCCCTTCTCTCAACCACGATTCCACTCCTATCACCACATCAGTCTCATAAAATCCATCAATGTACCGAATTTTAATGGTTTATTTACTATAGTCTGACAGTTTACCAAGAGCAATCTCAGACCCCCTTCCTCCCTAAAACTTGACTGTTGCAATTGGATAACTTGAAATTCCTTACTTTCCTGAGTTTCATTTTCTAGTTGGCTGAGCCAGCTTGAAGTACAGCTGGCTCTTTCTACTAGTTTTCCTGATCAGTATTATAACTCAAGGGAGTTGCCTCTTTTACAGTACATATCTTATGATTAATAAAATCTAGAACAATATTTGCTATCTTTCGTTTACCTGAATTGTTTAGATGAAGGCCATGCTTTGTATAACAGTGTCTCTCGAAACTGCTGCTATCAATTACCTGTGTATTACGAAATTGTTTACAAATTTTAACCATATCTGTATTAACTTTGTCCACTTCAATGTTCACACACGAGTCTCTAATCAAATCATGCCTGTGGGGCACGTTCACTACAAAGATGTTAGTGTGAGTCAGCTTAGCTAGTGTACATTTAAGTTCAGAAATAACATTCTTAGCGTCGTTGTGAGCTACGTCGTTCGTCCCGCCGATGATTACTACTGCATCACGACTTCCGAGATTTCTTGCCGCCTGCTCCGTGTTTTCAAATACAATCTTCATTGGGGCTCCAGGATAGATGACAGCCGATGCTTCAATATCTTCATTTTCTCCGCAATTCCCCTCGCCTGGCGATCACCAAATATAGGAATGTTCGACACTTTGGCCGGTGCACTGTGTAGGATTTTAGGCCTAACTTTGCCGCTTCTCGTAACGGATTTTGCGCTATACGTTTGACTGCTTCCTATACGGTACCTTGCGTATCGCTTACTTCCCTCAGGGTTGAAAATCTATTTTTGGTGTCAATTACAAAGTTGCCCATATTTAACTGTACACTTTTCCCCCTAGAATCTGAAGCAACTTGACACCACGCGCTAGAATTCATGGAGCCATCTTTGTTCAGAGTGTTTACTGGTACCGGGTCTTTCGATTCCAGTAAACGTACCTTCTCCTTTAAAATCTCATTCTCCGCTTTTAATGCTTGTAAATCCTGTTGCAATAAAGAGAGAATTACAAATACATTATCATTACCTCCATCCTCCAAAGGAATGAGACGCCAGCGATTCGTTGACCGTTGTAGGCCTAGGTTTGTCACCGCTATTCAAATTGCTCTCGCCACAGCTAACACAAGTCGAAGTATCTTCATTTTTAGCAAATCAGCACTACATATACACTCAAAATGGTACCAAATTCAAAGGGATGGACCACATTTCCATTATCCAGAAATGGAGAACACCTTTCATGTCGAGTTGCGGACATTGGCCCAGATCATTATCTTATGGGGCCGCATCTGATGCTTAAGCTAAAGGCTGGATAATCAGAGAAGACCCATGAACGTACGGCCACTCACCACTGGTAAACCAGAAATCTCCAATAGCTTCCTTCTAGAACTTCGCAGTAAGTTTCACCTCCTCAACAGATTATTTTATATTGAGGGAAATTGGTTCACAGTCAAGTCCACCCAACACTGCATTGCCGAATAAATCAGAGACGCATAAGAAGCAATAGATCCAATCAAGTTCATAGACATTAATTCCCGAACGGAGACGTGAGAAGCAAGGGAGAGACCAAGCAACAATCAATGACAATGGCATACTAATCCAGAAGACTGGAGGATACACATTATTGAACGGTCGTCAAAAAAAAAAAAAGGAATATTTATACCGGTGCGATTAGGTGAAAAAATTTATTCTTTCAATCCGCAGGAAAAGTCCCGCGTGATTTTATTTCGATGACTGAGACATATCAACGATCAACGATTCCGAGAGAAACAATCTAGCTTCTGAAGTGGTATTTCATGTTAAGGGCAGACTTATTTCCTTCGTAATATTTGAAGAATCCAATGATCCGTCCTCAATTAATTCTGTTGTCATTTGAAGGTATTCATAGTGAGTCATTCTAAGCGATACTCAAACTTTCAGGAGTACACTAAAATTTCATCGATGTCCTTCGAAACATATATCTCATTTCCTCTTGTTGCATGACGTGAGTGAATAAAAGTGTCATGCACGCAGCGTTCTTCGGAATCGCCACCGAACTTGGTCAAGGATGCATTCTCCTGCCAAACGCACCTTTATATCACAGCCAGCTGGCAGACTTGGATTTTAACGATGGCTTTGCACTTTTAGCTGAAGATGATGGTTAGCTCCAGAAGAACATTACACACCTTGATGGTGAAGCCAACACGATTGGCCTCTGCATTTAATAGCTCTCATAAACCAAAACATATTGCCGTTGCACGTGCAGAAACCATTATGTGACAATAGTTCTGGAGAACGAGAATTCCTCGACAATGTTCGCACGATATTGAACCTTAGATGACAGAAACATACCGGCAAAAATTCTCAGGTAAAATATTTCACATGGTGGATTTTTAAGTCCTAACGACGATATAACGATCGGGGTTAGGGGTATACAAACCAATATGAACACTGGGATCATTCGACCGGTGTAAGTCCATAAATTCCTTTACATAACCTGTATCGTAAGAAAAGATGGTGATAAGAGAGATGGAATTTCGAGCTCATATTGGGAAGACTGCAACTAAATGACATCATTACCGTCCCTATCATAGAACATCTGGCGGAGAACGTTTAGGAACGATGTCAAACTTCCCGTGATTCTCTTGTGATTTCATGTTCAACAAAATCAAAACCAGTGAGTACTGTAGGCTATAATCAAACGATTTCAGACTTCTTTGCCCATGTTTGAACGAAGCGCAAATCTTTGTGACAATGGTGGAGATACTTCGTCGTCCAACGTGTACCACATAACGGAATGAAATTAAATGAGACTAAATAATAATAATAATAATAATAATAATAATAATAATAATAATAATAATAATAATAATAATAATAATAATAATAATAATAATAATAATAATAATAATAATAATATCCCACTACATAATTTTACGGATTTCAAACACACGGGAGGCCTATTATTTACCTACACCTGACTGAAGTATTTCGGCACCATAACATTCTACGTGACTGTAGCAGGATCGATCCCACCTAGTTAGGTTGCCGTCTGAAACACTCGGTTCAGTGGTAATAGTTCAATTATACAGAATAGTTCCAAGACTGATGGTAGTAAAACTGAGAAAGACACTGTATTTTCCTTTCCTGTGATAAAAAGAAGAATGTGTCCAACATAATTATGGTAATCTAACTCTGTACACGTTATTCCAAGAAGTTACACCAAATAGGTTGGTTCTGAATTATAAGTAAATTAAAACGAAGTATATTCCCTATAAAAGTAACCAAAAATAGAGTTTTATAAGTGCCTCGAGATTAAAAGCTACACGCAAAATGAAGCAGAAAATACTTTTCAGTACGAACATTCCGATAACTTAGAATACATAATGTTGCGGAAAGAGATCGAAGTAGTGTCTTATAAATGCATTCAAATGAATATAATTTCTCTTGTAATTTCATTTTCACTCTTAATCATTAGAAAATATAGAGACCGTGAATACAGTCCTTCTATGAATAAGATTAAAAATTTCATTGTTGATATGTATTAATGTGTTTGTTCCTTTGTGTGTGGTGAGCCCGTCGTAATAATAGCCTACATGAAGAACCAAAGTGCATCAGTACGAAGATCTAAGGCAGGGCCTCTCAGGGTGCATGCGCGTGGTGTATGCACTGTGCACGGTGCAAAAGACGACTTGGCTTGGTTGACCAGAGTGCAGACCCCCCACTCCTCGATTTGGAGCAATAGCGCTTACTCTTTCTTTCCTCACGCCTGTCTCGCTTGCTCCGCCTGTCTCCCTCTGCCCCACTTGCGCCATAACGCTCCAAATCCGGGCTGAGTTTAGCCGAGTATAGCCGAGTAGAGCCGAGCTTAGCCGAGTAGCCCAGAGACGAAGCGTTGATCCGAGTCATACCGAGCGGCACCGATGCACAGTGCACGGAGGTCTTGCGCCTCGCTCTGCACGCGTGAGATTTTGGGCGTTTGAGTGGCCCTGATCTAAGGAGTACCCCACAACCGATACGCTTCTCTCGTGTCTCCAGGAATGTGTGAGAAATGAATGAATGTCAGCGATCACCACCTGACCCAGAAAATTCATGGATAATCGTGATGGAGGAAGGAAAATATTAAAATGTTGTACCACATGTGTAGGCTACATGTGTTCTTCAAAAACGAATTACTCCGTCATTATTGTCCCTTATTGATATTCTCCCTGCTGGTGAAGAATGGAAGTAGAAACAAGCTCGCTCGGGGCTGAGAAGAAATGAATGTTGAGAAACTGGATACTTCCAGTTTAAAACTGTAGTATTTGAAGATTTAAAAATTGCCCTTGTCCTTTAGTGTTATCATTTTAATCCTTGTCTCATCTTCCTGCAGGACTCTCTCCCCATACTGATCTGTCATTCTGTTTATTCTGTTGTTCGTTCCTATTCTCTAGATGATTTGATTTGTCACTTGTTTCTACATTTCCTTTTCGAACTACTAGAATATTTTTCTTCATATGTGATTATATATTTTCCTAGTATTTTGCCGCAATTCTTCTTTCCTCCTGTTTTTGTCTGATTCAGTTTTCTTCTTATCCTTTACTTTCTATATCAATACAAGGTCCGTCAAGATGATCCTCCAATTAGTGTCCTTGCAAAACTCTCTTTATGAAACTGGAAAGCATAGTCGAGCTCGCCGGTGGCTGAGAAGGATTAGAAATAGAACTGGAATTGGTGTAAACAAAGCCTTTTATTTCAAGAAGGCAGTTTACAGATATGAGGCCACTGTTGTTGTCCGGTGTTTTCATATGAAACATTTCCTCTTCCTTTTGTTAGTCCCTCAACCAACACTGATCTGTCATTGTGTTTATGCTATAACGTGTTCCATTAAATTTTCTTCCTTTTCTATATACAGAAGAACCTCATTTATGCGAATTAAGTGGGACCGGAACTGATCCGGATTATCGAAAATCAGGATAATCCGGAAAACTAAAAAACAAATACAGTAGGTTATGTAATCTATTAACATAAGTTTTACAATAATACCCTTTTTTTAATTGTACAAAAAATATAAGAACACTTTTCTTACATTTAGGCCTCTGTTTTATGCCCTAAAATAATGTGCGAGTATTTTTTTCTGTTTTACATTTGTATAGCGTTTGCGCGCAGCACGATCACGAAGACAATTTACTAACAGCAATTCTGCCGGTGTGGTTTCAGTCTAGGATTCTAAAAAGGTCATCAGTTTGTCAGCTGCATTGCTGCCCCTCCATGAGTCACTGTTTCTTCTTATGGAGCGCCTGTTTCAATTTCTAATTCACCAACAGTGAATTACTAGTACGTTACATTCAGAAGAGCATGGGTTAGAATCCCACCTCGGGCGTCCTAGGAATGGTTTTTCACGGTTTCCCATGCTCAATTCCAGGTGCGTGCCGGGACGGTACCTTTGATAGACCGTGGCTGAATTACTTCCTAGTCCTGTCCTCAAGTATCCTTGCCGGAAAAGATATTCAATAAGAGTCGACCCAGTAAAGAAATACTATACAAGTAAAAATATACTTTTTATTATTTTAGATCCGGATAAACTGGATATCCGGATTAATGAGGGCCGGATAAATGAGGTTCTTGTGTACTCGTATTACTAAATTTCCCGCTTTTTTATGCTAATAGTATTTCTTAACAGACAATTACTGGCCCCCATACTGCAAATAACGTAAAATTAAGCATTTTTTTCAGTTGTGCCGAAAGTTGAAGGGATAAAAGTCCTGGAAAAGTTTTGGATAACTCTATCAAACTGAAAAACTAATTTTGAAAATAACTTCCGGCATAAATTAAATTATTTACAGAATTATTTCTGTAATGTGTCCTTTGGTCAAATACCACATGCAGTTTTTTGATTTTTGCAATGTCCACACTAAATGTAGTTATAAGGGTTTAAGTGAAACAATGCATTGAATCACATTAGCGCTCGTAGTGGTGCTTATGTGAAACAATGCATCGACACACATTAGCGCTCGTAGTGGTAGAAAAATGCAAATTGCTAACCTAATCCACCAGATAACAATGATTAAGAAAATGTATTTTTAGGAAAAAAATAAACGATATATTCTCTTAATTTATCATACACTGACTGACAGAGCAAATGCAACTCCAAGAAGGAGTGGTCAGAACTTTATGCCAATTGCAGGGTAGACTGACGTCACTGAGGTATGCTCATGATGTGAAATGCGCCGCTGTGCTGCGCACGTAGCGAACGATAAATGGGACACGGCGTTGGCGAATGGCCCACTTCGTACCGTGATTTCTCAGCCGACAGTCATTGTAGAACGTGTTGTCGTGTGCCACAGGACACGTGTATAGCTAAGAATGCCAGGCTGCCGTCAACGGAGGCATTTCCAGCAGACAGACGACTTTACGAGGGGTATGGTGATCGGGCTGAGAAGGGCAGGTTGGTCGCTTCGTCAAATCGCAGCCGATACCCATAGGGATGTGTCCACGGTGCAGCGCCTGTGGCGAAGATGGTTGGCGCAGGGACATGTGGCACGTGCGAGGGGTCCAGGCGCAGCCCGAGTGACGTCAGCACGCGAGGATCGGCGCATCCGCCGCCAAGCGGTGGCAGCCCCGCACGCCACGTCAACCGCCATTCTTCAGCATGTGCAAGACACCCTGGCTGTTCCAATATCGACCAGAACAATTTCCCGTCGATTGGTTGAAGGAGGCCTACACTCCCGGCGTCCGCTCAGAAGACTACCATTGACTCCACAGCATAGACGTGCACGACTGGCATGGTTCCGGGCTAGAGCGACTTGGATGAGGGAATGGCGGAACGTCGTGTTCTCCGATGAGTCACGCTTCTGTTCTGTCAGTGATAGTCACCGCAGACGAGTGTGGCGTCGGCGTGGAGAAAGGTCAAATCCGGCAGTAACTGTGGAGCGCCCTACCGCTAGACAACGCGGCATCATGATTTGGGGCGCTATTGCGTATGATTCCACGTCACCTCTAGTGCGTATTCAAGGCACGTTAAATGCCCACCGCTACGTGCAGCATGTGCTGCGGCCGGTGGCACTCCCGTACCTTCAGGGGCTGCCCAATGCTCTGTTTCAGATAACGATAACACACTGCTCACATCTCCCAACAGGCTCTACGAGGTGTACAGATGCTTCCGTGGCCAGCGTACTCCCCGGATCTCTGACTAATCGAACACGTGTGGGATCTCATTGGACGCCGTTTGCAAACTCTGCCCCAGCCTCGTACGGACGACCAACTGTGGCAAGTGGTTGACAGAGAATGGAGAACCATCCCTCAGGACACCATCCGCACTCTTATTGACTCTGTACCTCGACGTGTTTCTGCGTGCATCGCCGCTCGCGGTGGTCCTACATCCTACTGAGTCGATGCCGTGCGCATTGTGTAACCTGCATATCGGTTTGAAATAAACATCAATTATTCGTCCGTGCCGTCTCTGTTTTTTCCCCAACTTTCATCCCTTTCGAACCACTCCTTCTTGGTGTTGCATTTGCTCTGTCAGTCAGTGTATTTTAATTACCTAAAATTCGTAGCTCATATCCCTAGGGTGTTTTCAACATGGAGTTGTTTGCCTGAAAGGCTAAAACTTCGGATTATTTCTTAGCCTTTTACAATGGAAATTTTCTTACTTTATTGCCTTGGCATGTCATTTTTAAACATTCTCCTTGAACTACATTTTCCACATCGAGACAAGGTAAGACAAGATAATCTCTAAATGAGTGTTGTTGCCTGCCCTTCTGATGAAGCTAGGAGTTAGAAACGAGTTCGTCGGAGACATGGAATAAATGGGTGTCCATGAAGAGTGCTTGATGAGGGGAGAGTCTATCCAATTGATAGCATCGATGTATGAATGTATGGATATTGTCTTCTTTCAGTTATTTCATGTTAATTATGATTCTCCCTCTTCCCACATTGACCCACCTGACATTGTGTTTATTGTATTATCTGTTCCAATTAATGGTTCTATCTATCTATATGAATTGAAATGTAGGGTGGTCGGAAACAACGTGAACCGAGTATATGAGCGTTAAAGCGCTAGTCATAGGTAATTTGAAAAAAAAAGTACGTCGATATCTCGCACCGTTGTCATTTTATGAACTGCAGAAGTCAGCGAATCAGATCGCATCGCCGGCAACTTCAAATGGGCTTTACGAGGCAGTGTTGCTAAATCTGCACGTGTCTTGGTCGGGCTTGAGAGCCATGCCTAGAAATGGGCATCAGACACTGACACACCGAAGGTCTCAGCCAGTGACACTGTAGCGTGCTTGCTATGGGCCGAGCCTATCAGCAAGGAGGTCCTTACTCATGTCTCTCTCCTGGATAAGTTTATTTGTTATATTGGCACTCTCAAGCCGGCCATAAGCCACGTTCAGATTTAGCAACACCACCTCGCAAAGCCCATCTTAACTCACCCACGAAGCGATCTGATTCACTAAATTCAACAGCTAATAAATTGATAACGGCACAAGATATCTAATTATTCCCTTCCAATTTCTTATCAGTATGACGAACCCTTTAATGCTCATATACTCACTTCACGTTTTGTTTCCTACCACCTTGTATATGTGATGTATACTAATACATGATAGTAAAATATGATATCATTAAAATTAGTGTTGGGCCGATGACCTTAGGTGTTAGGCCCTTTTAAACAACGAGCATCATCGTCACCAAAATTAGCCTTCTGGAAATCTCATTGAACAGCATCACCAGACTCCTTTGCAAAAGTGTCAAGAGACTATTGTGTGGAGAGCAGCGCTTTAACTTGATTAAGGTCGTCCTCTATTCACTATGAATTACAGAAAGAATCGTGACACAGTGTAATATCCCACTGAAATTGAATTATGTTTTTGTTCAATTTGTAATGCTAGTCAGTGTAAGTGCAGGGCGTTGCCGATACAACTGCTTTGTATGCGTTTTCCATTTCAGTTTTTCATTACTCTAAATTATGACTCGTGGCATTACGAAATCTCTCCACGGGGACAGAGAGAAAATTAAAATGTAGTGGGAGCTCCATGGCAGATTAAATCCACTAATGACAGGAAGAATTTCTTTTTGTTCTTAAACTACGGTCAAGCCATAATTGATTCTTAATAGTATGTAAAATGATGCCCCTTGAAGACCAAAGCAAATATCACACTAAGGACGCATATGCGTTTTCTGCTATTACGCCCGCTGTAATATAGTCATACGAAATGGTGCGGTTGTAAACATCAATCTAACCATCATTCCAAGTAAATTCCTAGTCAAGGTGATTCAAAGTATGTTTAGGTTTAAGTAAGGGATTGATTAATATCCAAGACTGACTCCGAAAATCTTCCATTATTTTGGTCATCAACATAGTTAACATACGTATCACATTTTCCCTTAATTCATTTTTAATGTTCAAATATGATCGATATATAAAGCACAATGTCTGTCTGTCTATTCCTTATACAATCCATACCGTTCCACCAACCTGAAGCAAATTTTGTGTACTTACCTTTTAGGACCCTACGGGTAACCTTGTATACAAGAAATTTGAACAGGCAAATGGCATGTAATAATACTGTAATCATCCAGATTAACTGCTCCTGAATGCGTGCTTAAATGCATAGGCACTTTCAGGTAAAGATGATTTATTGATGGCCAATTACCAATCCGTTTAAAGGCAGAACGAAACTCTCCAACAGCTAAATGACAACTTTTAGCAACCTTCGTTTATTTGAAATTTTCCATTAGTGCCCTTATTAAGTTCTTGTTTAATTAATTTTAGGAAGATCATATTGCGTATACAAGTAGCATGAAGGAGTTCATTATGGGTCTTTCGAACGTGCTTTAACAAATGATAGATGTTCATTAGATCTGAAAGTAATAGTGTATTCATAATGTAATCTAAATAAGTAACAATAAAATGTAGAGCATTATATTTGATGATGATCTTTGAATATATTTAATAAGTTTTGATTTCTATACGTAGCTGCATATAAAATGTTATTTCGTGGTGATGGTGAAGTGAAATCTTCTATACATAATTTGAGAATATTATGATATAAAGTTTTGCCTGTTTACTATCGAACAGAAATTTCAGGCATACGATAATAGAGGTCGTGTGAGTATAAAAGTGATAGGTATCATCGAAATAGGCTGTGAACACGATGATATTTTATAATTTTATTATTACACGATTAAACTATTGTAGGCTTATTCGACGTTGTATTCGTATCAGACAAAGATGATCAGGATGCAAATATTAATAAACACGGTTTAACTGTGTTAATGTGGTAGTGATAAGATGACGATGATGAAATAGTTGGAAAATGAATGTGTTATATGGTATGTTGAGGAAGAAGTCTTCGACATATAGGATTATATGCCGTGATATGTTAATTGTGGTAATGTTTTATAATATTGGTAGATAATTCGATAAAAATATGTATCCGAAGTATTATGATGGATATTACAAGATAAAAGATGAAAGTTAAAATGTGGAATAACCGTTAATATTCGATAGTACCACCACTAAAGAAATTGCGTTTATTAATCGTGTATGTTGAAATACGTAGGAAAATCCGCTGCGCCTGGTACAGTTAACGCATGAGGATCTTCATCGATACATGTTTACTGAAATGCTGATTCACCTATGTTCTATATAAATGTAAACTTATTGTTGTAGCAATAAGTTAAATGTACATGCATTGTACACTAGGAGTGCGTAAATACGTAATGTAAACGTACATTCCTACAGTAAGGTTCATTTTCCTTTACACATGGGCATAGGAAAATGAACACAACAAAATTTGTTCTGATGGACTGCATATACATACGTGGCTGGGAGGCGTGACCAGTCTTAAGGAGAATAATTGATAGGAAGAGCTTTGTGGAATACAACCTTTTACCGGTCGAGCGACGATATGGCGGGGATATTGGTCGACTAATTCGAAACGAATCATGGGAGGGATGCCTAAAGTGAGTTTAAATTATTTTTCTTGTTTGTACGTTTGACAAAACCAAGTGAAGATGATTTTCATGGGGTGTTATGTCAGAGGTACGGAATATGCCATTGTTTGAATCCTATTACTTAAGATGTTGATTATATGTGGACCTATCATTCATTTGTTAACTTAGTAGGGATGTGGTCCATGATTTGTTCTTTGCGCATTCTTGTATTTTTTGTAGAAAGTGGGAGTATAGTCCTGAAGCAGAGGATCCACATCTGTGTTAATCTTTTCAGGTTTTTGTTTGTTACGGTAGGCTACTCATTCTGTTGCAAGTGATAAACTTCAACATAATTCAGAAACCTTTCCACCAGTACTTTGCAATCGGCTATCCATTATAAATATAATGCAAGATAATATCAGAATACAGAGGCGTTGATAATAATATTGCACACTTCATTTCGATGATGTATTCGTATCGCACGGCATTTGAATCTGAATTATAATCCACAGAATCATCAAACATCGGAAGGCAAATCAAATTACACTCCCAGCTAGAAGCCAAATGACTCAGAATGTTAAAAGTGACCTATGATTTAATCGACACGGAATAATATGAAGTACAAATATAAATTATATTAACAAGGCGGTGATGAGATTGAATTCTACCAAAGCTTAGTTTTATACTGCCATAGAAACCAATATTTAAGATTAATTTAATACTCTTTAACCATGTTGAAAATTACGAACTACCTAATATTCGATAGACTAAAAATATGAATATCGTCGCTTCACCGCTAAAAGGTTGTAATCCACACAGCTCTTCCTATCGATTATTCTCCTTAAGACTGGTCACGAATCCCAGCCACATATGGATATGCAGCCCAACAGAACAATGTCCCTTGTGTTCGTTTTCCTATGCCGACGAGTAACCGAAAATGAACCTATCATGCATTATACAATAGGAGTGCGTAAATACGTAATGCAAGCATACATTCGTATAGTACGGTACAGCAAGGTTAATTTTCCTTTACACATGGGCATAGGAAAATGAACACAACAAAATTTGTTCTGATGGACAGCATATCAATATGTGGCTGAGAGGCGTGACCAGTCTTGAGGAGAATAATCGATAGGAAGAGCTTTGTGGATTACAACCTTTTACCGGTGAAGCGACGATACACAGGTCGAATAGTCTAAAATTTTCTCCGCAAATATTTCTGAAATGGAAGGTGCAATTAATGTGCAATTTTCGCATAAACGGTGTGTAATCAAAGGTTCAGTTTTGTGGTTCTTACACAGATCTTAATAATTAATAGAATGTGTATTTATAGTAGAGAGTTATACTTTTAAATGGAATCACTCCTATTAACATTGAAAATGAAACTATAATAAATTAGAATATCAATGGTGTTACCTTCAGTATTCTACTACAAATAGTTTACGAGCTACTGTAGTTTTAAAACTAAATACGGGACGCTCTATGATCGATGTGTGAGCTCTAACTTAAGAAAAATGTGAATAACTAAATTCTTTGAATTCTGAAGAATAAAGTGAATTTGCCTTCAGAGGTTGTGTACAAAATGAGACCACCAGCTTTCATGAAAGCTTCCAGTCTGTCATGTAAGAGCTGATGCACACGTTCTAACATTTCAGTTGAGGTTTCGTGATGATGATGATGATGAAGCTTGCTGTTTAAAGGGGCCTAACATCGAGGTCATCAGCCCCTAATGGTACGAAATGACATGAAATGGAATGACAAATTAAAAGTCCAAAATTCTCCACTGACCAGAATTCAAAACGTGAGGACGAAGAATGAATGGATGGAGATGAATTTAAAACAATCAGTGGATGCGACCCGCAATGCCTTACATTCACAGACTCTGACGTAAAACAATATGATTACAGACCAAGGGACTGCTGCTATAGCATAACATTGAATAGATGATGCTTGCAGTCTAAAGGGGGTCCAAAATCCAAGGTATGGGCCCCTCATAACGGTACTTATCGCTAGGAATATATAACCATGGTATTTGTCATGCTGCGGTACTAATTAAAAGTAGCAGAGACTCGCGGTATTCCACACATTATGGTACTACTCACAGGTGATGAAATTCGACATATACTACAGACCTATGGTTTTTCTCACATTGCGGCGCAATTTACAGGCAACACATCCCTATGGTGTTCAGCACATAAGATTACTAACCGCAGGGACCTTCCCCTATCCCGTGGTGTTCTTCATATAGTGGTTACTAATCATAGGCAAGGCAGAACCATGGTAGCTATCATCCCATGGTCCCGCTCATATGGTGGTACTAATCACAAGTAGTTTCATGTCTGCAAGACAATCATCACTTGGTCGCCCCTTTTAGTCGCCTCTTACGACAGGCAGGAGATACCATGGGTGTATTCTTCGTCTGCGTCCCCCACCCACAGGGGGTTGTCTGTTTGGTCTGCGAGAGGTATTTTATTTCCCTCAAGTCCGCCGGCAAGCCGGTTAGGACACCCCTATCCGCCACCTGGGATGCGCCACGTGATAGCATCACCTCTCCCCCTGCTACGCCAGCGTAGCAGGTTCGTGGAGTTGAAGTTTCAGCGCAGGCAGCAGCATAACATCGTTTTATAGCATCTGGTGTAGTCGGCATGTGCTTGTAAATAGTGCGTTCTAACTTTCCCTGGAGAAATAATCTAATGAGGTCAAAGACGATGAAAGGCCGGCCAGCGTTCGGATCCTCTTCGTCCATTTAATGATTTGGAAATACTCGGGGAAGATAAGATCAAGTACGTCGTGCACTATACGCTAGACAACCATCGTGCTGATGCCACATGTTTCTTCCTAGTCTTCAGTGCAACGTCTTCTAATATCTATAGAAACTGATCCGTTAGGAGGTTCAGATACTTTTGAGAATCTAGTGTTGCTTCTATGAAATAACTGCCTATGTGCTGTTGGTTCACTATTCCACACCACACATTTAAACTCCATGGACATTTACGTTCCATCTGACGTAGACAATGGGAATTGCTTACGGAACAGAAGTGCTTGTTTTGGAGGTTTATTTGGGCGTGATTTGTAAATGTTGTTTCGTCAGTGAACAAGATGCATGGTGAATATGGTGCACCCTGTTTTAATGTTAATGTAGAAAAGTTCACACCATTCTCAAAATAGTTTCCATACAGCTGCCGATAGAGAGACATGATACGGATGGAACTTATGAAGATGGAGAACGCTTAGTACATTTGCCTGATTCATGCCATTACCTCGTGCGATTGCACGAAAACTAAAGTGCAGATCTACAATAACAGCAGCCAGAACATTACTTTCACCCTCTCCTCCAGTCAGTATTTCGCTCCTGTTACGTTTTCTTGGCATTACACTTCTAGGTTTACGTACTTGGTTGAAACGGTTCTCAAATAATTGTAGGGATGGGTGACGTATATTGGGATATCGCTTTGTGTACAGAGGAAAAGAACGGACAGCGCTATTTCTAGATTATCCACACACCATTAACATGTCAACATTTTCAACATTGGTAAATACCATCTTCCTCCACATCCTACTTCTTAGGCTATCACAAAGTAATTGACAAGGAAGTCGCAATGCAATCAATTTAATGTAAAGGAAATAAATATAAGAGCAGTTGAATGGAGCAGACAACTGTCAGTATTTAAAATTTTTAAATTGTGATAGCTCATAAATTAATTGTACAAAAATCATGCAAATAAATACACTACTGACATCGTAATTTACTCTAAGTTGTTACTGTCAATATACACTGATCTATTTTTAAATAACATTTTCTAAAATGTGTAGGTACACCTTCAGTGTTAGGCCTCTTTAAACAACAAGCATCAGAAAAAGGAAAATGCCATCTCTCAGGCATTTTGCATTACCACGAGGGGCAGAATGAAAGGTCAAAAATATAAGTACGTAAATATCTAATATTACATTCTCCACCTCTACTCTAATGGCACAATATTTTAAAAGGTGCCTTACAAATGCAAATTATTAAACTTATGTTTCAGAATATTCGTACAGATAACATCTATTTCATTTTCAGTGATGCCGAGTTCTTTCAGGATGGCTCTCACATGCTTGAAAGCAGTTCCCGAAGCACCGAAGTGTGTACTGTTTAGCACCCCAGCATTCACTTTCAGGTTATACCTGCCATTGAAGTGAGGTATACATTGATGGTAAATGGCCTTCTTATCCTAGTCAAAGCGAACTGTGAGGTATACATGGATTGTAGATGGCCTTCTGATCCTCGTTAAAGCGAACTGGTTCCTGGTTATCCTATTCCATTCCCACCGTTGTGGTTTTATCCAGTCCTCTTTTCTTTTCAAGTTAGTAACGAATGTATCAGCTCGACGATTTCTGCCATTCTCTGAAGGACAGTGCACCTCTTCATGAACTTATCAGTGCAATTTTTGTAGTAACGTGGTTATTGAAGAGCGTGTCTGATGAGGTGAGGCTTCCTCAGCAACATGTTTTTAGTTGCCTTGCATTTGATCCAACGTATCCGGATTTCCATAATATATTGATGGATTTACCCCACTGGGCGCACAATAAACCTTTCCTACCGTTCACCCGCGATTTACCTGTTCGCTTCAGCTACTTTACTTTTATGATAGCGTTTGCACTGAGATTCATAAAATATTTTTCTCATCTTATATTGTATCCAATGCCAGGACTTGATGTTGGGTCCTCATTGAATGAAATGGTCAAATATGGCAAAATATTTTTCTCTTCTACCTGAAGATCTCTGCAGATGGTTGAATGATAGTCGTCAAGTCGGAGCAAGCTTTAAGTGAAGTCGAAATGCTGTATTTGCGCTTCTCACTTGGTCTTAATTTAATCCTTTCCTCGAAACTTTCCTGGCTGTATATATCATCCCGTTGTGGCAATCATGCGGTAATCCAATTACTGTATATCCTTCAAAACTAATCGGTAACGTTTGTCAATATCCACCAGGAAATGCGATGGAATGTTACTTAAGGTAGAGCTCTGATCGAAGTTGTCCGTATGTACTGGTTAATTATATTTAGTTTTATGCCTTGTTTAAGCAAACATAAACATGTAACGGAATTCAGATGCGTTTCTAAACTAGTAAATGGTAGTCGTCAAGTCAGAGCAGGCTTTAAGTGAAGTCAAAATGCTGTATATGCGCTTCACACTCGGTCTTAATTAAATCCTGCCCTCAAAAATTTCCTGGTCTGCACATGTCATCCCGTTGAGGCAGTCTTGTGGTATCCCAATTATATCCCTCTAAGCTGATCGCTAAAGTTTGTCATTATCCACCAGGAAATTTGATGGAATGTTATTTAAGGGAGAACTCTGATCCCATCTGTTCGAACACAATTTCATCTTTAAAAGTTACAGCAAGGTATTTGATTGTTTTCTCTCGATGTACACCCTCCTAAACAGTTGGTACTGCAGTAATTCATATTCCTTAGCAAAGACGCCCTTCTTTAATGTTTATCATGTTACTTTTCGAACGATTAATAGTAAGTTGGATGCAAGATGAACTACTTACCGTAACATGTAGGAGCAACTGAGCAGATGATCTGTCCTTTTGCTACCAAAACAATGTCATCACTAAACACCAAAGCTGGGACGTTGTTAATTTCAGACGCCAATTGTTAACAAAATACTTTCCAAACGTCATACCATGTAAGTTCGTTGATGATATCGCTAATAGCCAGTTTAAATACTGTACGTCCTGACTGATGGGAGATCCAAGACTAACATTTCTCGGAAGCTATATTTTTAATGTTTTGTTTATGACACATTCAACCAGGATGGGATTATATTCGGCTAGACTTAAATAATTATTAATTTAGGAAAGGCTCTGAATTCCAGAACAGTTTTCTGTTTCCTTAATTGGGATATTTTTCGTGAAATACGATGAGTCACTAAGTCTCACAAAAGTTTAGGCATGTTTATAAGGTTAAGGCATACATTTAGAGTTTCTTTATCTACCTTTCCGGAAGCCCTTTAAACTTAAAGGAATATAACATAGCAGGTGTGTCCATTGATTTATCTTACTTCGTATTAATATTTGGCTCTGCAGGCAACAATAACAATCGAGGTATTCACATGATTACCAGGAAGTATGATTAAACCTCCTTGACGTATTGCCAATTCTAAGAATACTAGCAATCATCTACCAGTGATTACTTTAATAATACGCCCGATAAATGAAACTACGGATATATAGGTCTCAAGTTAGATATGTCTTCACCACACCATCCCTCGTGAATAAATATTTCTCCAGCGGATCATTTTACGAATTTAAGGAAAGCATTCGCCAAGAGGCATAGTAATTTTTGGTTTTAACATCTTCATATCTTTAATAATAACAACATAACCCGGACCAGCTGCAGGATCAAAACTTACTCAGGCAAGAGATGAATTATTATTTTGGAATCTATAATCTCGAAATACTGTGCAGTGAATATTAGATCTGGAGACTGGAGGTGTGTTACGGATTTTAGTTTCCAAATAAATGTTGACAATGGTCAGAAACTGGGAAAAATGGAATTTTATATAGCATACCGTTTCGCTTTTTCATAACATTACGAACAACATTACGCCTTTCATTAAAATAATGTTACTGTGGTAGAAAAAAATATTGGTATCTTCTCATACTCATCCCCCCCCTCTCCATGTCACCGGTTTCATTTTAAGAGCCTCACAGGTTTTTCTAATTTTGAATACGCTGTGGCATAACCTACCTGATTTTTATTGTAATAATTTGTAATAATATTGTAATAATATTGTAATAACAAACAGCTGTATATTTTTGGACCAGGAAGTAGGCTTAAATCGATAAATTTAGACAAGAATTATGTTAGTTCTAAAGACTCAGTGTTACTATGATGGCCTCACATTTCTCTCAAATTCCTGTATAATGTCTTAATTATCTTCCGATATATAATATTATGGAATATTACTAAAAACTTGCAATAGACCAGGAACTTTGTCATGTAGCTGACTACTTTCGTCTATACTATATAAGCGTCGATTTAAGCTTTTAAATTTTGATATCTACGATAAGTAACCAGATGAGCTTTACCGACGCGAATTTACAACCGACATAGAGGTTTTTCCACAAATAACACAACTATTGAATCGAATACACCTAACTCTGGAACTCGCCTCAGAAAACACGACGAGGGTAGGTGCAACTTATTTTGACATTAAAGAAGGGGAAATGTAGTCACTCACGTTATGCATGACACAGCCAAAGACAATTATGTAAAAGAACTATGTTCCTAAGTACTGTCTCTATAACAATACAACTGCAATGCATTGTAAGGAGGACGAAACTACACTGTGTAAAAGCACACAGAGAAATGAAATTTTAAAAAACTGTGGTTGAATTTAACCTGCAGTTACTATGTTCGTACCGACAATGTAAGCAGTGTCCGTGACAATGGACTTCAAAATCTGTATCAAAATCCGTAACCAATAAGGTGGTAGTGGTGATAATTATTATTTCAAGAGGATGTATAACGAGGCAACCATTCGCCATAATAATATTGTTATTGGCTTTACATCCCACTAACTTCTTTTACGGTTTTCGGAGACGCCGAGGTGCCAGAATTTAGTTATTTTACGGGCCAGTAAATCTACTGACACGATATGACGTATTTGATCACCTTCAAGTACCACCGGACTGAGCCAGGATCGAACCTGCCAATTTGACGTCAAAAGGCCAGCGCCCCAACCCGGCAAGCAACCATTCTGTATATAACAGTAGTCAGAAAAAAAATGGAAGGTATTGGAAAAACAAGGCAAGGGCCGAGAGGGCGTGAAAATGAAAGACTTCCTAGAGCTCGAATGTTCTAATGTTCTAATAGCCTCGGGGTCAGAAAATAACAAGCGTTTACCGAGGGAGGTCATTTACGACAGATGAAAGTGAGAAGCCTAGCACAAGTACGTGGAAGCAATGCTAAGGCTCAGCTAAGTACCCAGTGGTCACCATCTCACGCTCCCAAGGTAAGAGCTTTCGGGATCCCTCTTATTAATATGTAACGACAAGCAAGAGTCGCCGTGAGTGTTTTTCTACCACCCCCGCCCACAGGGTGACGTAACGAATAACAAAGGAAACAAAAACCAGACAACACGAGATTAGAAACAATCATGCAAAAGCACAAACACGAACTCTCGTTAGAATGAGAAACCACTTACCTCCCAATTTCTCAGAAATTATCTATGTTAATTATTATTGACCTGTCCGCCTCCATGCCTGAACGGTTAGCGTGCTGGCCTTTGGTCTCGGGGGTTCCGGGTTCGATTC
This sequence comes from Anabrus simplex, assembly GCF_040414725.1. Taxonomy (NCBI): domain Eukaryota; kingdom Metazoa; phylum Arthropoda; class Insecta; order Orthoptera; family Tettigoniidae; genus Anabrus; species Anabrus simplex. The sequence goes on from NC_090265.1 coordinate 169,439,033, forward strand.
CCAGCATGGTCGGGAATTTTATCCATAATTGGTTAATCCCCCTGGCACGAGGGCTGGGTGTATGTATCGTCTTCATCATCACTTCGTCCTCATCACGACGCTCAGATCGCCTAAGGGCGTCAAATCAAAAGACCTGCACCCGGCGAGCCGAAGTCCTCGGACACATCCCGACACTAACAGCCATACGCCATTTCATTTCATTATTTAACTTGCATTTTACAATTTATGGCAATCAGGTGATTTTACAGCAAATTTTGCGTCCGCGAGGTCTCTTGCTCAGATATTTTGTTAATGCCGTTGTTTGAGTCATCAACTCATTGGTTTAATGAAGGACTGACGATCCAGATGTTAAGCCGCTTTAAACAACAAGCAAGCAAGGTTTAATGTAGCACTCCTTGCTAGATTATTCTATGCCTATCATATCAACTCCATGAATTGAATGCCTTCTACTAATTTATATTTCATTTGGCATTCAATGCCTTGTTTTATACTGGTTTATCTCATTTCACCTTTATCTCATACCACCCACCTGAAGCCACAGATAAAAGTACTAATACCTGGGGAGGGATTCTATCGGAACTATTTCCTCACTTGGTCAAGTTTAGGAAAATTGCTCTCTCCCAATATATTCTTTCCGAATTCGTCTAAAACCGAGTATACAAATATTAGTTGCAAGACTTTTCTCTATTATGCTACCTACCTAGAATGTTTTTTTTTTCGGTAAAATTTATATAGGATACTAATTATGTTCCAAAATCTCAGATGTTTCTACTGAGGGAATAAATTGAAGTATTCTATGTCATCCTGATGTATAACTGACTTCGTATTCGTTTTAAATCCAAATTCTGTGTGCCTCCTCGAATCAATTCCCTCAGTACCACGCTTTCTCGAGAAGAGAAGAGTAAATTGCTCCAGACAGTGGCACAGATTACATCAGCGAGAGGCGGTCATTGATGGACCAAAAGCATTATTCAGCTCTGCTTCGATCGAATTTCCAACCACTGGAAGAAAAGCAACCATGCGTGTGAAGAGGTGTCAACCGGATAAATGCGAAGTAAAAAACTGACTCCACTGTATAATACTCCTTTTAAATTTCGTCGAAACTAAATACATTAATACTGAAGTGACTGGTGGTTGAGAGTGGTAGTGACTATTGCCTTAAAGGGAAGAGAGTTATATAAAAATCAATATTGAGGAGTTTTTCGAGAGGTGGATGACGCTAACCTAGCACAAAGAAAGAATAAGGAAACTTGTTGTAAGCAGTGAAGGTAATATTAATAGAGAATATTGCCTCTCAGCTGATGAAATACCTGACCTTATTGACCCCACTCACGTGGCAGTTGGGCATAGTGGTCACGATATAATGTTGGCTGAAACATCTAAAATATCTGTAAACGTAACAAAGGACGTAATGTTTCTATACTTGCATATATCCTCTGATTATTATTTTTCTTAAAATTCGAACTTTACCTTTAATATTCGGTTACTTTCACGTTTACGTAGAAATACTAATAACGACGACCGTCGGGGCCTTTTCAACTGGGACGGTTGAAGTGTAACCACATGTCCAATTGCTGAGCCTGGTTCCGGTCCAAATATTTTGTGCCAGGATCCTTACCGTCATATTCCCTGTCCATGTGTTCAATGTTTCAATAAAATAATACGAAGAGAAAATCCAGGTTTACTTACAAGACGATTTTTCACTCGGAAATAAACATCCGATGCCAAGTCGATCTCACTGATTTTCGGATACAATCAGATGGAAATTTTAACTCACAATGGTGTATCATGTCCAGTAAACGAAATTATTTTTGCTTCGCGCCTAGCAAACGAAGAAAACTGAGGAGGTACCTTACCAGTTGAATGGCATATTTTAAAATATTGAGGCCACATGCATGCTACAATCGCACATCTTCCGATAATTTGTGAACTATGTCGTTGTAGAAATGACACGCCTGTGGCCTGAGCAAAATATTGCGCATGGAAATCAAGGCATCGTCAGAGCCGTTTGCCTGCTTGAATGAACGGCCAGAAAACAACTAACTGGTCGGAAGGATTAATTTATGTACAGTTTATGAAAAATCGAGCGTTCCATTCAGGCATTAAACAATCGCCTTACAAGGTAATGTTCGGCGTTGCACCCAGAGTTGGTCGCTACTCTTTCATAGCCTAGTGAATAATACTAAATATGAAGAGGATCTTTTTTAAACATTTTCGACACATAGATCATTAAGAGAGAACAGAATGTTTAAAAATAATTCCGGAGTCTTTCTTGACGTATTCAAATAAGCGCTAACTTGATGATTACAACATTAGCGCTCATGAAGCATACCTGTGAAATAAATACATATAATATTATTCTTACAGTCAACGAATACTGTTTTTAGTGGACCGATGGCCTCAAATTCAGGCCTCGTAAATAAAAAATCATTACTGTCAGCATTATCTTCCCCAACACAATCACCAACACTCCCTATGTGCAAACTTCCCCAAATGAACACAATTACTCTGAAACCTAAATTTATATAGAACACAAATAAGTAAAATTTCGGAGTTTAATATATGTGAATAGCATTGAGGCGCGCGGCTGTGAGCTTGCATCCGGGAGATAGTAGGTTCGAATCCCACTATCGGCAGCCCTGAAGATGGTTTTCCGTGGTTTCCCATTTTCACACCAGGCAAATGCTGGGGCTGTACCTTAATTAAGGCCACGGCCGCTTCCTTCCAACTCCTAGGCCTTTCCTATCCCATCGTCGCCATAAGACCTATCTGTGTCGGTGCGACGTAAAGCCCATAGCAAAAAATATATGTGAATAAATATTTGAAAAATTTAAAATTTAAATGCTCCCTTTATTGTCTGTATTATCATGAAACTGGGATAACTTAGTTTAAAATGACACTGTAATTTCATCCTTGCCCTAAATGAATTTTCCGGTACACCTTTGTAAAACTATGTTGTGTACCAGTTGCGTGAGCATAAAATGTATAAGACCCCAAAAGAGCATACTATCCTGAAGTAGGAGGCTAAATTTTTATTAAAGTGTGTTCTAATGGAATATAAACTAGCGAGAACACATGTTTGTAAAATATTTATTGCACATCATACCTCACGAGCAGAATTAATAACTAGTATGAAAGAACATCGTACTAATATTACTAAAAGTATGTAAGTAAATACATTGTGCTGTATTTGGTAGACTTTGAGAGATTAAGCTAGTTTTCGAATGAAATAATCGCGTTTACAATTTCTGCTTTCCCTCAGTTTTTCAGACACTTAACATAGGGATTATAATAACATTTGATCAGTACACATGGAGAATAGTTTTCTTTTTCTGGATACAATTTACCCATTTGTTCACACTTTTCTCAAATCACAGCCTCCGTGTAAAACTGTCTGTGAATGTGTATACACGGCCGAGGTCCAAATATTTTCTCTCCGTTCATTTTAGCTCTCATCAAATGTCAAAAACTTTTGTCAATATGTTCTGTTTGAAAACATTCAAGCTGTCATTGTAAACATGCATACGTATTTGCTCATGTACCCAAATGAGCCTTTCAGTGTAACAATGTTAGCTTATTCAGTTGAAAATAAATTACTGAATCCATAATACGTTTTGTTAGTAAATTTGCTGATTTTCTTTGCACTCGGAATTTTTAATGAGCGGCAATATTTGTGAGTCAACTACAGAGTAAACATAACTTATGACGCTGGAAGGAATAAATTATTAACCCAAACGATGAAATGTTCATAGTGGAGAACATTCATCAATGTTTGTACAATGGCGACGTCATTAATCATCATATATTGCTCTAATTTCTTTCGAACCGTGGAACTAACATGGTTAGAATGGCAATGTCGGCTCGTTAAATACCAAATCATAATATGTACATGTCGCTCATCAAATACAAGAAAGTTCATAACTCAAGAAAAGCCTGTATTTAGTTGTATACCATTGTATTGGTTCTTGCGTGCACATATAATTTGTATACATACATCAAAACAGGATGTTTTTGAGTTGTGATGTTATTGTATTTAATGATCGATGTATTGCGAGTTAAATGTTATGAATTAAGATAGAGTTTTTTTCTATTGCTAATTCAGTGTGAGCCGTAAGTTGATTGTAAAAATACTATAATCTTCATAGAAAATTCAAAGTAGTTTTGTTCTTTCTGATGTACTTGTTATAAAGTCTGTATAAGACGCACACTCTGCCACAGAAAGGCCACACACAGAACCAGTTACCCTAAACAGACGTAATTTCATATGGAGCACCATCAAAGAAAATAATGAATACGATATTACTCTGGCTAAACATGGTTAAGCAGAATCACGAACAGAGATCGTTAATTCATGCGCTGTGGGGTCAATATTTCTCCGCTCAACATTGTTACATAACGATATTTCGAGGCGCAACAACGATATAATGTTTAGAACTCTAGAGGCTATTCATATGAATGATGTGAAGTATGGATTATTCTTTGATACCGTGGACACTTTGCATAATACAGCTATTATTTATCTCCCATATTAATGTCCATTGATGACTCTTATGAATATTTTGCAATAGTGCAAGCTATTATTTTCAATTTCGACTCAGTTAATTTATAACTGTTAGGTTCGTCAATATATCGAAACTCTATCATCATTTGCACCATCAAACAAACATTTATCGACATTTAGCCCCTGCTTTATTTTTCTTCGGATTGACATTCTTAATTATGTTTGTTTCTGTTCTTTTTGGTTTGTGCTTCGACAGACGGAAGTACTTAACAGTTAGTTGTTTGAAATCTTATAAATCGATGGCCTAGATTGAATACCTCGTATCTCAAAAAGTTCTTCATATCCAATATTTCCCTTAAGACTGGTCACGCCTCCCAGCCACATTTGGATATGCAGTCCATCAGAACAATGTTCGTTGGGTTTATTTTCCTATGCAGGTGAGTAAAGGAAAATGAACCTTATAAAAATTATACTCTAGGAGTTATTAAATACGTCACGCAGACATACTTTTCTATAGTACGGTACGGTAAGGTTCATTTTCCTTCACACGTCGGCATAGGAATAAAGAACACAACGAACATTGTTCTGATGGACTGCATATTCATGTGTGGCTGGGAGGCGTAACCAGTCCTAAGAGAAATATTGGATAGGAGGAACTTTGTGAGATACGAGGTTTTCATTCTAGGCCATCGAAATATTGGTATCGTCAAAGCGACCTGGGATTGAAACGTCGAATGAATTGATGATGATTATTTAAGAGGAATTGGGAACATTAATGAACCTCCGTGTCTCAGGTGGCAGCACGCCGGCCTCTCGCCGCTGAGTTCCGTGGTTCAAATCCCAGTCACTCCATGTGAGATATGCGGAGGTGGGACCGGGTTTTCTCCGGGTACTTCGGTTTTCCCTGTCATGTTTCATTCCAGCCTCACTCTCCAATAAAAATTCATTTCATCTCTCAGTTATTAATAATTGCCCCAGAGGAATGTAATAGGCTGCGGCAGCCGGCGCAATTCCTACCGTCGCTGCTTGATGGGGAGCTTCATTCATTCCGTTCGTGATCTGATCGAATAATTGGAATCAGGCTGAGGATTTTAATTCATTTTAATGAATTAAAATAGGTCTGAAAACTCACCAATGCTTCATAGGTTGTCAGGTCACACGGCAGAGCGTAGAAAATGCAGTAGTACAGTATGGAATCTCCTGAGGTATGAATGGTGTTGAGTAATGATACTCAGACCACGAATAGAGCATTTAATTGTAAGTGTTATGAAAAGTTCTACTTTTATGGTCAGTCCAGTTGCAATAGTACCTTCTGGCTCATAGAGGAAAGTAATGAAGATCTTAGTCTTCAACCAGCCTAATACACCTCATTTCTCCCATCACCATCGGTCTATTCTGTTTCTATATGACCGCATAACCTTTGGTGGTGCATTTGGGGGCTTAACTGGCCCTCGAACTGATGATCTAGGAGACAGAGAGTGATAATAAAAATATACTGCATTGTTCTTCAATACCCCGATCCACAATGATACTATAAACCTAAAAACAGAGAAGCACACGAAGAGACACACTAAATTTACATTCGTGTGCATTTGTTATTTAAGAGTCTGAAGCACGTAAAAGCCGGAGTTGACCGGGCAATATATTATTTAATAAAAAATAAAAAATAGCTATATTCAATATTATTGTTCATCCTTACTGGTACGCACTGTGTATTTAAGGTAATCTACTATGGTTCTAATGCCCGGTAATTTTATATTTGAAAAATGTATCTTCTCTTGTATTTGTGGTGACTCAATCTGACCTACAAGGTGACGTACTACACTTACCACTGGAAGGTGTCTGCCTACATTGTCATAGTTCTAGCCTGTTTTTCCGGCCTAGGTCACAAATTTCCGTCACAGTATCCAGATATAAAAGTGCATATGGCGTTTTAAATATATGTTTCACCACTGAGAATACAGAGGAGGAAAGCAAGCAATAAGCTTGTCAACGTGAGTGATTTTAAGGCGCGATAATAGAAGCGACATCTCGATTATTTTTTGTGCTAAACTGCTCAGTGTGAAAATATAAAGAGAAGCTTGAGTGTTCAAACCTTTAGCGCAGTTTCTCTGTTTTCGCAAAGGTGGTGGTGGTGGTGGTGGTAGTTATTGTTTTAAGAGGAAGTACAACTAGGCAACCATCCCCTATATAACACTAATCAGAGGGAAAAAAATGGAAGGGATCCGACACTTCGAAAAATGAAGGTATCGGCCGAAGGAAGACAAGGGCCACGAAGGGCGTGAAAATTGAAGACTCCCTAGGCCTCCATACGTAATAGCGTCGGGGTCGGAAAAGAACAAGAGTTGACCAAGGAAGGTCGGATAAGATAGATGAAAGTGGGGAGCCTGGCATAAGTATTTGGAAGTACTGACAGGACTCAGCTAAGGGCCCCGTGGTCGTAAACCCACGCTCCAAAGTTCAGAGCCCCTGGGGCCCCTTTTAATTGCCTCTTACGACAGGCAGGGGATACCGTGGGTGTTATTCTACCGCCCCCACTCACAGGGGGATGTTTTCGCAAAGGGTAGAAAGCAACGATCACATATTATAGTTCTTTGACTGCGTATTATAAACGAGTAAACCGAGTGAGTCATTTCAGACTCACAGCGAGTTGACTGATAATGGAAGGACCAATATTGCCATAATCAACATACTTAAAACACACACATTAAAAAATAGAAGGTACAGTTAGAGCCAGCTAAGAAGCATCTTCTGTAAAGTATCTGCGAGAGGAAAACATTTAATAAACCCGTTTCATTTTCAAGAAATGGTAACTGGAGTGTTATCTTCGGAAGAAGATCAGTAATAAAGTTATAAAAATAACTTATTTTGCATAATGGGCAGCCACTGAAGAGATATTTCCAAAAGAAATTTGAAATCATTTTTATAATTTACAATTTTAAATGTAAATATTTAAGACGGACGTTTTTGTATTATTAATGAACTTATTCCATAGTTGCGCCTGCAAAAACCACTATGTTTAATATTTTAGCGTAGATTTTTTTTCTTTTTTTGCTTTATGCTTTACGTCGCACTGACACGGATAGGTGTTATGGTGACGATGGACAGGAAAGAGCTAGGATTGGGAAGGAATCGGCCGTGGCCTTAATTAAGGTACAGCCCCAGCATTTGCCTGGTGTGAAACTGGGAAACCACGGAAAACCATTTTCAGGGCTACCGACAGTGGGGTTCGAACCTACTATCTCCCGAATACTGGATACTGGCCGCACATAAGCGACTGCAGCTATCGGGCTCGGTTTTAGCTTAGAAAGTCGGTAAGGTTCTGTAATCGAAAGTTCAATATTGTGCGAATATTATCAAGGAAATCTCGTTCTTCATAGTATATGTGCTGCGGGTCAGTATTTCTCCAAAACTATTATCACAGAATGGTTTTCGCAGGCGCAACGACGATTGGACGTAAACAGTTGTATAAAGAGTAAATCAATGGTTGGTTGCAAGTTCATAAATAAATACTAGGCTATGGGAAAGACATCTTGTTTGAATTTACATCGTAACGACCGCTGATTACAAGAATAGTTCCAAACGTTTCCTCTTCGGTACCAATGTATTGAAATATTCACTCTTTATCAGTACGTAAATATCACAATATTTATTACATATTGCCATAATTGTACAGTTAATCCTGAGCGTATGAAAGGAGTTCTAATGTGACAAATGAATAACAAGTAAAGACGTGCAAAATATTTTAAAGACGTAAATTATTTCATGAACAAACATGAGAATTTAAAGTAAACGATTTCTAGCTATAGTTATTGGTATGCATGACAGAACAAGAGGTTTCAAAATATTTCGTTCGAAATTTCTGTCTGCTCTCTAATTGGAATATTTTAAATCACCATATTCATGTAATTATAACTAGTCTACGTACGTATCGCCCACATACTGTCATGGTGTCCGACACGTCTTGTATAATAATTTGTATCACATAAAATGATAAAATGGAATTCTTCTGTGATATTTTCATGTAGGAACAAAGTCGGATATTCCATATTATACAAATATACTACAATCTTCTACAATTATCTTATTTTCAGTATAGTACAGTATATTACAATCAACTTGTTTCTTTTATATATATATATATATATATATTGTGAAATTAAAGCAAAAGAATTTGAATCTGTTAATTGGAAATTGAATCCAAATAAATTATTGTCACACAAGTATTAATGCAAGATGTAATAGGTTTATCAATTTATAAAAAAAATTCAAAGAACAGTATATTCTTATAATTTGTTTATATTCAGCTCTTTAAACTTTGTCTGGCAAATAATGAATCGAAATTGAGGCACGTTAGAAGTAATATACGATCAAATTAGATTTTTATTAAGAATTTCCAATAGAAATGTGTTCATAAATGTAGCTTGTTACACGAAGAAAATCAAGTTTTACGTACGTAAAAAGCTTTGAATGTAAGCTCTACATCTGGCCAAGAATTGATCCTCCTCCGATACAGTTCATGGATGTTTGCACTTGAGCGAAATCAAACACACATAATCCATGAATATCAGGAGAATTAATGTGAGCCCTGTGGCGAGGAAGTGTCTCTATCACACCCGGACACGTATGTCATGAGAGAGATGTGGGATATAGTGTCATCCTCTCGGGAGGATAATTAATTGATGAGTTAATGACCGTAGTAACTGCTGGATCACGCAGACATGCTCTTCGAACAAAGTGAAATCTCTGGAGACTTCTGGAAGTTATGGTAGTAAAACATTATGCAAATCATTTGATTACACGTCATAACGTACTTAAATACTCCTATTGAACGTATTCTTAGTAGATGGAATGAGTTGTTAACATTAAGTATCTCGGTTGTAGTTTTTTCCAAGACCCTTCAAGCTACCTGTAACTCGCTCAGTTCTCCTCATGCAAAATTGAAACATTCCTATACTTTCTACAAAATAACAGTAACCGGGCGAATTGGCCGTGCGGTTAGGGGCGCGGAGCTGTGATACATCTGGGAGATACTAGGTTCGAACCCCACTGTCGGCACCCCTGAATATGGTAGTCTGTGGTTTCCCATTTTCACACCAGAAAAATCTGGGGCTGAACCATAATTAAGGCCACGGCCACTTCCTTCCCATTTCTAAGCCCTTCCTCTCCCATCATCGCCGTAAGACCTATCTGTGAGGGTGCGACGTAATGCAAATAGCAAACAAAATGACAGTAAGTCTTAAACTATACATGCAAATTACTGCAAAGAGTAATTTTGTATATTAATAATATTAATGAGTTGAAAAGGCTCCATTAATTTGATAAGGATTAATTGGTTAACTTCAGAATATGGTTTCCAATTTTAAGGTTGCTTATCTCCCGCAAACCAGTGTATCATTTAAAACACTTACTGAGAATTAGTTTTACAGATATGTATATACCGTTAAGGATTCTTTAGTAGAGTTTGTTATGCTCAACCAATCTTTCAAACGTCTTATAGACTATCGCTCCTGGTTTAAGAAGATTAATTCATGAAAGCACTCGGATAACCATTCCTCCTTTAACTTCATTCTCTGAAATCGCAACTGCTCTAATTCACGTTTCTAAAAGGTCAAACATTCTTACACTAATACCTTCCCCAATAAATGTTATGTACGACAGTGAAAACCGCATTAAATCCCATACGGGATTTAATTATAAAATTTACAAATTCCTGTAGATCAAACAGGTGAATATATGCAGATTACACGTACATATTGATTTCGTACCAAATATAGTCAAAGGTCCAGCAGAGGGACAGAAGACTCGAGGGGAGAAATTAAACTAGGGTAAGTCACATGAGGACACTATGGACAAAGAAATTATTAGTGCACCCGAAGGCATTATCTTAGAAGTAGAAAAAGAGAAGGTAACAAGAAGTAAGGATATCAACCTGACAGAGGATACAAAAATTATAATGGAGACTAGCATATGTGAATATAGGAGGATTTTTGAACAATATAGGAAACGAAGTGGTGAAACAATTACTGGTCGGTATGCATATGATTACCTCTGCTGAGTGTTGGATTGCACAAGTATGTGAAGTCCACGTAGACGGTTTAAAATATATAGCAAGACCAGAGATAGGAGATCTCGGATGACTAGATATCCTGACAGGATACTTACCTTACTAAGGGACGATATACAGGAAATAATTTAACGCATAGGAACAGAAATGGAAGAAGTTCTTTAGATAAAATTAAAGGCTAATGTCTTGCTTTTGTCTAAAGCCCTCCTGAAGGTTTCCCATATGCAAAGATTTCTTCCTTAAGTTGGCAACGCAAATATGTATATTACGGAATATGTGTATAAAGATGTAGGTATTGTTCTGTGGGGGCTTCAATACGAGGGAGGATTTCAGATCGAAAACCAGTGTGTTGTAAAGAGGTAGACGAATGAGAAGTTCAAAAGAGAACAAGATGAGGGGTATAATAGGTTGTTGTTGTTTGAGTCATTAGTCCATAGACAGGTTTGATATAGCTATCCATACCACCCTTTCCTGTGCTAACAAGTCCTGAGTGTCTTAACCTTTTGCACTCCTATGTCGAGTGCGGTTCGACATCAAAATATTAGACTTGCGCTCCGATGTCGAGCTCCACTCGACATGACAATATCTCGTACTTTCAGCGTTCGTATGACGACTGTGCCGTGCTCTGGTATTGTAGAGCTATCCAACGGTATCTGAGAGAACACGTTTCCCTGTTTAGAATTATTCGCGGGAATTGTGGTAACTTGTTTTAAGCTCTGTTATTCTCGAATTTTATGCAAGTTCACAGATGAATGTAAACATGGCTTCTGCTTCATTTTCAGTCAGGGAACTGGATATTTTAGAACAGTTAGTGGACAGTGATAGTGACGATGGTAAACCAGCAACTGACTAGGATGATTTATTAGTAAATAATGCAAGTGAAAGTGAACAAAGTGATAGTGATAATGAAACCGGAGGTGGTGATGCTCCTCCATACCCATGGCGCGAGTGGAAAGCTGGCAATCCTGATTTACCTGCATTCTCACTCAATGAAAGAATTTGTGGATACAAAGGATCAGATAGGAACAATCCCTCAGCATCTTAAGGATTTTTTCAACTTATTTTTAGTGACGAGTTATTCAAGCAAATCACCGACGAGACCAACAAATATGCTAAAGTCAAAATTTAGAAAGTGAGAAAACCCGGTCTCCACCCAGAAAACTGTTTTGAAAAGTACCACACAGTGAAAACCTACAAGGATTAATGTATTTTGTGTGCCTCATTGTAAATATATTCATGTAACATACTTATATTTTGTGTTAGATTCTTTTGCATTGTTCACATACTACAGCTGTTCATAGCGCACACATTAATTAGGAGTGGAGCAGGAAGCATACGCTAAGGGTAATGGAGTTCAAAAGGTTAAGATGTGCCCTATCATTCTATCTTTTATTCTGGTCAAATTTAGCCAAATCGATCTCCTCTCACCAATTTGATTCAGTATCTCTTCATTCGTGATTCTATCTATCCATCTCACCTTCATCATTCTTATGTAAAACCACATTACAAAAGCTTCTATTCTCTTTCTTTCTGACCTAATTAACGTCCATGTTTCACTTCCATATAATGCCACGCTCCAAACGAAAGTCTTCAAAAATCTTCCTATTTCCTATATCAATGTTCGAGGTAAGCAAATTTCTTTTCCTAAGAAAGGCCTTCCTTGCTTGTGCTAGTCTGCATATTATGTCCTCCATACTTCTACCATCATTAGTTATTTTACTACCCAAGTAACAATATTCATCTACTCCCTTTAAGACTTATTCTAATATTCCCTGCATCACCTGATTTTGTTCGACCGCATTCCATTACTTTAGTTTTGGACTTATTTATTTTCATCTTGTATTCCTTCTCCAAGACTCTGTCCATAACATTCAGCAATTTCTCCACATCATTTACAGAGTCAAGTTAAAATAACAATCGATGGCTTTCGTTAAAAACCTTGTAAGTCCGAATACTCTTCCTATCCATTATATTCCTTAAGACTGGCCAAGCCTCCCAGGCCCATATTTATATGCAGTCCAAAAGAATAATTTTTGTTATGCTCATTTTCCTCTGCCTATTTGTAAAGGAAAATAAACCTTAAATACATTATACTGTAGGAGTGTGTAAATTTGCCATGCAATGAACATCCCTACAATACGGTACGTTAAGGTCCATTTTCCTTTAGACATTAGCAAACGAAAATGAACACAGCGATAATTATTCTGATGGACTGCATACAAATATATGACCGGGAGGCGTGGCCAGTCTTAAGGGATATAATAGGTAGGAAGAACATTTGGACATACGAGGTTTTAAAAGAAAGCCATCGCAATATCATCGTCAAAACTCAGGATTTTGATTTCATCTCCTTGGATTCCCTTTCTAAATTCCTTTTTCACTTCCTTTATCGCCTGTTCAATGTAAGCATTGAAAAGGAGAGTGGACAAACTGCAACCTTGCCTTACTTCTTTCTGGATTGCTACCTCTTTTTCAAAACCCTCCATTCTTATGGCTGCAGACTGATTTCTGTATAAGTACGTGAAAAATTACTGGAACTATGTGGTACAAATTTATTATATAATTTGAATAGGTGGTGGCGAGGAGAAGAAATGTGTAACTTGACATAAATATATAACAGAAACTGGAGGAAGTGTTATAGACCTAGTATTACGTTCAAGGGAGGCATTTCCACTCATCAAAAGGATAACAGAAAGGTTGGGCTGAATCTCACCACCTACAACTAATTATTAATCTGATACGTATGAAGGACCGGTTATCAAGGAAATCTTAAAAAGAGTTAAGTGCCAAAGTATAAATGGAGGAAAAACTTCAGCAAAGATTTTGAGGATTATTTTAAAGGGAGAAATTTCGAAATTATGAAGATAGTGACAGGACATAGATTGAAAATAACTAAACAGATTCAACAATACAGCTAGTAGAAAATTTTCTATTGATAGCACGACAGAAGGTACGAGCGCAGGAGACAGGGATGCCTGGAAATACCGGGTGGTACGATGAAGAATGCAGAAAGAAAAGAAAGGAAGTACCGAAATCATTAAAATCATACAGGAAGGTTCTTGAATCAAGAATTGCATTCTGTTGCAAACGAAAAGTGTATAGAGTACTATTGTTAAACTCAAAGTATTCATGGCAGAAGGAGCAAGCTGAAAATCTAAACGGAGATTCTAAAAGAAAGACCAGTAAGAAAGTGTAGGTAAGGTAAGGGTGTATTCTGCCCGAAGGCAGGTCCGAACCTCCGCAGAGGTGTGCCTGAGCCGGAGTTTACGTTCGGTAAGGTGGCCAGTTCCTTTCCGGTCCTCCATTCCCTTACCCCCCACCAACAGCGCGTGGCAACCCATCCAAATCTTGACCACGCCCAATGTTGCTTAACTTCGGAGATCTCAGGGGAACTCGGTGTTTCAGCACGGATACGACCGTTGGCAGTAACAAAGTGTGGAATAGAATAAAACAAACCTGTAAAGGAAGCAGAAGCCCAACACAAGTAAATATAAGTCATGGTGAATGGATCAAATATTTCAGACCCCTATTATACTGGGCGGAACCCGGGAAAGACTGAGATTTAGAGGGGATTGGAGTGTACCCTGCCTAATTTAGACGATGACTTTTTAGTTAGTGAAGAAAATATTTATTATAGAAAGAACTAAAATGGGAAGCAGGAACAATGTCAGGTATTATTAATTAATTTTGGAAGGAATATCTTTATCCCCGAAAGCATAATGAAAATATTCAATAATATGTTTGAAGGAGTGAGAGTACGAAAATAATGCGAGGGGGGGGGCGTATATGCCGTGTATATGAATTTCTATATCAAGATCACGTAGGAGTGAGAAAATTAAAGTCATGAAATTAAAACGATAAAATTGTGGTGACAGGCATCTTGACTAAGTGAAATTCTTGGTATTTTCTTTAACAGTTCGGTCACTGTTTCTTGCGGTAAATTGTATAACTAAATATGATATGAATAAAATTCTATTTGATTTCGTCTTATCACCTACAGTAATATGTATGAACTGTATCAGGTTATTTATGCACTACTGCCGTAACTAGCAGCACCTAGTGTGAGACATGTGGTAATGCAATGCTGACTGGTTGTACTCCGGCTGTTGTTACAAGCTTACATGGTGTCTGATGCTGCACACATGATGGATGGATGATAATGAAGCATACTCACCACATCTGTAGCCACATCAAGTGTATTATCGTAGCATTCCGGTGCGTTCCCTGCTACTTTCTTTTCACAATTCAAACACGAGTGAGATAGCAATTTATGACTACAACCGCGATATCATGACAAGCATGCCAGAAATCTGAATGTTAACAATGTGGCAGTGCTTCCATGAAAGTCAATGTACGTAGTCGAAATAAAATATTTCGTGCTATTCCAGGCATTTTGAGTGATGTGTTTAGAATAATAGTAGTTGCTTGTAAGCCTATATTCATATCCTAGTATGTACCTATTTAAAGTTATATTTCTTAGTTAGGTTTCGAAATTATCTGTAATAATATTTCTTTCTTTCTTTTTTATTTCTTTCTTTCCTTCCTTCTTCCGTTTCTTTCTTTCTTAATACGTTTACCCTCCAGGATTGGTTTTTCTCTCGGAATCAGCGTGGCATCCCACCTCTGCCGCTTCAAGGGCAGTGTCTTGTAGCGTGAGACTTTAGGTCGGAAGGGGGTCATACAGCTGATGAAGAGGACCAGTACCTCGTCTACGTGGTCTCAAATGTTATGCTGAACAGGGGCGTTGTGGGTGGACGGGAAGATCGGAAGGGATAGAAAGGAGGTGGGAAGGAAGCGGCCGTGACCCGAAGGAGAAGTGGGAAACCACGGAAAACCACTTCGAGTATTGCTGAGGTGGGAATCGAAACCCCCAATATCCAGTTAACCTCACGAGGCTGAGTGGAACCCATTCCAGACCTCGTGCCACTTTTCAAATTTCGTGGCAGAGCGGGGAATCGAACTTGGGCCTGGGGGGGGGGGGGTGAGGGCAGCTGTTCACACCACACTGGCGGAATTGTAATAACATTACTTTCTCTTATTCATCTTCTACTGTTTCCTAGTTCTAAAGTTATATTTTGAGGTGCCGGAATTCTGCAGCATCCTTTATTAAGCATATCGATGGCGTTCTGGCAGAAGGTCATAAGTCACACTTTTAGAAAATTTGTTTTTTACTTATTTCAGTTGATTTCTGTCTTATGCATGTATCGGCTAAATGTCGTATGCCACAAGTAACAAGAAATACTTTTTAATAAGGTGTAAAATTAAGTCGTATCCAACGAGTAGTCAGGTCTGAAACAAGTGAAAGGTCGTAACCCATTACCTCTTGTTATACCCTATTTGAGGGGGAACCTCAGACATAACATTTATTGTCTTTACAAGTTGCTTTACGTCGTACCGACGTTGGGACAGGAAACACATTGTGTACAAGGTATTAATTAATTAAACGAAATTAGCATAATTTGCATAGTGTGACAAAGTAATGTCCTGTCTTTGCACTCAATGATATGATACGTGTTGCATGGTCCTCCACATATGGTGCTCTGACATATGTCGGTGGGGCTGTGGTATCCCTTGGTTTAACATATTCGTTGATGTAGTCCGTGGTTTGCCACTCTCGTATTTAAATGGCGCAGTTGGTAGTTGGCGTCTTTCCATTCGTTGCTTGTCGTGGCTGGGAGGCGTGAACAGTCCTAAGGAAGATAATAGATGGGAAGGGAATTTGTCAGATACGTGGTATTAGAACTAGGCCATCGATATGCATATTTCCCAAATCACAGACACGTTGAATTTGTCTTTTAGTTGTGTACAAGTTTTATTAAGAAAAACATTGTCAATGAAATTTCATATCCGGACTAACTAGTTACTTTCGTATTTCGTAGTTCGTATTCTACTCCAAAAATTGCGGTCGTAGGCCTAATCCTGACAAGGACCCATTCAAACATTTAGCAGGTGGCCATGCGTACTGTTCCCTTTCAGTTGAAGGTCTGTGTCCAGTGAAAACGTATGTGTCCAAAAAGAGGTACGACTTATCACAAACCTTCTCCAAAATCAAAATTTATCCACTCATATACAGAAAGTCCTTCATATTAATTTTTCATATAACAATGAGCACTGCAAGCAAATTTGTCTCCAGCGTAGCTGGTAAAACCGAACTCAATTCTGTTGAAATGGAAATCGGATCATCTAGAAAACGGAAAATTTTGGGTTCAAGACCTGTTGGTTACTATTCAACCAAAATTTAGAAAGTATAACCTAAAGGAAACCTGTTTTCTTTACAAATACGAAGTCAAGGTTCAGAGAGATCAATCAGAACATCATAGAATTCTAGATAACTTAATTGAAATTAAGCTAAACTTGTCTTCACAATGAGATAGGAGGTTAAATCCTACCTGTTGACCTTTCTCGTGAATTAATATCTTGAATCCCTGGAAAATCAGAAATATATATGTACTCCGAAGTGGGTCAAAGTGTTAACTTATGCTTTTTTATGAAAATAAGAATTGAGATTTTCGGTATCTAGATTTCTGACTTACTGAAATTTATTTCAAGTTTCTGCTTAATGGTTAATGGTGTGGATTACTGTAGTCACGTCCTAGTTCGTGAACCATGGTCAACGGATGAGTGGCCTCGTAGGTGGTCCCGAGAGTCGGAATACCAGTAACTACGGAATGGGAGTGGCATCTTGGACATATTCTGAATCATGGCCCTCCTTGTGCTTAGGCGGTTAGGGCTATACAATCCACTGACGGTCCCTAACCCGTTAGAGGTCTATGTGTAAGTAGGGTATCATTCTGCTTCATGAATTCATCGAGCACAGAACATTTTAAGCAAGCCTCGGACCTATGGGAGTAATGGAGTCCCACTCAGCTTTGACAGGCGAGGGATTCCTTGAAAAAAAAATTGGCGAATGAAATGGAATTCGATGGGGAGCTATCAATATTCATGAGGCTTATGGAAGAAAGAAAGTACCACTGACTGAGTCAGGATGTCTGGATGTGCTAGGAGTGAGTGATATTCGGGTAAGGGGAGATAACGAGGAAGAGATAGGAGATTGTAAAGTATACTTGACGGGTATTAAAAACGGGAAGGGCTGTGTCTGGGGTAGGGCTGTTCATCAGGAATACTATTGCACACAACATCGTTTTTGTTAGACAAGTAAACGAGCGAATGATGTGGGTAGATTTGGAAGTTGGAAGAATTATGACGAGAATTATCTCAGTGTATTCAGCATATGAGGGTGCAGATAACGATGAAATTCACAAGTTTTATGAAGCATTGAGTGACGTCGTAGACAGGGTCAACAGTAAGGTTACGATAGCGCTATTGGGCGATTTCAATGCGAGAGTTGGAAATGGAACTGAAGGATATGAAAGGGTGATTGGTAAATGTAAGGAAGATGTGGAATCTAATAGGAGAATAGGAGGCGTCTACTGGACTTCTGTGCCAGTATGGGTTTAGCAGTTACAAGTACATTCTTCAAGCATAAAGCTATTCACCACCACACATGGGAGGATAGAGGTACCAGATCCTTAATACACTATATCTTAATCGACTTCGAGTTCAGGAAATCTGTTAGGAATATACGGGTTTTTCGGGGGTTTTCGATGAAATAGACAACATTCTTGTCTGTGGTGAACTAAGTACACGTATCTCCAGGCCTATTATAGAGAAAGTGAAATCTCTTTGCAAACGAATAAGGGTAGAAAATTTCCAGGACGAGATAATTAGACAGAAGTACACGGATATAATTGCTGAGAAGTTACGAACAATGGACAATAAACAGGTTCAGTATATAGAAAGAGAATGGGTGGCATACAGGGACGCTTTAACAGCAACAGCAAGGGGATGCCCAGGAACAACTGTGTGTAAAGATGCGAAAAAGTGAACAACGTGGTGGAAGGATGAAGTGAGAGTAGCTTATAAACGTACAGAGAACGCTTATCAGAAATGGCTCCAAGTAAGGGCTGATGCAGACAGGGAACGGTATATAGATGAAAGAAACAGGGCGAAACAAATAGTTATTGAATCCAAAAATAAGTCGGGAGAAGATTTTGGAAACGCTACGTCAAGCAGCAGGGAAACCTTTATGGATAGTAAGAAAGAATCTCAGGAAGGGAGTGAAAAAGGAAATGAACAGTGTTTTGGGTAATTCAGGTGAACTAAGAATAGATTCCAGGGAATCACTGGACAGATGGAGGGAATGTTTTGGAAATCTTCTCAAAATGAAAGGAAATCTTCATGGTGGTGTCATGAACAACGAAGCTCATGGGGAGGAGGAATATGATGTTGGTGAAATTACGCTTGAGGAAGTGGAAAGGATGGCAAATAAACTCAATTGTCATAAAGCTGCAGGAATAGATGAAATTAGACCTGAAATGGTCAAGTATAGTCGGAAGGCAGGGATGAAATGGCTTCATATAATAATAAGATTAGCAAGGAGTGTTAGTAAAGTACCTTCATATTGGACAAAAACAGAAATTGCACCTGTATATAAGCAAGGGAACAGGAAGAATTGCAATCACTATCGAGGTATCTCGTTGATTAATATACCAAGCAAAGTATTCACTGGCTTCTT
Organism: Anabrus simplex; assembly: GCF_040414725.1. Taxonomy (NCBI): domain Eukaryota; kingdom Metazoa; phylum Arthropoda; class Insecta; order Orthoptera; family Tettigoniidae; genus Anabrus; species Anabrus simplex. The sequence continues at coordinate 169,458,176 of NC_090265.1, forward strand.
GGAAGGGAGGATGTGATCAGTGGTTGAGAGGAAGTTGAATGAAAACCAGTGTGGTTTCAGACCACATTAAAGGCTCCCAGGATCAGATTTTCAGTATGCTAAAGGTAATTGAGAATTGCTACGAGAGGAATATCGTTGGCTTTCTTTTAAAACCTCGTATGTCTCAATGCTTGTCCTGCCCATTATATTCCTTAAGACTTGTCACGCCTCTCAACCACGTACTGATATGCAGTCCATTAGTATAATTTTTGTTTTGCTCATTTCCTGCGCTGTTCTATGAAGGAAAATGAACCTTATCATACCGTATTGTAGGGGTGGTGTTTGCATGGCGAATTTATGCACTCCTACAGTATGATGTATTTAAGGTTCGTTTTCCTTTACATAATAGCAGAGGAAAATAAACATAATTTATTCTGATGGACTGCATATAAATATGTGCCTGGGAGGCGTGACCAGTCTTAAGGAATATAATGGGTAGGAAGAGCATTGGGACATACGAGGTTTTAAAAGAAAACCGTCGATATACAGTTGTGTTTATGTTTCGTAGATCTAGAGAAAGGGTACCGAGGGAAATGATGTTCACCATACTAGTGGGCTAAGGGATCAAGGGTAGATTATTAAAACCAATCGAATACATGTATGTTGACAATTGGGCTGCAGTGAGAATGTATGGTAGAATGAGTTCTTGGTTCAGGGTACTTACAGGGGCTAGACAAGGCTGTTATTCGTAGTTTACATGGATCATCTGCTGAAAGGTATAAAGTGACAGGGAGGCATTCAGTTAGGTGGAAATAAAGTAAGCAGTGGCCTATGCTGACGACTTGGTCTTAATTGAAGATAGTGCCGAAAGCCTGCAGTCTAATATCTTGGAACATGAAAATAGGTATGAAAATTTGACTTTCAAAGAGTAAATTGATGTCAGTAGGTAAGGATTTCAACATAATTGAATGCGAGATTGGTGACTCAAAGCTGGAACAGGTAGATAATTTCGAGTATTTAGGATGTGTGTTCCCCCATGATGGTAATATAGTGAGTTTGATTCAAGGTGCAGTAAAGCTAATGCAATGAACTCGCAGTTGCGATCAACAGTATTCTGTAAGTCGGCTCCCGGACAAAACTCTCTTTACGAGTACATCGGTCTGTTTTCGGACTAAGTTTTCTTTACGGGAGCGAAAGCTGGGTGGACTCGGGATACCTTGTTCATAAGTTAGAAATAACGGACCTGAAAATGGCGAGAATGTTCGGTGGTACAAACAGGTGGGAACAATTGCAGGAGGGTACTCAGAATGTGGAGATAAAGGCTAAGTTAGGAATTAACTCGATTTATGAAGCTTTACGCATTAACCGGTTTCGATGTTGGGGTCACGTGAGGCGAAGGAGGAGGATAAATTACCTTGGAGAATACTGGACTCTGTTATGGAGGGTAAGAGAAGTAGAGGGAGAATAAGCCCACGACGATGTTTGGACTCAGTTTGTAACGATTTAAAGATAAGAGGTATAGAACTAAATGAGGCCACAGCACTAGTTGCAAATAGAGGATTGTGGCGACATTTAGTATATTCACAGAGGCTCGCAGACTGAACTCTGAAAGGCTTCACGGGCTCTTATGGTGATGTTTATGTGTATATGTTCTCCTTGATAAAAGCATATCGTTGGCTTTCTTTTAAAACCTCGTTCCAATGGTTTTCCTACCCGTTACATTCCTTAAGATTGTTCACGTCTCCCAGCCACATATTTATATGCAGTCCATGAAAACAATTTCCGTTGAGTTCATTTTCCCATGCTGCCGTGTAAAGGAAAATGAACCTTAAACACATTGTACTGTAGGAGTGCATAAATTCGCCACGCAAACAACATCCCTACCATACGGTACGGTAAGGTTCATTTTTCTTTACACTAGATCATAGGAAGATGAACAGAACGAAAGTTATTCTGATGGACTGCCTGTGACTGGCAGGCGTGACCAGTTCTAAGGAATATAACGGGTATGAAGAGCATTGGGACAAACGAGGTTTTAAAGGAAAAACGTCGATATATTACAACCATATCAGTTGCCGTTACTCTTTAATGAACGACGTGTTCTCAGGGCACCTTTTTGTCTCAAACCAACTTCAGTATTTCTATTATGTTTCCACTGTGTGAATTCGTGGTACACGACACCTGCGCACGTATTTTTAGGTATAATATTTTGAGCAGAAATTACATGCATAAACTTTACTCTCTATGCCAGACGTCATCAGGTAGTTGCTCTAGGGAGCCGGTGTTATTTGCTCCGCACGGGACGGGTGTTTGTCACGTGACAAGAAAAGCAGTCAGGCGGGTTGCATACCGTGGCCGTCCTGTACTTGCGCCACTGGCCTGCAGTACGTACTACGTCATGCACTTCCCCTACTTCTTCCCCTACATGCTCGCTAAGCTGCTCTCGTTCGTCGAGAGCGGGGAGCAAACTGGCTCCGAAGGCATTTCGCTCTCGATTGATGATGCCTGGTCTATGCTAAAATTATTATCACTATTGGACAAACGTGACCCTTAACTAGTTCTATTCTTTCGTGTATATTTTTCAGTTGCCTGAGGTGGGCAATTCTTTTGGATTCACCCCAGTTTTATGGACTTATGCCTCACCTGACGCCAATCCTATGTGGAGGGTTTTACCCACTAATGAGAGTTTCTATGGTGGTTTGTAGTTTGATGTATGAATATGAAGATGTGCACTGAGAGAGTCTACAAACCAGATGAATAAACTATATGCAGTGAGAATCCCCGATAGGCCAGAAATCGAACCCGGGTTCGTCTTAATCGAAGGCCAGTACACTGACTATTTAGTCAAGGAACTACAACCCTTCGTTAGTGATGGTTAAAAATTCCACATCTTAACAGTCCTTCACACATCAATTACCTATCATCTCAGAACTTTACTTTTGCAGTAAGGAAAAGTGTTCAGCACGAGACGTCACTTTTTAATGGGGAAGTCATAGTAATTACGTTCAATCAATTCAAGTGCATGTAGAAAGCACAATGAAATATTGAATAATTTCTTAGTACCACATAAAGAGAGCCCAATTACACAGTAATCACTAATAAGGTACGTGAGGTTGGTTATTGTTCCAAAGGAATTTACAAGGACATAGCCATCCACTCTTTGAACTAATCATACAGGAAACTGAAAAGAATGAAGAATAAATCGTCGCTGCCGATACAAAACCTTTTATGTGAAATAATTTACCTTACAACTTTGGCCGGTAAAGTTCTGTCATCTAAGGTGTAATATTGTGTGAATATTGGCAAGGCATTCTCGCTCTTCATAATGTATGTGCTTTGCGTCAGTATATCACAAAAAATATAATCACATACTAGGTTTTGTCCCGGCAACAACGATATTGACATATCGAAATGGAAGAGAAATGGATTATTAAAAGATCAAAATTTCTTCGCCTTTAAAAATCTAATGCCGCCAGGGTCTGAAGAAAACAAGAAAGAATTGATGAAGGAAGGTCTGAGAGGAAAGAAATAGCCAAGGTAATTGTCAAAAGTGGAGAAATGGCAGTCTCTGATAAATGTTCGGAGTTTGCCATTCCACGCTCCCTATTTCAAAGCCTCAGAGCAGTAATTATGTAAATGCAATACATTTTATTGGAATAATAATATTTATAGTTTTATATGTCAGTGGATTAGGCTCTAATCTACTTCTTCTTCTTTCTTCTTTCTAGGGATCATGTGACAGTTTCAGTGCTTCATCGTTTGTTGTTCCTTCTTCTTCCCCCAACACTCCTTCATTTGCTACTATGTCGCCTTTTCCTCTCCTCGGACCATGTCACGTGTGTTTTTTCCCTCCTGTCTTTGGAATCTTTCCAAAAATGTTCTTTCTAAAAATCTTTCTCTCTCTCTCCCTCTCTCTGTTGCTGCTTCTTCGCTTATGTTGTTTCCTTCTAAATCTTTCTTTATTTCAAGAATCTGGGTTGTTGTTGATATTTTGTTCCAAAAATATTTGATGATGTGTTTGGTTAACCTCTTGTCATCCATTCTGCATAAAATTTAAAACAAATATCAATCGCATCTTCCACATTGTTTCTGTTATATATTTATGTTACGGATTTTTTCATTACTTCTTGATTTCCAGATTCTGTAGTTCTTAGCGGACCGAGTATATTCCGTATATTTTTTCTTTCCAGTACTTTTAATTTATTCAACTTGTAATTCAGTTCTACACATTCACTCACGTATAGGCATTACAGTTTGACTACTGTTATTCTTATTCTTATTCTTATTCTTATTCTTATTCTTATTCTTATTCTTATTCTTATTCTTATTCTTATTCTTATTCTTATTCTTATTAAGAATATTATCAAGAATATTATTTAAAATATTTGGGGTTATAACATCACCCTCAGCAGTCTTGAGGCAAATTTCCGTGATTCATAATTATTCCACTAAGCTGACGGCCTGCAGAAATACTGGATAACTTCATTGACTGAGTTTACAAATTCTCATATTATACAACACAGCTCTTAATCTCACGAGGCTGATTGAAGTCTGATTTTGTATAAATACTTAGTGGGAGGGGGGACGTGATAAACTCAGTGGCTTAACTGCTGGCTTCCAAACCGGAAGGCTGAGGTTCGAATCCCGGTCGATCCGGGGTCGATATGCTCATCGCAAGAATCATGTGGCGTCATGAGGGGCATCCGGTCTTAAAACCCCGGTCAAAACCAATATTAGCCTGGGTTGCTTCATCGACTCCAGAAATAACTGGGATAAGCTGAAGAAAGTATATCTTTGTGTGTGTGCGTGTGTGTGTGTGTAAATATTTATAATTAACCACTCATGTTAATTTTACCTCTTTAGTCAGTGTATTTCTTCTTTCAGGTCTGTTGTATTGATAATGCATGCCTTTCGAAGGCGATAACGGTGTGCTCAGTTGACCCGGAAGGACGTGGGTTCTATTCCCCGTCAGGAAGTCGAAAAATTTAAGAAACGAGATTTCCACTTCTGGAGGTGTATGTGTTCCTGAGGTTCACTCAGCTTACACCAAAAAATGAGTACCATGTTAATTTCGGGGACAAAGGCGGCCGGAATTACAGCTAACCACTCTACCTATCAAGTGCTGGTGTTACGGATAGTGGAAGCGTTCACCTTCTGTCCCTCCAAGGGGCTTCATGGCATGGACGGAGATGAATAGATATTGTACTGAACTGTGTGTGTGACAAGGGAGAAAATTTACTCTACCCTCATCAGCCTACTACCTTTCAGTGAGGTAGGAAAATTGTTAACGTATGTAAAAATTACTTCTCTATCATTGGTTATCATTCTCCAGATGTAGTTTCATATCACGGAGTGTCACAAATCATATCTCGTGATATCTCCATAAGTTTTATTGGAAAACTTCGATGCTAACGACCCGAATGTCTCCTCCCGTTCTTGCCATGTTGAGCGGTCTTATCGCGGTTCACCCACAGCCCATCAACATGTGATGGATAGCAACAAGCTTCCCGCAGCAAATATCGAAAAACGTTAATGCATAATGCGTCTCGCTTCTGTCATCAAGATTTCCTTTGCTTTATCGATTATTCCATAGTTGATCTCATGCCAGGGCAGATTTGATAATGGGAAACTGATGTAATCGGATTGTGTTCTTGCGATAAAGTGTATTATGCTGCCTCAGATTAATTCCTGTCACTCAGCTTAGTGTTTCTCCTCTATAGGCTGTTGTTGTTTTTAGATTGTCTTGTCATTCCAAAGAAACCAGATTTCTACGACACTTACAGAATTTGTTATGACTGACCGTACTAATAATAATGGTGTGTGGCCTCCGAAGAGGCCGGGTGCAGGTCTTTCAGTCTGACACCGCATAAGCGACCTGCGCGTCGATGAGAATGGGGCCCTACCTGTGATGAATTCTAATGCTGAAGACGGCACACACACCCTGTCCCCGAGCCATTGGAATTAACCTATGGAGGTTAAAATAACCGACCCGGCCTGGAATAGAACCCGGGACCCTCTGGACCAAATGCCAGCACGCTAACCATTTAGCCATGGAGCCGGACTGACCGTACTAAAGATGTGGAAAGGATGAATCACGTAAATAAGGACACAGTGCAGTAGGTAATAATCATCATCTCACCAAACAAACGAATAATATTATGAAAATATTGCGAAGTTAGAGCGGGGAAGACTTGGAAGCAAGAAGATGTGCAGCTCGACTAGGCGGTATGTTCCGAGCTGTCAGCGGAGAGGTGGCGTGAAATGACATTAGCAGAAGAATAAGCTTCAACGGAGAAAGATCATAATAAGAAGATAAATTACTAATTCAAGAAGAAAAATATTCATTCATAGAGAGATGATTAGGTTTTGCAATAATTTAGCTTGGTAGATGCTCGAGGAATTTTCGTCCCACTCGTTGGCTGAATGGCCAGCGTACTGGCCTTCGGTTCGGAGGGTCACGGGTTCGATTCCCGGCCAGGTCGGGGATTTTAATCGCTTCTGATTAATTCTCCTGGCTCGGAGACTGGGTGTTTGTGTCCGTCCGAACACTCTCCTCTTCATATTCCCCCAACACACAACACTACCAACCACCACAGAAATACGCAATAGTGATTACATCCCGCCATATAGGGTTGGCGGCAGGAAGGGCATCCGGTCGTAAAACAGGGCCAAATCCACTTGTGCGACGCAGTTCACACCCGCGACCCCGCACGTGCGGGAAAAAAGCGGTAGGAAAAATGCTCGAGGAATTTTCGACTACTTTGAAATCGTTTAAGTGAAGACTAGATAAAATCTAGTACGAAATCTGCCAGCTGGGTAATAATAGAACTAAATGCTGATAGGTATTGATTGATTTATTTATTTATTTATTTATTTATTTATTTATTTATTTATTTATTTATTATTTCTAAACTTATCCCTTTATCCTCAAATGGGATTCGAACAATTAAAGTAGATCCCTGAAGGACAAACTTTGACTTTTCGATTCCACTATTAGGAAAACTTGTGAATTAATGTTTTTAACAGTTGGGTTCCTTTCAGCATTACCCACCAAACAGTAAGGAAATTATGTTTTCCGTTAGAACTTCCAGCAGTTATCTTTGAACTCGCATATGGCAGTATCGTTCATGATTTGTGAGGATTTAAACTAGGCCTATTGCGAACGTTCATATTGTCGCATAGTACTGTTCGAATACATGTTTGCGTGGCGTATTTACGCACTCCTAAAGTACACTGTATTTAAGTTTAATTTTCCTTCACATGCTCGCATAGGAAAATGAACAGAGCGAACATTCTGATGGACTGCATATCCATATGTGGCGGGGATGCGTGACCTGTCTTAAGGAAAATGATGGATAAGAAGAGCACTTTGACATACAAGGTATTGCTTCTTCACCAACGATATGCAAATAACGTATTTAATAACTTACATGGTGTGGAATGAAGATAGTAATGAAGAAAATGAAATAAAGTACTCGCCTAAGTGAATCTCAATTATTGCTACCTGCGTTGAATTACTCTTCGTCATTGTTTGGTAATGGAAGTGTAACAGACAATTATTACACATTTTTTATTTATTTGATCATGTGAAGCCATAATTTTGACATTGACTTTATTTACTTGGGGTAGTTTACCTCATACGATACCAAATAGGAATATGACTTTAAGTGACATATTAACGTATATTCGTATTCCTAATTTTCCAGTTGCTGTTGTTCTTCTATCGTCAACAGTAAAATTTCCTTTTCGTGTTTCTTCTTCCGAGTTAATTTCCCCCTTTAAATATATCTTCCCGCAAAATAAAATCAATTCCTTACCTATCTCTTACTTCTTGAACACCTACAAATTATCCAACATTTAGAAAAATTTGTAGAGAAAAATTCTTAATAATTCTTTACAATACTATGCAATGTTATTCCATTCTATCTTATTTCTAAAAAATCAATTAGTAAAACATTCTATCTTGTTGAGGCTGAGAATACGGATTAATTATGTAATGCATTTCTTGTAGTAGAGGAAAATTCTTTAACTTTCTTTGTTAGATATTCGAAATGATCCACCAATTCTAAATTATTTTCCATTTTGGTACTTATCTTGCGTCTTGTCCGCCTCTATGGTGTAGTGGTTAGCGTGATTACCTGCCACCCCCGGAGGTCCGGGTTCGATTCCCGGCTCTGCCACGAAATTTGAAAAGTGGTACGAGGGCTGGAACGGGGTCCACTCAGCCTCGGGAGGTCAACTGAGTAGAGGTGGGTTCGATTCCCACCTCAGCCATCCTGGAAGTGGTTTTCCGTGGTTTCCCACTTCTCCTCCAGGCGAATGCCGGGATGGTACCTAACTTAAGGCCACGGCCGTCTCCTTCCTTCTTCCTTGCCTATCCCTTCCAATCTTCCCATCCCTCCACAAGGCCCCTGTTCAGCATAGCAGGTGAGGCCGCCTGGGCGAGGTACTGGTCATTCTCCCCAGTTGTATCCCCCGACCAAGAGTCTGAATTTCCAGGACACTGCCCTTGAAGCGGTAGAGGTGGGATCCCTCGCCGAGTCCGAGGGAAAAACCGAACCTGGAGGGTAAACAGATGATGATGATGATGATGATCTTGCGTCTTAATTCCTTATCTGTACCGAAGTCATGATAATCATGTTATGTCTTCTCTGCTTCCACTATTATCCTGAAATGTCTACATGCCTAAAGTTTATCTCATTATTTGACAAATTTTAATGACAAAATGTCCCAGGTAATGGTCTGCACGGCACTTGTCGTTGCCCAGTAGTAGAGCCGTTTTTTAACAAATTCGTGTTACGTGAAATTTAAATTTCAAGAACAAAGTTTTTACACACTTTCCTTATTCTTAGAGTCCAGCTTACCTGTTATCATTCAGAGGAGGATGGTTGTCGTATATATGGACAACCAATATTGGTCTTCATGGTGAAACAGGTTGATGTCGATTCGTGATATCATCCCGAAGTGACGCAGCTCGTTTGAGGCACACGCTCAGTTGAGGTGAGCTTCATGTATCTTTTAAACTGTGAAACAGGCCTTCCGCCAATCTTTTAATTCTGGCAGTACCGGGAATCAAACCGGGGCCTCCGAGGATGGCAATTAATCGCCCTAACCGTTACATTATGGAGGAGGACAACAGGTCGTTGAGACGATTCTGATACTACAGCAACATTCCTACGAACAGATTCACGGAGTTGTTTACGTTGTTTTATGGGTTATCTGTATACAGAGTCGTTGATGTAACTGTTCACTCTACACTAAGTTGTGCAAATTTCTTCATAACAAGATTTTATATCTACTACTACTACAACTAAACATGGTGCAACAGCCCCGAAGAGCCATGGCCTACCAAGCGACCGCTGCTCAGCCTAAAGGCCTGCATATTACGAGGTATCCCGTGGTCAGCAGGACAGATCCTCTCGGCCGTTATTCTTGGCTTTTTAGACCGGGGCATTTTATATGTACTCTCATCTAATTCCTTTCCTTGCAAATGTTTGTCAAATCATTCTCCTCTCAAGAACTTGATTCAGCTTGATTCAGTATAGCACTATATTTATTTGTGATTCCATGTACGCATACCACCTTCAGAATTCTTCTGTAACACTATCATCTATTCATTTCATTTCTACGCCATTTATTTTCCATGTTCCACTCTCAGGGAGTGCCTTTTTCATGGCTAAATGGTTAGCGTGCTGACCTTTGGTCACAGGGGTCCCGGGTTCCATTCCCGGCAGGGTCGGGAATTTTAACCATGATTGGTTAATTTCACTGGTACATGGACTGTGTTGTATGTGTCGTCTTCATCACCATTTCATCATCACGACACGCAGGTTGTCTACGGGAGTCAAATCGAAAGACCTGTATGTGGCGAGCCGAACTTGTCCTCGGACACTCCCGGCACTAAAAGCCATATGCCATTTCATTTCATGGAGTGCCTTACTCTATGCCCATGTTTCTCGAAACGTACGTAAGGTGTCAAGATTATTTACTTAAGGAAACGCTACTTCCCTGAGGACGTCACTTCATAATCTACTGTAATACTTCCTTGATCATCTCACTTCATTCGACTACATTCCATTCAAGTTGTGTTAGATTTATTTGTTATAAATTAATTTATGTATTTATTTTTAATTGTTTTATGTTAATATTGCACCTCATTTCGAAGAATGTGTTCTTATCACTCAGTAAAATTGCGAATAGGATAATGCTCTTCCTGTTCAGTGTTTCTCTTAAGGCAGGTTACACCCCACAGCCACATAGTCTATTGATATGCAGCCCATCAGATCAATTTTCGTCTAGTTATTTCCTATGTGCGCTTGCAAAGGAAAATTAATTTTAGTGTACCGTACTGTAGGAATCTGTTTGCATGATATGTTTACCAACTCCTAGAGTACGGCGAATGTAAGGTTAATTTTCCTATAAAGCGTTTCAGAAGAAAATTAACGCAACGGAAATGTCCTGAAGGAGTGCACATCAATATGTAGCTGGGAGGCGTGGCCATTCTTAAGGAACATAATGGATAGGAATAGCATTGTCACATTCGCGGTCTTGGCACAGCAGCGACGGTACGTTCTACAGATAATATCACAGGCGAATTTCATAGTTTTTATTTTCACTCCTTGAACTGCGATTCCTTTCCCACTTACTTTTCATTTGTACGAAAAGGTTTATGTGACTATTAGTAATGCTTAATCCCTCTTAATTTTAATATAACATTTTGAAATAAGATACATTCTAAAGTCGGCATCCTCCAAGAGGTTCACGGCGCTTCCTTCACTTTAATTGAAGGGTAATGCCGATATAACACCCCGCATATAGGCCATGATTACGTCTTTTCCATTAATAACCCCAGTTAATTGCGAGCATACAGGGCTGAAATGGCGTATGGCTATTAGTGCCGGGATGTATCCGAGACTTCGGCTCACCAGGTGCAGGTCTTATGATTCGACGCCCGTAGGCAACCTGTGCGTCGCGATGAGTGTGAAATGATGATGAAGACGATACATACACCCAGTCCCCATGCCAGGGGAATTAACCAATTATGGTTAAAATTCCCGACCCTGCCTGGAATCGAAGCCGGGTCCCCTGTGATCAAAGACCAGCACGCTAACAATTTAGCCATGGAGCCAGACGTATACAGGGCTAAACGAGTGCAACTAGGACTGTCAGATATGTTGTCAGAGACGATTAGTACAAAAGAGTGTTTAGCAAGGTATATCGAACCCTTAACATCAGTCGTTCAACGACAGAAATAACTGTACGGTGTCCGGCTCCATGGCTAAAAGGTTAGCGTGTTGGCCTTTGGTCACAGGAGTCCCGGCTTCGATTCCCGACAGGGTCGGGAATTTTAACCTTAATTGGTTAATTTCGCTGGCACTGGGGCTGGGTGTATGTGTCGTATTCATCATCATTTCATCCTCATCACGACGCGCAGGTCGCCTACGGGTGTCAAATTAAAAGACCTGCATTTGGCGAGCTAAACTTGTCCTCGGACACTCCCGGCACTAAAAGCCATACACCATTTCATTTTCACTGTACGGTATACTTCAATTTTGTTTTAGAACGTTAAAGTATACGGTATGAACAGTGATCAGACTGACCAGATACGGGACTACGAAATCCGAGGCAGCAATTACTTAAATAGTAAGGCTGGTTTTAGAAACAGTATTTTACCGTCGCAGAGTCTGTGATTCAATCTACCCAAGAAGTTTAATATCAGTTAACTGCCTGCTTCGCTTTTCATGTGAACATTCCGTCGGGACATTCTTCAGGTTGTGGTTCAAGTTTACCGCGACTCAGTAATGAATGGTACCACTCGGTGCGTTTTATCACACTGTGATCCAATGTTACATTAATTTTAATGAATCTCACCGTACCGTGCTATCCGAATGCGTGTTTGTATGACGTATTTACACACTCCTACGGTATAATGTGTCCGACTCGTTGGCTGAACGATCAGCGTACTGGCCTTCGGTTCAGAGGGTCCCGGGTTCGATTCCCGGCCGGGTCGGGGATTTTAACCGTCGTTGGTTAATTCCAATGGCCCAGGGGCTGGTTGTTTGTGCTGTCCCCAACATCCCTGCAACTCACACACCACACATAACACTACCTTTCACCACAATAACACGCAGTTACCTACACATGACAGATGCCGCCCACGCTCATCGGAGGGTCTGCCTTACAAGGGCTGCATTCGGTTAGAAATAGCCACACGAAATTATACAGTATAATGTATTTAACGTTCATTTTCCTTTACACGTAAGCATAGGAAATTCAACACGACGAACATTGTTCTGATCGACTGCATATACATATGTGGTTGGGAGGCGGACCAATCGTAATGAAAATGATGGATAAGAAGAGCATTGTCAGGTAGATGGTATTAGAATTAGACCATGAAAATGTAGGGTTAAGAAAGCACTTACTTCATTAATAGAGAGTTACAAATCAAACACTGAAAGACGTACGTGAAAAAAACTATTCATAATTGCATTGTTTCATGCGTCCTGCGATATTTCCCCTATAGGGTTAACCTATGAAAACTTTTGCCGCTAGATGGCATGAGTGTACTGCTCGGACTAGAATGAGACTGTTTTTCAATACATGTAGTACGTGATTAGGCCTAGCTTATGCATAGTAAAGTTATGAATGAGAATATGGATGTTGTCAATAGTGACGTATTTAATATTTATCCGAACATAGATAAAATGAATATGATCACTTTAAAAGAAGAGTTGAAGAAGCGGGGAGGGAGAGTTGGTGGTAATAAACAAGAGCTTTGTCAAAGGTACGATAGAGATGTTTTACACGCTGTCTGCGCGAAAGTATTTCAAATAATAAATACAGGGATATAATCAGTACCGTACACACTGGTACTATAATTATCTATGAATGTTTGTTCTTTTTAGATTGCGGGCTTATATGAAAATGGGAATACATCGGACAACGGAGACACCAACAGAAAATAGGGTTACCTGTACCGTAGGCCTATATTTCAAAGTGACATGAACTTTATAGATTTATCAATCTCCTTCCTGCCTCATGTGAAATTATCACATATTCAGTTGATGGACTACTTCGTTTTCAGAAAATCCGAGATCGATCCAGTGAAGAATTGGTAGTCGTTATGTGATGCCGGATATAATTTAATGAAAAGTTCATTAAAATCATTAAGTGTGTGTTTGAGAGTGATATGGTACTTGTACTTTCTTCTGTGAGATCACAATTCACCAAAAACAAAGAGTACACTGTTAATTTGATACTAGATCGCTGTGGTTCTGGCATTCTAGCAGCAAGTTGTGAGTGTGTAATAGGTATTTTACCCAAAGCCTGTTTTAAGCATACTGCTGCCCTTTGTTATGCCCTTGAATACTTCAGAAATGTAGACTGGGTGCATATTTTGGCATCTACTTCAGCAAATGACTTCCTTTTACTAGGATAATAACTTTACGGGACTTTCATGTACTTTCCTTTTTCGTGCAGGCTGGTGAAATGTTTGTAAAATGTCAGTTAGTGTTTCTGAACATTTATCAAACCAGTTTTGCTGTAGTAATAAGTTATATAAATTGATGTATTGTCTTGTCATTATCTACTATTCTTAATTCAGCCGGTAAGTAAGGCAGAATGTTAGGATACACCAAAAGACTTGTGACACAAAGGTAAGCACTCAATAAGCTAAGGAAAGGGAAGATACATGTTGTCCTAGACAATATGGTATTGTTGACGTGTAGTAATGGTCACATCATTATAAGAGGAAAATGTAATGCATGTATCAAACTTTAATGAATTGCAATAAAAGAGTGCTCTCTCCCTAGGTGCCTAGTTTCAGGCGATCTGGAACTAGGCGATGAGAATACTCTATTCTATTCGAAGTACATTCTGCCCATAGCAACAGGTTCACGGTTATGTTTTGATCCAAGACCAGCCTCACACCGAAACGAGGAAGGTTATGAATCATATGTGAGACATTTAATTGAAAATTCAGAAATGAAACTGTCTTATTTGTCATCACTTCCCAAATCAAATGTTAACATCTTGTCTGTTGCACATGATCATTTTTATGGAACAGACACAAACTCAAATTATTTATCTGAGTTAGTGTCTGTCTCTGAGGATTCCATAAAAGGTATAGAAAGGGAAACAAGAGGGCAATCCAGATGTGCACTATGGTACAAGGAAAGGAAGTACAGGCTAACTGCGAGTTATTTTGGTAGAATATGCCACACTAAAGATGCCAAAACTTTGGCCCATACAATAATTGCAGGTAGTCAATACCAAAATAAATTTATGAAGTGGGGTTTGGATAAGGAATGTCTGGCAAGGAGGAGGTATGAATAAATTACAGATCATAGTGTATCCAAATGTGGGTTGATTATTCATTGCACCAAAAAATATCTAGCAGCAAGTTGTGATGGACTCATTGGGAATGACAGAGTGCTGGAACTGAAAGGTGTGCCAAACCATGAATATGACAAGGTATCTGCCAGTATTGTACATTATTTAATTGAGGACAAAGATGGCACACATTTAAAGCAGTCACAGAACTAGTATTTTCAAGTGCAAGGACAGTTGTTTATCACTGATAGACAATTCTGCAGTTTTGCTGTCTACACAGCTGTTGATATGGTAATCACAAACATTGAGAGGAATGAGGAGTTTATTCAAGAAATGTTACCACAGCTTGAGAAATTTTACTATGAGTACTTTATTCCAACTTTAATACAGAACTAGGTCCATGAGCCTTTGGTATAAATGAACAATTAAGATTGATTTTATATTATGCTTCCAGCAACTACTCACTTGTAACATAATATAGTCTACCTACCATGTTTTGCTTTAGTAGGCTTCATTTTATTGTAAATATATACATACTAGCTATCACATGATTGATCTCCTGAAATTGAACAACATGTAACATACAAAAATAATCCTAACTGACAGAGGAACTTTGCTTATGTGAAGCTTTGTTTGTAGAATTTCGTATGTTTTCGTATATTTTCAATGTGTATTCTTTTGGAAGCAAATCTCCTTGTCATGGTATTTTCCATGGTGGAGAACTGCCTTTTCCCTTTCAAGAAGGGAGGAATATTTACACTTACTTCCTTTGAGCAAAGTAGGTCTTGAATTTGAAATCCTCGGTCAACCATTACTGAGTCACCTTCTTCCAACAAGTCAATAATATTAGATTTTATGAACAACTGCCTGTCTGAAACTGATCCACCATACGCATCTGATATAAAACACAGAAATCCTGATGGATTTATACCAGTCAGTACCTTCACAGTGTTACAGTTTTTGTACATAGAAAATGTTTCCTGATGGGCACTAGAACACTTAGGCTTCATTATTGGAATTTCAGTACAGTCTAAAATTACTCTTGTGTTAGGATATTGCTTCTTAAATTCCATAGGGGAGTTTTCCCTCACAGTCTTCTGATCAACCCAAATATTTAATTCTTTGAACTGGCAATCCATAAAATTTATCCATACAGAAAAAGTTAGCCCAACTGTTGTTACATTTAAACCAAAATCAAATGCAAGTTCCTTATCTGTTTTGGCCATTCTAAATTTCATCATTGTTAAAAAGAAACAGTATTATGGTGAAATTGGAAACACCTGCAGACTAAATCTACCCCTTCCCAGGGCTTGAAACACTAAATAAAATTATCTGTTGTCAAAACCTGTGAAGAGTTGCACTGCACCAGATATTGTTAGAAGTCTTTCAATATCAAGTACACCCTCACTGTCTTTGATTTGGCATGCAACATCCCTAAATAAGTTACCGGTACAGCTTGATAATGGAAGGTTCATATTTTCATTAACACTAGATGACTGACACTCTTCAAATGCTGCTATAGGTAAGTCAATGGTGTCCAGAAGCACAGCCGTGCCTTGACTTGTCATCAGATCATCCTCCTTCTTTCCTCTGTTACGTGCCCTAACCTCTCTCATCTTTACATCTGAGCCGGTTTCAGCAGTCCAGGGAAATACAGATGGCACTGCATGTAATTTCAAACGCGAACTTTCACCTACAAAATCAAAATATTCATAGTCATTCGAACGATAATATAATTGCAATTGGCATGTACCTCTCTGCTGTACCTCTACACATACTTTAACACATGTAATGTTAAATAGCACATAGGCGTACTAGTAATCATTTATATACTTATCTATGTACCTAATAACGTCGTTCTATAATCATCGCTCCTAAAATGTGCTGAACAGACTCTATCATTCTTCGTAATCTGGCTCAGTTTAAGATTCTTCCTTCTGATTGAATGTATCCACTGTTTTTCTAAGTTTCACATCTTTCGGAAACTAATGGAACGAAAACGGCATGCCTCGGTTTTTGCACAATGGCACACAACAGTAATCCGGCATTTTACTGAACTCATGATACCACAATAGTACTTATGAGTCAGTTAAATGACAGCGATATTCTAACCTTGAAGCCCTGAAACAAATGAAGGTGGAATGGCGTAGTCCGAGTAGTACACGCGCGTTACCTATTGGTACTAGTTCAGGATAACCCTATTAGTTTCAAATTGTAGTACGTAGTCGTTCTTGTTAGCCTGCATAATCTAGATGATCTGTACAACAATTGCACACTAGGAAGAGTCTTCGTCTCTTTGACTGAAGTTCAGCGATGGCCTTCAGTTCAGAAGGGGTCCGAGTTTAAATCCTGATCGAGTTGAGGTTTTTAATGGTGGCTAGTGAATTTCTTGATTTTGGGGACTAGGTGTTTGTGTACAGAGTGGTCAAAAACTACGTGAATCGGGTACATGAGCGTTAAAGAACGTTGGTCATACTGATGAGTAATTTGAAAAAAAATACGCCTATACCTCACGCCATTGTAATTTTATCAGCTGCTGAAGTTATCTTCGTCGGCGACATCAGATGGACTTTGCGAGGCGGAGTTGCTCAATCTGCACGTGGATAATAACAGGCTCGAGAGTGCCAAAAAGAAGCAGTAAACTTCTCCAGGGGAGGGAGTTGAACAAGGACATTCCTGCTGATAGGCTTGGCCCATAGCAAGCACACTGCGGTGGCATTGGCTGAAACCCACGGTGTGTTTGTGCTTGATGCACACTTCTCGGCACGGCTCTCAAACCCGTCCACTCCTCTTCATACGTACACAACATAACACACCACACAAAAGCAAATACAGAATACAAACCAGTGAATACATCCCTCCACGTAGTTTTCGCGTCAGGTTAAATTAAGAGGGCCAAGTCCACTTGTGCAACGAAGTCTGTGCCCAAAACTCCACCTGGGTATGGGTTTTCTGGGATTTCTAGGATTTAACTGTCCTAAATTCAAACTTTACTACTTCAGTACTCTTCACTTATGTATGTTTTAACGCGTATGCATATGAGAGTAAGTATGACTGTGTTATTATCTCATTTTTCTGGAATTTAAAAGCCGGGCTGAGTGGCTCAGACGGTTAAGGCGCTGGCCTTCTAACCCCAACTTGGCAGGTTCGATCCTGGCTCAGTCCGGTGGTATTTGAAGGTGCTCAAATACGACAGCCCCGTGTCGGTAGATTTACTGGCTCGTTAAAGAACTCCTGCGGGACTAAATTCCGGCACCTCGGCGTCTCCGAAGACCTTAAAAAGTAGTTAGTGGGACGTAAAGCAAATAACATTATTATTATTATTATTATTATTATTATTATTATTATTATTATTATTATTATTATTGGAATTTAAAAAAAAACGTTGTCATCGTCAGTGTCCACAAAATGATAAAGGTAGAGTTTCAACGCGTTCTATGTGCAGAAAATGAAGAAGGTGACACAAGAGATCACAGAGGTTCAATCAAATACAGTAGAGACAATACGCGACACTTACGGATTTCGCCTTGCTAAAATGGGAGACAATTCGACGGGGGCGCTCCTAGTGACTTGACCTGAACAAATCGCGCTAAATTCAAATATCAATGGAAATGTATATACGGAAATGGATAAATAAATTACGTCTAGAAAGAAAGTGGTATTGAGATATTAACTTCGAAGTTGCTAAAGCAATTCTGCATAAATGAATGAATAATTATTTAAAAGGTTATTATTCAAATACTGAAATTAGACACATAAACAAGATATGAAATGGGCTGCTGTGAAATGGCTTGATCTTTCATTTATGCATTACTTTTTTAGCTTTAGCATTCCTGCCTGAACTTTTACGGTTGGATTTGTCTTTTTACTCATTTAAAAGACATTGTATGATCACATTAAGACACTTGTCAATAAAAATATCGGCACATTCCTTGCACACATGATGCAATGAATTAACATTTAAAAGCTGGACAATTTTCCTCTTAACATGAAGCCTACTAACAGAAAGAAAATCTATAAAATTCCTTCTTTAGTCTGAGAAGAGGGATTAAAGAAAGAAAAGTATGAAAATGTTGTCCATAGTGATGCTTTGAGGAATATTTATGTACAATTAGAGTAAAAATGTAATATACCCTTGGCTGTGTAGTCGAGGATTTTTAAAGTCGCTGGCCTGGAGATGATCTGAACAGATCTTACAATTCTTATATAAGCGTAACGTCCCTTCTTTCTTGTACATCTCATCCAAATCACTTCTGTGACATTTCAAAACCCACAGATCACACCTACAACAACACATCGGTATTGAAGGTTAACTGCTGCACTATACAATAAAATATGCGTATTACATTTTATGCCAGTTAAAATATGGGTCGAGCAGGTCACAAGATTATGAAGTACTATAAAAATCTCTGTCACTGGAAGAATATACATGCAAACACAATATTACTTATATGTTCTTGTCACGAGGGAACCTGAAGAACGACCGCGCATTTTTCTCTACTTCGTAATTACTGCAGCCAAACACAGCACATACCTTTCCCCTCATGTTGAGAGGAGATATCAAGGAATGACACGCGCTACTATTTAATTATGCCATCTCACTGAAAACGCATCAATAACACCAAAAAAAACTTCACACACAAATACACGTGCTCTAATGAGAGAATCAGTACTGTTCAGGTCTATCCGCTAGAGTGAGTTCCAATAGCTGTCCCTCGATATCTCGATCAGTGTCGCGTATTGTCTCTACTGTATTTGGTTCAATCTATCTCATTCAAAAGCGAAATCCTGCAGGAAAAGTGAGAACGATATATTTTTGTATAGTTTATTCATTCAATACCCGTTCTTCACGTGCGGTTACACATACAAGGTAGCTCTACCATTAGCAGCTAATATTGTGCATGCAAACTAGCGGTTGGGGTTGATAATCACGTTGTTTTCTTCTGAGTGTTGCAAGCACTATACCCTCGAAGGAGAAGTTGAAGTTTTGTGGAGCTTTCAACTAGATCAAGAACATGGTGTTTTCTGGACATTAAAGTGGGACTAGTTCCTGGAAATTTTGAAACAATGGTTAGCACAATGCCTAGAAGCCTTTATCATTAACAGTAAACTATCACTCATTTTTTTGGTGTAGACTGAGCAGACACCAGTATCATGTGCCTCTCAAGATCTTGAAGTCTTGTTCGTAAAGTGCTCAATTTCTTAATGGAGGCGAACCCATATCTTTCAAGGTGAATCGACCATGTCTTTGACACATCGACCAGTAAGTTCCTGATTATTTTCCATATTTATATGTGTTGTAACTTGAGGGCGAATATGGTCCAGTAAAACATCCTTCCTTGCACGGATACAATTTAGATGGATGTATTGGCTGTATTGTTTTACTGTGATGGTTTGTAGTGTGACATGTTGTATATGAAAGTAATGTATTGAGACTAATTAATATACTAAGCCGCCAAGTCAGATGAATTAACTGTAGGCAGTTGACATCTCCGACACGGTCGGGATTCGAACCCGGAGTGCTATGAACCGAGAGCCAGTATGTTGGACATTTAACCAAGGTGACTGACTACCGGATTTCCCACAGAAAATGAGTATATATTTCCAAAATTAAATTTACTTTGATAATTTAAATATTTAAATGCATATATTCCCTCAGAAATCTAATATTATTTTTTTTCATTTTAACGGTGCTTGTCTAAACCTGCTTACGAACGTGAGTTCCTTCTAACACATGAAACACGACCTCCATATGGAGGCACCATTGAGGTTAATGGCTTACTGCTCTAACACAGATCGGAAACTTATTCGGAATATTGATGAAGTTAAAGTTTATTTTATAGCGTTGTGAAGCGTTAATATTAATGAAACGAACGTGTGTGCAATGTTGACAGAATATAATGCACTGCAGGCCGGTATACGTCCGCAGAGAGGTAGGGCAGCGAAATACGATTTGAATAAGTACGCTGAAAGCATGCAAGGTAACACAGTCAACATAACCTTTATCACAAGTTCATACATACTAGAATGCTTCCCGTGCCTTATCGTTAACGGAATCTGGAGCAACGAAAATTACTATTCAGTATCTTGAACCTGCTCCAGGTTATTTGATAACTGCTTACGGAAGTAGCTTCAACTGTTTATCATTGTAACTGTATTCAAACATAACTCGTACTGAATATAAACTATGACATTTCTCATGCGTGATATTAGAAACATTCTGTTACATTATCTTGCTATTATGATATTTCGAAACTGCATTTTATTATTATTATTATTATTATTATTATTAATAATAATAATAATAATAATATTATTACTTTATCTCGGTAGCTTTTTTCACAGTCTGGTGTTGTCACGTGTGCAACAGTTTGTCGAATTCGTGGATTTGGTGCTGTTTTATGGCCAGATTGCTTGGGAATAGAACCAAGGACAAATTAACCTCAATGCTTGACCTTTTGTCAAATAGACCAGGACCTAATAATAATAATAATAATAATAATAATAATAATAATAATAATAATAATAATAATAATAATAATAATATAATCGTCTTCATAAGACCTATCTGTGTCGGTGCGACGTAAAGCCCCTAGCAAAAAATAATAATACAAATGTATTAGCTTATATCTTCATTATGGACCGTTACGCGTTTCGATGTTCAGTCTATAAGTCCTCGTTTTCTAACTAGGAATCTCTAGATTGTTTTCAGATAGATCTGTGCAGTTCTTTCCTTCCACATTCCTTACAATTTAGCCATTACAATTTGAGTTTACGTATCATATTGGTCTCCTTGTGTTAACCAGTGACTACCGCTTTGCGGGGTATCGTACTAATACCAATTTCTCATTGTACGTCTGACAAGAAAGGAACCTTTCTCCTGGAAAGATAACCGATGTATTATCTTGTAGTCTACCAACAAAGAGAGAGACGTTCAATGAAACAACTAATAACTGTATTTCGTAACTAAACCGTAAATGCGAGGCAGAGCGCTGGCATTCTGAGAAGGCTCGATACTGGCTCAGTCCGATGGTATCTGAATGTGCTCAAATACGTCGGCCTTTTGTCCGTACTTTTACTGGCACATTAAATAATTCCAGTGGTATAAAATTCCGGCATCTCGGCGCCTCCGAAAACCGTAAAAGTAGTTATCAATAACATTTTTATCTACTGATAAACCTTATGTGTGTTAGGTGCATCATGGTATGTCTTTCCTCTAATGGAAGGTGGGATATTCAATGTGGTCATTTCAGTTACCTTGGCATTTCCAACTCAGATGAATCTCATTTGAATTTCCACTCTTGTATATACAGATCCACTTTTATTCCACGTTTAAATAACCTACTTAATTGCAACTGAAGAATATTCTCTCTCAAGATGCATTCTTATGCACGTCAAGTCCATAGCTATCTCAAAGAGGCAATAGCTGAACAGAGAATTACAAAGCAAGATTTGTTTGGAAACCAGTGAGTTTAGCACTGCCAAGTCAGAGTCAAATTATTACTCTTATTATTATTATTATTATTATTATTATTATTATTATTATTATTATTATTATTATTATTATTGTTGTTGTTGTTGTTCTTATTATCATCATCATCCTCGCACTTGCGATCAACAGTATTCTGTAAGAAGGAGGTCAGCTCCCGTACGAAGCAATTTTTACATCGATCTGTTTTCAGACTAATTTTGCTTTACGGGAGTGAAAGCTGGGTGGACTCAGGATATCTTATCCATAATCTAGCAGTAACCGACATGAATGTAGCGAGAATGATTTCTGGTACAAACAGGTGGGAATAATGGCGAGAGGGTGCTCGGAATGAGGAGATAATGGCTAAATTAGGGATGAACACGATGGATGAGTGTGCTCGCATAAACCGGCTTCGGTGGTGGAGTCATGTGAGACGAATGGAGGAGGTTAGTTACCTACGAGAATAATGGACTTCGTTATGGAGGGTAAGAGAAATAGACGGAGATCGAGACGACGATAATTAGATTCAGTTTCTAACTATTTGAAGATAAGAGTTAGAGAACTGAACGAGTCCACAGGACTAGTTACAAACAAAGGATTGTGGCGGCGTTTATTAAATTCACAGAGGCTTGCAGACTGAACGCTGAAAAGCATAACAGTCTATATTTCTTCTTCTTATTATTATTATTATTATTATCATATGGTAACGTGTGACATTTCCTCGAATTAATTTTTATATATGATATAACTACATCCCATTGTAATCCCTTGTTAGACAAAGTCACAATTGGTTTTGGCACAATATAATGGAAAGTATAATGAATATTAAAATCAATTACAAAAAGCGGTTAAATATTAAAAGCAATAATTGTTTTAAAAATTTACAGTTTGAATTCAATTCTTACACAGAAAAGCGACAATATAGAACGTTAAAATAAATAAATAAATAAATAAATAAATAAATAAATAAATAAATAAATAAATAAATAAATAAATAAATAAATAAATAAATATGATTAACTGGATGTATGTCACATACTTATTACTAAAGCAAAATCGAGATTTCCGCTAAATTACATTGGCCTTCATCAGGGCATGTGAAGTTCTGCTTCTGGCAGTGATCATATTAATTCTTGAAAGAACGTGGAAGTCACAACCATACTACCCATGGCCGATGACCTTAGATATTAGGCCCCTTTAAACAACAAGCATCATCATCATCATCACCCTACTATCCACAACCTCTCCACTAACTTGACTGAGGCATCGTGACACTGCGCCGTGATGGTTGGGAGTGATTTTGATGATTCATCGCCCTCTGCCGACAGTTTCTGGAATGCTTCGCTCTGTGTCATGGTAGTGTTATGATGTATTTATGGAGTACAGGTCTCCATGATTTTGGTCATTTGAAGGCATCTTCCCAGTTGAAGTTATATGAGCGCAGCTCTATCTCTATGGCTTCTCTCACAAGTCGAGCATAGACGTCCTTTATAAGGGCGAGAACTCTCGCCTAGTCAAGGAGGATTTGATGGTCTGTATTGTAGAAGTGTTCTGTCTGCTATGGCAGACTGACTTAAATATATATATATATATTTTTTTTTTTTTTTGAAGATGAAAGACTAACATTCTTGACTGACTTGGTGCGTTCTTTTAACCGGGGACTAACAAGCCTTTTTTGTCATGTTAATTCATGACCGCCGGGCTGAGTGGCTCAGACGGTTAAGGCGCTGGCCTTCTAACCCCAACTTGGCAGGTTCGATCCTGGCTCAGTCCGGTGGTATTTGAAGGTGCTCAAATACGACAGCCCCGTGTCGGTAGATTTACTGGCACGTAAAAGAACTCCTGCGGGACTAAATTCCGGCACCTCGGCGTCTCCGAAAGACCTTAAAAAATAGTTAGTGGGACGTAAAGCAAATTATTAATTCACGAGCGACCACAACAGCATGGGACTTCATCAATGATGAACGTTGTTTGCATAAACAAGATACGTTTTTGAAACATCCAATAATGAGAGATAAAATAACAAGTGTGAAATAATATTAGCATCTATTAATTTCAATGACTGAAGGAGTTGGGGGACGCCTGCTGAGTGATCAGGCAAGTTGGCTCCGAACCTATGAGTCCAGTAGTCAATACCCGAAGAAATTTTGTTGGAATTTTCTATATGCATGATAACAGAAAATGTACCCAGGATAATGCAACCAGCCAAGTCCTAAATTGACCAAGGATGTCTAATCGACCCCGCATAAACGTGGAAATAATTTGAAAACATTATTATCAGTGAGGTAAAATATGAAGATAATTATTTTTAGGCATGGATAAAAAATATTGATACTGTAAGTTATTATCACCATTTATGCAAGAAATGTTTTTAAAATATGCTTTATAGTGAGTTTTTATGGAGATAAATGGACAGAGTAGAGAAATGTGCATCCAACTGGACAAGAAGTTGGTAACGTAGACCAGAGGAAGGCGTATATCGTTGCTGTACAGCAAAACCTCATATCGACGGCTTACTTCTAAAACCTCGCATGTCCCAACGCTCTTCCTACCCATTATATACGTTAAGGCTGATCACGCCTCCCAGCCACATGTGGATATGCAGTCCATCAGGACAATTTTGGTTGTGTTCATTTTCCTATGCTGGTGTGCAAAGGAAAATGGACCTTACTATACCGTGTTGTAGGGATATAGTTTACATGACGTATTTGCGCACTTCTACAGTATAATGCATTTAAGATTCATTTTCCTTTAGAAGTCAGCATAGGAAAATGAACTCAACGCTAATTGTTCTGATGGGCTGCTTATTAATATGTGGCTGGGAGGCGTGACCAGTCGTAAGGAAAAGAATGGATAGGAACAGCATTAGGAGATACGAGCTTTTAGAAGTAAGCCGTCGATATCTTCCAATCCCTTCCTGTTCATTGTTTTCCAGAATACATGTCACGCCTCCCAGCTACTTTTGGATATGTAGCCCTTAAGGACAACGTCTCCTCCTTGTAGATACTAACATACAAGGCTTGGAAGACAATCTGGATCCCATCAGTCATGGAGGAAAATAGAGGAAGTTTCGCAGTTGTCGTGTCGGCTAGGTCCGTTACTTGAAGCTGCGCTACATACATGGGTGAGAAATATTTATTGTTTTTGTTTATAAACATAGCTGCCATCGATAGTGTTGATTTTCAGGTAAATATTCAATGAGAAAACGAAATATTCGTACCCCTCCTCATTTCCACGGCAGTCAAATGCTGGTATGTACCTCAATATAGACGACAACCACCACGTTCGTAGTTCTAAGACACTCCCACTCCATTGTCATGGAAAATCTATACGAGTTAATGTCATATTAAATAAATAGCGACCGGGCGATTTGGCCGTGTGGTTAGGTCGCGTAGCTGTGAGCTTGCATCTGGGAGATAGTGTGTTCTAACCCCAATGTTGGCTGCCACGAAGATGTTTTTCCGTGGTTTCCCATTTTCACACCAGGAAAATGCTGCGGCTGTACCTTAATTAAGGCCCCGGCCGCTTCCTTCCCACTCCTAGTTCCTTCCTATCCCATCGTCGCCAAAAGTCTTATCTGTGCCTGTGCGATGTAAAGCAAACAGCAAAAAAGTAATAAATAAAAAAATAAATATAAATAGCGATTGTTGCATCGTCGAAAACCTTTGATGTGGTAGTGCGACTTTAAGCCACTAACAATATACATACATATCGATGGCTTTCTTTTAAAACCTCGTATGTCGAAATGTTCTTCCTACCTATTATATCCCTTAAGACTGGCCACGCCTCCCGATCATATATTTGTATGCAGTCCATCAGAATAATTTTCGCTGTGTTCATTTTGCTTTGCTAATTTCTAAAGGAAAATGGACCTTAAGGTATCGTATTGTAAGGATGTTGATTGCATGGCAAATTTACGCACTCCTACAGTATAATATATTTAATGTTCATTTTCCTTTAAACATAGGCAGAGGAAAATGACCATAACGAAAATTATTCTTTTGGGCTGCATATAAATATGGGACTGGGAGGCGTGACCAGTCTTAAGGAATATAATGGATAGGAAGAGTATTCGGACTAACGAGGTTTTTAAAGAAAGCCATCGATATAACGAAAACATCTTCATCACTTTCACCGTGTAACGAAAGCCAGTTTCTTTATTCAAATATTCAATATTCCGGTTCAGGAAGGAGCTCTAATAGGAACTCTCTCCTATAAATACACTCATGGCGCTCGTGGACATGTCATTAAAAATAAATTTATATTAAAACTAAATATATTTTGCCAATCATTATCATATCCAAGAAGGTACAGTAGTTCAAGACCACTATACTGACGACCTAGCCACAGCTAAATGCTTAAAATTTTATAGATATTCACCCGATGAAATTTACAGCGATTCTTTCCCAAGTTCATCACTATCGTGGAATTGTAGATACTTATTGTAAGGCAAGGATAGGATATCGTCGAAGGGCCTGAAAAATTCGCTATACGAAACATTTTAGCTTAGAACTTTGGCCGGTAATTTCCTGTTATTTAAGGTTCTGTATCGTGCGAATATTGCCAAGGCATTCTCGCCCCTCATAAATATGTGATGCAGGTCAGTATTTTTCAAAAGTATTATGACATAGAGGTTTCCGCAGGCGCAACGACGATATATTGATATTCTTAACTATTATTACTATTTCTGCAAGTAGCATTTGAGGGGTGTTATACCCTAAGTATTTATGGAGATGAATAGACATAATACTTCTTATTTATTTATTTATTTATTTATTTATTTATTTATTTATTTATTTATTTATCTTGTCCTTCAGTGTCCGACGATATGTTCGCCTCACCTTGTAGAGGTCCTTCTACTGGCTAGCTGCGTCTCTGGATGTTTATGCAAACCTCATAGCATTGCCGTCGTGCAGGTAGACTCTACTTGCCACTCGCTTCAGTAAGTTTGCATTCCAACCTATTACTGCATAAACATCCGGGCCCTAATGATGATAATGCGGTAGGGAGAGGGTGAAACTCGGTGTCGGCATATATCTCAATCCTGTCTAATAACACCAAGGGTTCTGCTCCCTGCTTAACGCCGCCGTTTGGCGGACTAATGACCATCAACAGCTCCTATGCCTTCACTCCACACGAACACTCCGGAGAGGATTCGAATTGTATCCAGGCTTTGTGTGATCAGAAATGGTGTACCACAACCTCTCGTGCCGTGCCTGCCAACACACTTGTGATGTTTGTTTCCTCCGTCCGTTAGAATCGAACCGACTAACCACGTTGCCAGAGTATAATAGACTTTATGGCTCAACGACCAGAGACAGCAGACAGCCTTTACCTTTACTAAAATTCTAATCGATCGAATCTATCAAGACTTGTTATTACAGAGCCTGACAATTCTCTTCCGACTTTTCTTTGCCGTGATCTCCTGTATCGGTCCAGTGTCTTTGCCAATAGTGTTACCAAACGTGTTGGCTGCGTCGTTCGGTACGTGTAGCTATTAACTTTCATTCATCAGACGAATTCGAACCTCATTATCGGCATCCCTGATAATTATATCCCGTCGTTTTCTGTTTTCATACCAGGCATCTTAATTGCAGCCACTATCGCTTCCTACTCAATCTTAGCCCTTTCCTACCCTATCTTCACTACGGACTGTCTAAATTGCCCAACTAATGAAATAAAAAAATTAAAAACAACCTAGTTGGCCGTGCGTTTAGGGGCGAGCAGCTATGAGCTTCCATCTAGAGGATTGTGGGTTCGAACCCCACTGTTGGCTGTTTGAAGATGTTTTTCCGTGGCTTCCCATTTTCACATCAGGCAAATGCTGCGGCTATACCTTAATTAAGGCCACGGCTGCCTCTTTCTCACTCCTAGCTCTTTCCTGGCTCATCGTCGCCATAAGAGCTATCTGGGTCGATGCAACGTAAGCCTATTGTAAAAAAAAAAGAAAAAAAATGAAACCAACAATTTCTGTTGAAAAAATTGTGAGGCTATTGTTTTCGATGTCAATTGCCTCGCTCGTACTATCTACTAACGAAGAGATAAAATAGCGTAGCTTTGAGGTCTGCAGTAAAGCTCTCTACTGTATCATTTTCTTCGGATGCTTGGCTTTAGTATCAAGAATAACGCGGCCTCGACTGGAATTTTGCTTGTATTTCACCATTAAACTGGAGCGAAACCATTACCTCTTCCCACCAGGAATAAACACACGGCAATAAAGTGTCGCTATGAAGTTCTTCCCCATGCACGCGTTTAACTTGTGCAGGGATTCATAAATAAATTAACTAAGCTCAGTTTACAGGAGGTCTCGGAATGTTGATTATATCACTACTCGGAATATTATTTTACGAAATTTATTCATTACATTTAAATGTAATTATTGAAAGATGAAATGTATTTACGTGAACAGTATTATATGGACAACCAAGTTTTTGAGCTCGTTCATTCAGAAGCAACCGAAGGGAAATTATACTTCTTCCGTACATGATGGTGAGAAACATCATACTGATACCAATATAATCAATATTCAATAACATTAAATTTTGAATTACTCGCACAATGTCCTTTATTAATCATATGTTTATTATTTTGAACTTATGTCTACTTAGTGTCCATAACAAAAATTGTGAACAATTTTTCAACCTTGACATTGAATTGCACTTGACTAGCCTACACACATTTACGTGAGTTGGGCCTATGCGGGCCTATGAGGGAAAATTTCATTGTAGATCGAGGTTACAATGCTTTTCTTCTTCTTCTACCGGTTTCCTCATATCTGTAAGCGGAACACGTGCGAATTGTGTCGCACATATGGATTTATCCCTAATTTACGGTCGGTTGACCGTCCTGACGCCAACCCCATATGAAGGGATGTGATCACTGTTACGTGTTTCACTGGTGATTGGTAGTGTAGTGTGTTGTCTGAATATGAAGAGGAAAGTGTTGTGAAAAACACAAAAATCCAGTCCCCGAGTCAGAAGAATTAATCAGACGCGACTAAAGTACGACCCGGCTGGGAATCAAACCCGGGACCCTCTGAACCAAATGCCTCAGCGAAGACGTTTCAAACAATGAGCCGGACATTATTTAGGGATTCGGTGACAATCTACTTCAGTTTACGAGCAGTCGTAGAAGTTTAGCGTTCATAAACAAAGGTTCATTCAATCTACAGAACGTCTACAATTTGGCACTATTTTGAATAATAATTTGATAATAACACGAGTGTGTCGTTCAAGCCACCAACAACACTTCATAAAAGTAGGCATATTTCAATATTTTGCTTTTTGTGGTCATGATAGAATGGTATTGATACGCTTTCACGTAAACAACTTCTTGCATTACTGTAAAATTGTGACAGGTATTTATTAAACCACAAGTAATTTATTTAGTTTTAGTTCTCCCATCAAATAGCACCGTGACCAATAGACTAAGACAAGAAGAATTATACCGGTTTATGAATGAATACGAAGTCTTACCTAGTGGATAAAGAATATGGCGGTTATTTTACTAACTTTTCAACGGACCTGCCAGGGGTAGAATGAGTGTTTCTGAAAAAAAATTCTTGTTTGGATTTAATTTTACTGGGGATATACCGATACGGTTACAATATTTGGGATAAAATCTTTATTTGTACGAGCAAGGACGGTAAACGCTGGCTCAGTGAAAGTGAAAACGTTTGGAAATACATCACTATGTTAGAGATTCGAATATTTATTTCTATATTGACTTGGTGTAGAAAACGAATTGAGATGTCGTAGTACTCGAAACTTTCATGTAAACTGAGAGGTATCCTCGCTGCTTAGATTGCTCTTTTATGAACACATTTGAAAACCTATGATTAAATTCGTTGATAAATAGCCTGACTCGTATATACTGAAGCATTCAAACGTGCACCTATACGGTAGTTTTGGTAAATATTTCCCACAAATTATAAAAACTTAACCGTGCCGAGTGAAAATCTCATCGGTGAACGTCTTGTCTCATTTAGAAGACGGTGTTTCCTGAAGTTTCCTGCCCAAAATATCCCGCCAAAAACTACGGCACAAAAGTCTTTTGGCTTACAAGTGCCAAACAATAATATGCTGTGGGTGAATTTATATATTCTCGTATGTGCAAGGAAAGGAGGAGCCAACCCAGAAGAACTTGAACAAGAAAATTGTACTGGGACTCAAATAATGAGTTGAATATTCCGGAAGAAACATTACATTACATTACATTATATTGCCCAGAGCTAATAAACATTAAGAAGGGAATTCCCCAAGGTACTATTATTGGACCTTTATATTTTCTTATATGTATAAATGATAAAAGAACTGGAATCAGAGATAAGGCTTTTTGCGTAAGATGTTATTCTGTACAGAGTAATAAATAAGTTACAAGATTGTGATCGATTGCAAAAGTATCTCAGCAATGTTCTGAGACGGACATCAGACAATTGTATGATTATAAATGGGATTGTCCGGTTGTCAGCTTTACTGATTTATATGCAGTCCATCTGAATAATTTTCTGATGTAGATATTCTGCACAAAATTTATATTTCCTTGAGAGGATGCACCAAATAAAAAAACCGCTGATATGTTTTATTTGCTTTATGTCGCACCGACACAGACAGGTCTTATGGCGACGATGGGATAGGAAAGGTCTAGGAATGGGAAGGAAGCGGCCGTGGCCTTAATTAAGGTACAGCCCCAGGATTTGTCTGGGGTGAAAATGGGAAACCACGGAAAACCATCTTCAGGGCTGCCGACAGTGGGGCTCGAACCTACTATCTCCCGATTACTGGATACTGGCCGCACTTGAGCGACTGCAGCTATCGAGCTCGGTCCGCTGATATGTAGGCCTACACAGTTAAACAATAACGAAACAATAGTACCACGTATTGGAACTTCTTCCTTCTCCGTGCTGGCCATGGAGGACATTGGTGAAATACAAGTGAAAGGCTTCCTCTATCTGCAATCACGATACTAGGTGGGATTAAGTGGTTAGCCCTACGTTTCTCCACAGTTACCTACCCCCACCTAAACCCAATCGCCAGAAATTAACCTATTACTCATCCTTGGTATTGTCCCCTTCAAAATTGGCAAAATCATTTATTGGAAAGCATTTATTTCTACTGTGTGTTAAAATATTATTTTATGAACAAGGAAGGGAGTTTTATCACGTCGAGTTGACTGAGCGAGATACGCCAGGTGGTTGGGAATTCCGCTCAAGGCCAGGCGAGGGGAGAACGCAGAGACAGCTAGCCAAATAACCTTGGAATCAGCCGTGAATGACACGTGACCAGGCTGAATGTGTGTCAAGTGCTCGATCGATAATTGTGAAGGTGCATGACGTCTGACTATGGCAGCCAATCAAGCGATTAATTTGGTGCTAAGTTAATAAATTAACCAATCGCTTATGAGGAAAGGACGCACCCCTGTCTTAAGACAGTGAATAATGGATTTTCCTAGGGAAAATTTACACAGAAATTTCTACCTCTGAACACGTCTTG